>NC_133387.1:37337852-37667852 GCF_047511655.1 Castor canadensis | reverse complement strand
ATTCAAGCAAAACAGGAAAATGATCGTCAGGTTATGGGTGACCATTGTCAGGGAGACAATACCAAGACCCAGAACTGTGTGAGGAATAGGCCGTGGGGACAGTATGAAAAACACAGACCAGGACACTAAGTCAGATTCATGAATTTACAGGAGGCCACTAAGGTAGAAAGAAAATTGTAGCTTCTGATGCTTCTTGGAGTACTCATCAAAATGAATACAAGCGTCTATGTTAAGAAAAAATGTTTGAAAAAAGAAAAACCCTGCAACAATTTAAGAAAGTTTTAAAATAGGTACAAATCACATGTCAAAGGAGCTAGCTCATCAGAACCAACATAATACAACTAAACTCTTTTCTCCAAGTAAAAATAACATTCATTCAATCCCTAATTATATTTTGGAAGGATTACTAGGTTCAAATTATCACATTAGATGTAGAAGGATATTGCTGTGGTTTGTGTTCCCCTCCACCAAAGGTTCATATGGAAGGACCTTGGTTCCCAGAAGGGGAATATTGAAAGATGCTGTGGATCTTTGAGAGGCTAGGGCTGGAGAGAAGTTCTTAGATCATGGGGGTGTGACCTTAGAAGATACTTTCTTGGGAGTCCTTGATGGTTCTCACAGAGAGGGTTAGTATAAAAACATGAGTTTGGAACCACCCAGCTCTTCCTGCTTTCCACTGGAGATGTGACCACTTGCCCCAACAAATGCTCCTACCCTGCCATCCACCATTCTCGGTGAAGTCCTCACCAAACCTTAGCACAATGCAGCTGCCATGATCTTGAACTTCAAAAACGGTTAGCTAAGTAAACCTATTTTCTTATTAAGCTATTTTCTTATTAAGGTATTTGTTGTAATAATGCCAGGCTTACTAATACAATCATGTACTTTTAGATTGAGTAGAGTATTATCTCAGAGAAAAACCTCACATCAAGCAAATGAGCTAAGGCATGCATGAGCCCTGACGGGCAGTGAGGCATGCTTATTATACAATTAGCAGAGTAAGTTAGAGCTGAAAGGTATAAATTAAAGAGTCATTGTTGTCCAAAGAAAAAGGATTTAAAACAAAAAAAGAAACAAATCTTGGGCAGGTGATTGCAAAAACCTTCATTCAGAAAGAGAGTTATATATTCTAACTAGGTTTTCCTTAGATTTAATTGGAAGGGTAGACAATGCTGATGGAAAGAATAAGTAGCATGTTTGAGAAAATTTTGAAGTCTAGGTGGACCAAGGAATGTGTAGGTCAGTGCATCACCCTGAGAATAAGTATCCCCTTAAACTTTACACCCTCACACTCGCCTCACTTTACTCTTGGCCCTGCAGTAGATTAGTGTCCCAAAAGATAGTTACTTACCATAATTCAGACCCTTTACATGTGTTATCTCATTTAACCCTCATAACAACTGCATGAAATAAAAAAGGAAAGTGAATTTCATAGAGTTTAAAGTGATCTTTCTGTTCCAAACTCATATATTTTTCAATATTAAAATAGTCTATCATATTTAGAATTCATCTTCTTTAGATGAAAATTTATGCCAAACTCAAAATACAAACCTAATACATGTGGCATTATTTAGTTGCTCTGGTTGAAATGTATATGGAGCCCAACACCACTGGGGTTATTTGTCTTATTCTCTTCTCACTTATTCACTCTATCTTCCTACTTCCTACCCTATTCATGCCAATAGCAGTAGTACTTAAAGAAGCAAGATTGACAGCAAAAACCCTTGTTCCTTCCTATTATGGCTTATACTCTCTCTACAACAAAATTAGAAATAAGGGCAAAATAGTTTCTGCTGGGTATTGAGGGGGTGGGAGAGGGAGGGGGCAGAGTGGGTGGTAAGGGAGGGGGTGGGGGCAGGGGGGAGAAATGACCCAAGCCTTGTATGCACATATGAATAATAAAATAATAAAAAAAAGAAGCAAGGTTGAATCACTCTGTATTCTTTTATTATTCAACAAAATTTGAGCATCTAGTATGCCCTACAAAGTGTGCTATGATGATTTCTATCATTGACTAAAAGAGACATGACTCCTGCTTTGTGGTACTTACTGGTAGCTACAAACAAAGATGAGGTAAAGGCATTGTGGAAATAGGGCCAGAAAGGAACTCCTCCTCCCAGGGTATGGAAAAATTAAGTGATAAGTTAGTGTACTTTATTAATATCATTGAAAGTTTTCTGTTTGCCATTACTTTACTTTAATTAGGGTAGTGATGTCATTATGGTGCCACTTAGGCATATTACACATTGAACATCCCTAATCTGAAAATCCAAAATACTCCAATCTCTGAAATTTTTTGAGTGCCAACCTGGTGCCATAACATGGAAAATTCCAAAAGATAAAGCATTATTTTATACACAAAAATACTTAAAACAATGTATAAAATTGTCTCCAGTCTATGTGTATAAGATATATATGAAACACAAATGAATTTTATGTTTAGATTGGGATGTATTCCCAAGAAATAGCATTATGTATTTCTATATACAAATATTTGTTCCAAAATCTAAAACTATCCAAAATATGAAATAGTTTTAGTCCCCAGTATTTTGAGTAAGGTATACTCAATCAGTAATCTAGGAGTGAAATATTTAAGAGGGGTTGTGCCAAAGGGAGAAAAAAACCTCTGTAATGTATTCCTCATGACACATTCTCCCCTTAGTATGTGACCCATGTCCAATAATATTACTACATTTGTTTTAGGTCTACAGTCTGCATATGAGGGAGAACATGCAATTTTTGGTCTTCTGAGCCTGGCTAATTTCCTCTAAGATGATGTTTTCCAGTTCCATCTATTTACTTGCCAATGACAAAATTCCGTTCTTCTTTGTGGCTGAATAAAATTCCATTGTGTATAAATAAGTGGTTGACTTTTTGTATTTTATTTGTTTTGTATTTAAGAAAGTTGTCACTATTCATCCTTTTTTTTTTCTTTACAGACATATCTACTTCAACTAAAATCAGATGAACTTCAGTTCTGGCAACTCCTAGACATTCATCAGCACAATCAAAGCAACAGTTGTCAGCACAAGTTATTTATGCAGTTAATCAAATCATTCAGTCTTCAAGGCCAGGCAGTGACTCACAACTGAAAGCCTAGGTACTTGGGAGCCAGAGTTGGGAGGATAGCCAAGGCAAAGGATAGCCCAGGCAAAAAAGTTAGTGGGACCCTATCTCAAAGAACAAGCCTGGTATAATGGTACATGCTTGTGAAACATGGGTGGAGGATCACCGTCCAAGACCAGCCCAGGCACAAAGCCCAAGACCCTACCTGAAGAGTAACTAAAAGCAAAAATGGCTGGGTAGCATGACTCAAGTGGTGGAGTGTTTGCCTAGCATGTGCAAAACCTTGAGTTCAAACCCCAGTATCTCAAAAAAAATCACTCAGTTTTCAATATGTTCCAGGCACTCCTCTTTGCTTTGATTGCCTTGTCCTCCAGGAGCTCACAGTCCACTAGGGAAAAAGCATTTAGCAATGCATGCTAATACAATGTGGAGCATCTATGATAGAGGAATAATTGTCATGGCTGCATTAAGGAATGGAATACTAACCCTGCTGGAGGGGTCTTGGACAGACTTCACTGAGGAAATAACGTATGTACCAGTCCTTGAAGGATGAGCAGTAATCTACCTAAGACAGAGAATTTCATTTATAAAAAAGCACTATGGAAATGTATGTAGGATAAAAGGAAAGAATATGGAGGGAGTATGTTAAAAAATAAAAGAGAAAACATAGTTTACTTTTATAGCTCTAGAGGAGATGAAGATTCTCAGTTTGTGTAGCTAGAGAATCAAGAGCAAAGGTTAAAGTTTATCTTGCCTGGGTGGCGGGCATCTTTAAGACATGGAAAGACGACAAGGAAAGTGCCTCGCAGGTACAATCAAAAACAGATCTAGAATGAATACTAAAAATGTTAGGGTGATACAAAATTAAAAGCTTTCTTCTCTATTTTCCCCATGATAGTCAGATGTTCAAGACAATATGCTATCACTGTCAATGATAAATATTTAAGGAAATCTCCACATGGAATTGGAAATCTAGGTGTCTTTACAGACATAATATTGTTCCTGAAGATGTGATGAAGTTGGAATTCAACTCCAGTTATACCAGGGTTCATCTACATTGGCTCTGCAATTTTCTCTAACATTAGCAAGAGCCGTGGTGCAAGACTACAGAAAGTAGATGAGTACATGTTACTGTAGGCACAGCGCTTCTTCAGAAGTTATTAGGGGTATGGATGAGATAGATAAGAGCTGAAATGATTAACAGTAGATCAATGGACAGCAAAGGAAGTTAAATAAAAGGAAATAAATAATAAATTAGTGACTATATACTGAGAAGGGAAAAAAGAAGAGTTGAAGGCTTGGGGATTATAATAAATGAAACATAAGATGTAGTTGAGATAATGCAAAGAGCAGAGAGTAATATGATAATAAAGGATTGTGAACAAGGTGGATTGGTGGTTAAGAATTTGATGGCAGAAAAATTATGGGAGAATGGGACTGTTGACAGGAGTTTGTTTATTCATGTATATGTCACTTGATGAACCTTTATTACCACTGACATTTTTCTTCCTTACCAGCCTTATAAATGTCATGATATAATTATGTGAATAGCAAAAGAGAGAACAGAATTCTTAGGACTTTTGATATAGTCCCAATTCCTTGAGGTCAGAAGTAATACCCAATACAATCGAGAATATTTATTCCCAGGACCAGATGTACACATTACTTATATTTAACTTGGTAGGGGAAAAGTTTCTATATCAGAATTGAAATTCTTTGTCTTCTGAGTGGGTTTTGCTTCTTCGTCTCATCATAAAACTTCATGTCATCCCTGCATATATCTATTACGTCTACTTTTCCTTGTATTGTGCTTTTTATTTTAGCACAAATACAATTCTCTCACCAAATAAAATAATGGGGAAGGGTATAATAAACATAGAAAACCAAGATTCAAAAAAACAATACACTTGTGTTGCAAAAGAGATGCAATTGAGAGTAAGGGTGTGTGCAATTATTCTTAAATTAACAAATAAAAATAATCTGTCTTGAATTCAGTTAATTTGTTTTTAGCACTACTTTTGCCAATATATCTTTTTTGACTTTTAGTGGATTACTGAACTTATTAGGTCCTCAGTTTCTTTATTTTTAAAGTCAATTGTTTTACTAGCTTATCTTGAAGCTGCTTGATTGTTTAGAAATACTACAGCAAGTGATCAGTTTGTTTAAAAAAGTTACTCACAATTAATTTTTCATCAGTTTCTTAATTTTATTGAAAACCCTCATCATCTTGCCAGCTCTCTTTTAAAAGATATTAAATACAGCATTTAAAATTTATTATTTCTTAGATTCTTAAAGTTTTTCATATTTTTCTCATTTTGCATTTTGAAAGCATATTATTAGCATCATTAAAATTTTGAATTGTTGCATGCTCCTGATGAATTGAATCTTTTATCATTATTTATTTCCATTCTTTATTGCTAGCGGTGCCCTTTCCTCTAAAGTCTACTTTGTCTGATAATAATTTAGAACATTAACTTTTTTTACATTGCATCTATTGCTTAGTATTCTTTTGTTTACTATAGTTATAATAATATCTTTGCAGTAACTCTGATGTCTTTGTCTTTTAATTTTGGATCTAGTATTTTTATGTTTATTATAATTAATAAATTTGAAATTATTTATGCTCTTATATTGGGCTCCTTATTTGCTATGTTTTTCTATGTGCCACTTTTTTCCCTTCTTGCTTTTTCAAAAACTGATTCAGAATTTTTATTGTTCTTATTTGCTTGCTTATCCCACATCTGTCTATTGTGTAAGTTTGGACATTATACACTCTCCCTCTATTCTGTCAGAGGCTATCTCCAAAACATTGACACACATTTTTAATTGTACAAGTTCAGAGTTAAGGAATATTCATTCTCTCTTTTTAAGCAATATGAGGACTTTAGAATGTCGTATTTCCAAACATAATTTACCTAATATTTTAATTCTAACATTTAATATCCATAAATTAGATATTTTTATTTTTATGACATCAAATTGTATTTATATTACCTTATTTTTATGTGTCTGATACCATTCCTCTATCATTCTCAGTCCTTCTAGAACTTTTAGCCCTTCCTTTTTTGTAATTTTTAACTTTTTCATATAGCTTATCTCCTGGAAGTTATTTAAAAAGGATTATTTTTCATAAGCTTGCTCAATGTTCTCTATTCTTTTTCTTTCATACTTAAAAAAGCAATACAATTGTATGTGGAATTGTATTTTCTCAGAGTATTGAAGATATTATTCCATAGTGGTCGAGATTACACTGTTGCTACTGTAAAGTCAAATATCAAATTGTTGAGTTTTGGTAATCCACCTTTGTTGTTAAGGAGCTTTTCTTCTCTCATTATAGTTAATCGTGGTGGGGATACATTTTGATTTTTCCCCTCTTTGAATTAATTGGACTTCAAATACGGCAATGTCATAATTATTAACCATGAATTCATCATTGTATATTGCCTTTCTCCTGTTCATTCTGTACTCTATTTATGGAACTCACATCAGCTGTCTTAACTTTCTAACTCTGTTCTTCATGTCTTTTGCAAATCTCATTTCTTTCTTTGTGCAAGCTGATTGCTGAGCAATTTCTTCAGTTACATCTTCCATTTTTAATATTTTTCTCTTCACTTGTGATAAATCTGCTGTTTAATTGATCAAAACAGTTTCTAATTTCAGCTTTTATTTTTATTTCTGTAATTTTATTTTGTAACACTGCCTTGGTAGTTGTGATAATGTCTTGCTTTTTAGCCATGCTTTTCATTATGTCATTTCTTCAAAGATTTACTAATCATTATGTCATTTCTTCAAAGATTTACTAATTTTATATTTTATATATGATAGTTCTAATATCTTAAGATTTTGGTCATCTGACAGTATGATCAATGGTTCTACTGAAGATAACACATGGAAGCGTGTCTTATATGTCTTTCATGATTTTCCCCTTACTCAAAAGTCATAGTCTTTGGATATTATGTGTCAGAAAATTTGATGTGTCTGGATTTTGTGCTTATTCCAGATACTTGGTGGTACAACTGTCTTGGAGCCACTTTTAATTAAATTATGAGCTTGAATTTTTGGATGATATAAAAACAATACAAATCAAAATATAATTCCACGTACTTTGAGGTTATCAATTCTTAGCATGTATACTTAAGAAAGTGTAATAGACGGGGTGAATGTGATCAAAGCACATTATAGGCATGGCAATATTGTGATGAAACCCCTTACTAATTTAGTATATGGAAAGGAAAAACAATAAAAGCCCTTGTGATTTAAATCTATCCATCTATCTGTGCACATACTGTTGCTTATCTCTATTTCTCTCTACTTCCATTTATCTATCTCCTTTTCTCATGATCATTTTGTTTTTAATTTTAAGATCACTCATTGATTTTCTCTCAAAATTATAGCCTTATATAGAGAAATAAATGCTGACTTTTTGCCTTTCAGAATCTAATCTTTTCTTTGATTTTTTTTAATTATTGTACTGGGGGTACATTGTGACATTTACAAAAATTCTTGCACTATGTCAAATGTATCATAATTGAATCCACCTCCTCCATCATTCTCCTCTATCCTCTCTATCCCCCCATTCCTGGAATAGTTTCAACAGGTCTTATTTTTCCATTCATATCAAGGCATTCACAGTATTTGCACCATATTCACCATGCTACACCCTTTCCCCACATCCTTCCCACTCCCACTGGTACCAAACCCCCAGACAGGACCTGTTCAGAATATAGTTGTTATACTTTCTATACAAGAATGAATATAAAATTTTTAAACCTGTCAAAATCACTACAAGAAGGGGACTAAGATAAAAATAGAGCACATGAACCAATTTGGGTTATTAAGAAAATATCACAAGGAAATTCCCTGCATAGCAATTTTAATCTTTTCTTTTAACCCTCTTCCTATTGCTAATTCAAACCAAAGATTTAGGCCACTGGTGATTGGTAAGTACTTTATAGCAGTCAGAGGTTTTAGTATTGCTATAACTTCCTGGGTTTATCATTTCTCATTATTTTGGTCTCTAAGAATTTTCTTTTCTCTTTTGAAAATGCAGTTGACATGATAGCTCATATCATTGTAACTTTATCCCTAAAAATCTGTTTAATTCTTCTTATAAAAAAGTAGAACTTTACAAATCATTAGTTTCTACCATCGCTTTAATCAGAGGCCAGAAAATATGGCCTATTTTCATAAGTAAAGTTTTATAGGAGCACAGTCATGTTCATTCATTTATGTATTTCTATGAATATTTTTGTGCTACCGAAACAAAGTTGAATTGTTGCTATCTAGACCATATGACCCATAGAGCTGAAAATATTTACTATCTGCCTTTTATAGAGTAAGTTTTCAGACCCCTTGATCTAAATCATTGGCAATTGCTTATCTTGTAAGCAATATCTTGAGCTTAATAAAACAGCAAAATATTATGTAATCAGGGAATTCATTTACCTAATGTTTTCCTGTGCTCAGTATAGGTTTTTATTATCACTGCAGCAGATTAGAACTTCTTTGATGGCATCAGCTATGTACTTAAAAAGTTTTAGTAGCAGATCCATCATAGGAATATACTTGATAAATGCCTTTGGTGATGATGATGATGGTGATGGTGATGATATCTTGAATTCCCATAATTTTCTAATCTATGACAGATATAAGAACAGATATCATTTTAGAGAGTTAAATGTACTTGTCAAGTCATTTTGGAATGTGGTAAATCACCTTAATTGGGTACGTTTTGCCTCCAGGAATCTTAACCGCTTATGTTCTCTGACACTCTTACTGATAAAACTCATTGCCATAGATTAAAGTTGAGAATGGTTACTCACTTTCTAACATGATAGCTTTTATTGCAGGGGAATATCTATACTATTTGTATAATATTCCACGTTCTTCCACAAAAGAAGAAATACACCATTGCACAGAAGCAATACAATATTCTAATGAAAGCTCTTTACTACCTATTTTTAGAGTACAGATAGCTCAATTGCTCTGGTCCATAGTTTTTAAAAAATATAATATCTTCTTTAAGATAACATGAGTTCTTTTTGAAAATGCTCATGACAGAATATGAATTTGTATACTGTATAAGTACAATGAATGGCTGAATGAAAAATATTGTCATAAAGGGAAAAGAGAGATGTGTTAGACTTTAGTCCTGGAATTAGAAACACAGCATTTGTTTGTGGAGAGAGGCCACAAGTGAATGAATGAATGGCATTTGCCAGATAGAAGAAAGTGCCAAGTGAAATGAATACAGACTTCTTGTAAAGTGTCTCTGATAGAGGGATAGCCTATTAGATATAAGGGACAGTTGGCATTTGCTGAAACACATGAGTGACATATCCCAGAGAAAGAAGGGAAGTATGGGGCATAATAGCAGCTAGTGTAGAGAGCCTGGACAGCAGGTTTTCTGCAGAGCAGTGTTGTTCATGGCTAGTAGTGATCTGTGGAAAATGTAAGTGAACAGTTCTGACAGAGCAGCATGTGAAAGGGAACAAACTAACTGGACTTTCTGGCTGCCATGCAGCTGAGTAAGGGGAAGCCCTATTGGTACAAAATCAAGCTGCAATCTCTTTGAAGACCAAGCAGTAAGTCTGAGAAATGAAATGAGTGAATACAGTCAGAGACAGAAGTAAGTAGCCTAGCACTCTAATTCAATACATTTACCTGGTGTTTGTATGACAATCACTTATGTTAGGACGAAAGTGTTGTAGAATACTAATGAGTAAATTATAAAGATCTATAATGTGCAAAACTTTATCATTTTTTCTTGTTTTGCTGTTTAATATACTTATACTGCTGAGTCTCTTCTTAAGTAAAGAGCACTTATTGAGTGAGCTCCATCCATCAAGCACAGAGAAAGACTTAGTGGGGAGAGAGAAGTACAGTGCAGATGATTCTGATTGTAAGGAACAAGATGCTATTTTAAATAGAGCTTATAAACTCAAAGCACAGACCACTGAAGATGAACTTTGAATATATGTGCTATGGGCCAACATAAATAGATTTCTCAGTGTTAACAGAAATATGTCAGAGGATTGCTTTGCAAATGTTAAATGTGTATCAAGGTCAATATTGCCAAGAATATCCTTGAATGCTGTCATTATAAAGAAAAAATATAAAGTCTCTCTGGTGTATCTTAATAACAGCCCTAGGACTTGAGTTGCATGGACAAGAAACATAGGATTTTTCCTGAACTATCATTATTTTAGGAATCTCATTTCTGACCTAAACTCACCAATGTTTATTAACCGTCAAACTTTGTTCAAGGCCTATTTGTTTTAAATACTTGTTCCTAAAGTGGTATTGAGTGTTTGAAATACAATATCTTTGTTAGATCTGTTTGTGATTTAACATACTTACAATATATCTTATTGTAGAGGCTATTATTTTTATAAATCCCATAAAAACAATGAGTAAATATTTGCAAACAGGGTTTAATACACGGCATCAAAATGATTCAACACAGAGTATTTATAAAAGTGAAGCAAGCTGCATATGGAAAGGGCTCTCAGAAGTGCTGACAATACTACTGAAGCAGATTACATTAAAAGAAAACACATATGGTTCCATTTTGTGCCTTTTTGCTCAACTAAATATGTTTAGAGGCACAAGCTTGCAACCTGCTGAGTGGATCCTATTTTATCCATATGTGGATTATAGAACTGAAGAGTAGACAGCTAAAACTCTTACTTGGTTACTTTTGAAAATTCAAGATGAAAAAACATGAGCAAATGCATGGATTTCCTTATTCTTCAAACAGGTTTAGCCACTGAAATTAATTTCTTTTCCCATCAATTAATTACTTATTGACCACCCCTGACTTCCCAGTCTCTGTGACCTTTGGTCCTCTAAAACTCAGTGTAATTTTGCTTTACCATAACACATCTCTAAATTAGGAAGAACATTTTGTGTGAAGACAAAAGCAATCATAGTTAACCTTTCAATCTCTATTTAAAGTTTTTGCCATCAGTGTATACCACTCTTTTCCTTTTTAAAACAAGTAACCCAACCCAATTTCTCACTGCAGTCACTCACCAGTCTCTCTTGCCCTTCACAGTTAGACTTGTTAACAGTGTTATATATTCTTGCTGTCTCCATTACTTCTGTATCCAAATTCTTAAAACACTTCAGTCTGCCCCACCTCAAAACTGTTTTCAAAAATAAGTTTGGTTTAGTCATCAGTGACTTTCATGGTGCTAAACTTTTGTCCTTTCATTTTATTGATCTCTGAATTTCACTCAAAACTATTGATAGTTCCCTTCTTCTTGACACCTAATATCTGTGACATAACAATTCCTAGTATATTTGTCTGTTAATTTATACTATTGTAGCTATTACTTTACCTCATCCTACCTTTGTTTAGAATTTTTATGTAATTTTTATATTATATTCTGAGTTGTCATACGCAAATTATTTCAGAAATTAAAACATTTTCTTTCTGTTTTCTATTTTGGTGGTGCTGAGCATCAAACCCACAGCTTAGCACATACTATACAAGTGCCCTACCACTGAGCTACATCACCAGTCCTTCTATTTTGGTTTTTAGATCAGAATTTCTCAAAGCTCTGTCCAGACTTAGCTACTCACTCTGAACTCTTTTCAAAGGCTTGCTGATCTATTTCAATGGTTTCAACCGTCATCTACAGAAACACTATTTATATCATATCTAGCCTTAGGCTTCCCCTCTGAGCTCCAGATCAATGTAATCTTCTCTCCTCCATGTCTTGATGACTAAATAGGTCTAAACATAATCTACACATTATTGTCCACCTTCCTGTCCTGATGCACAGAGTAACTCTCCTTTCAGATGTTTAAGCCAAGAATTCAGGGGTAAAACTTGACACCTCCTATCCAAACACTCTGGTTACTTTATCTCTTTCACATCTCTAGAATCCATCCACTTTCTCCAGCTATGCTACTACAGCCCAATCTAGGTGTTTCACCTTTTCTACATCAAGAATATCCCTTGATTTTTGACTGCCTTTCTCAATAATTAGCATCTTTAATCATTAGTTTGCACTACTGGAAAAAGCACCTAACCAAACTCCTTACCACCAATTCTTCTAGAATACAATCATCTAGAATATTCTTATGGTTATTTTCCTCAAATATTTTTAAATTTCTAGATTTTAAAAATATAAGAAATGTAAATTATTGCCTAGTTTCAACACCTGTTTGATCTTGTTTACTGATAGGAAAATTCAAATTCCTTATCTATGACCTTCACAATATATTCCCAACCTCTGCCTAAGTTCATTTTACAATGTTCACCAACATTAGTAAGTCTAATTATAAACCACAATGAAATCCTTTGTCATGTTTCTCTGGGATTAACTGTTTTTTAAGATTTTCAAGCCTGTTTTGTACACTTCTCTTCATTTTTCCAGGCACAGCTCAAAATGTAATTTGAAGCAGTCTTTGATGGTATCATGTAGATTTCTTGTTAGCCTTCTGTACTTTCCTACCTTCTGATCCATATGTACTAGATGTATGCACCATAGTGAAGTTTTAATTCTCTGTATATATTATCCATCCTTCCAATAAGACTCAACTGTATGATGATAGGGTTGCTTTAGTCATTATTAGATACTTATCACCTAGTACAGTGCCTGGCTTATAATAAATTGCTCAAAATATTTTAGCCTGATGTATTAGGATGTTTATAATACCATATTAAGATATCTATATTTGAGACTTGACTAAATTATAGTCAAGATCAGTTAGTGGAAAAATATAAAGTATTGAAGCTAACACTAAGGAGGAAAAGTAAGTTTGGTTAGTGACTAACCAGATTTAGACATTGAGTTAGAACAACAGAATAAACCAGTTATCTTGATGGATGTTCAGTAGGTAAAACAAACAAAAACAAATAACAAAAGACAAAGGTGGCAAAGAGGAAAACTAGAATATGTACATGTTCATTGAGGCATATTCCAGTGAGGAATATTTTAAGGAAGCCACTTTTGTAAGTCAAAATTTCTACTTCCACCCCCTTCCCAGTACTTAAACCAGTTTCACGTAATTTTAGATAAACAATTTAAACTTCTGAAATTCAAGCTATAGAATCTTTAGTACCTATTCACTTTTTAAAATTGAGTCTAGACCATGAACAGTTCCTCCAAGCTCCAGTGCTTCTTTCAGGCATTTTGAACTTTCTTCATTTTTAATACATTTGAACTGATATTTCTAATAGCGCTCCACAGTCTTTCTCATGTCTTTGTGACTTTTTTGCCCCTCTTTGCCTGCTGAAATACTCTTTCCTCTTCCACTTGATTAGCTCTAGTGTCAATATAACTTTCTATGTCTTTAGAAACTTTCTGTGACTTTAGAAATCATGTCATATGCCCTCTTTTTGTATGTTCAGGTATGTAATTCCTGGATTAGAAATTGATGAGAACTTCATGTCTGAATTGCAGTTATGTTAGCTATGTTGTAGTTAGTACAGTAAGTCTAATGCCTAGCCCTGTCCCTGACATATAGAAGGAGCTCAGTAAATGTGTATGGGATGTGTACCTAAGCTCCTTCAGAGAACACATTTGTCCACAATGATGAGTTTTTTAAGAACCTATCACTTTTCTCTGTTTATATTATCCACTAAAAGGCCATTTATTAGAGCAGAGAGAGCTAGAATGTAAGACCAGTCTATCCTCTACATTTGATTAGGGTCATGCTTTTGCAAAATAATACATCTTGGTCATGGCCTTCTGCATATGTAGTGACCTGACTCTCCTTTACTTTGATATCACAGTTCCCAGATTTTTCACCTGGAATGATTATGGATATCACAGGTGCCTGGTCCCTGCTTTGGTTTTATGGCTGCGGGCTTGTCAATTTTCTGCCAAGACTCAATCATCACCTTAACTTGGGGACTTTTGTACCCTTTTCAGGTGTTTTTTTTTTTTTGTAAGTGATATTAGAATTTGAACTCAAGGCCTCACACTTGCTAGGCAAGCACTCTACCACTTAAGCCATGTTCCCAGCACTTTTTTTTGCCTTAGTTATTTTCAAAAAGATTCTCTCACCCAAAATCAGCCTCAAACCATGATCCTCTCCACTTCCTCCTCTCAAGTAGTTACAATTACAGATGTGAGCCACTGAACATAGCACTGCAAATTCTTAGTTTTCCTATTACCATTTTATTATAATCTCATTTTAAAACCACCATAAGAAAGGGATTATGGTACAATGAAAAAATAGAGGAGATAAACCAATTGAGGTTATAATACATATATACATGAAAATGACACAAGGACACTCCCTGTGTAGCTATCTTATCTTAAACAAGCAAATTCTTGATTTACATCAATATTTTGAAACTTTATTTCCAGTTTTGTAGTCTAAAACTAAGACCTCACTCCAGTCTCTCTAGCATGCTGTTGCTGCCTGATCAACCAGGCTTACATCCTTTTGCAAAAATGGTTTGGAAAACTGCAACCTACCTATAATTAAGAAAACTTATCCAGGCTCCAGTGACTCATGCCTATCATTGCAGCCCTGCATGATAAGATGGGGAAGATCACAGTTCCCAGGCCAGCCTAGACAAAACAGTTTACAAGATCCCAACTGACAAAAGCTGAAAAAGCTGGGAGTGGTGACACAGTTTTCATTCCTCTTATCTATGGTGGAAAGTATAAAATGGGAGGATCAAGGTCCAGGCCATCTTGTGCAAAAAATGGGAACCTTCTCTCTAAGACAACCAGACAAAAAGGGATGAAGGTATGAGTCAAGCAGTAGAGCACATGCCAAGCAAGCATGAAGCCCTTAGTTCAAACCCCAGTATCTCCAAAATTAAAAACCTAAATAAATAAAACCAAAAACAAGAGAGAGATTATTGATGGTTGGGAGATAGCTCAAAATAAACATCTAGCTAATATTTTATTTTCTGCATTTGAAATTATAGGAGATAAAAAGTAGCCTTTTTAGTCTAAAAATTATATTGTGTTACAAGGGAAACTATTACAAGCTTGACATTAAATGTTTGATTACAAAGTTGATATTAGTAGCAGATTAAGTTTTTTGTTGGATTTGGTCAGTCTGTGGTTGGGAATATGTGATACATACCTAGAAGTATGTGTCATAGGTTACAAATGCCAGGTGCTTTGGCATGGCATAGGTGGGAATTCAATAGCTGATTTTGTGTTCAAGTTAGTAAATCCAAGTTGAAGTCACAAAAGGCCTGGAAGCTGGCAAAGCTTAATAGCAAAAGCAAAACGTATGTGGGGTTAACCAAAATCATGGTGAGTAAAAATACATCCTTCAAGATCGAGACAGGGAATGGGGAAGACCTCACAAATGACCCCTCAAGTGAAGGAATGTCAGTGCCACTGAGGGAATCTTAATAGGCACAGGATATGTTTCTCTTTGCACCAAAACATGAGGCAATGTATACCAGTGGTCAAGTATATGATTCTGCAAGGAGGCCACTGTTTCTGAAAGCCTGAAGCTCTATGTCCACTTGTATTTTTAACTTCAGAGACGCTTTTGGTACATTCATAAACACACCTTTGTAGATAAATAAATCTGTACTTAGTATAAAATAATTATGTTTTTCTTACTAAGTTACAAAGCTTTTAATAATAATCATATGATATAATGAAGACAACTAACATTCACCAGTTCTTGAAGTCCTTAATTAAACTTTGATGCCATTATAATATGTAAAGTGTGCCTCTAACCTCATGTATGCAAGAAAAGGAATGAGCTCAATAAAAAAAAATTCCAGTTAAATATCTACCTCTCTGTATTCTACTTCCTATTTCCCAAACCTTAACAAAAAATGAATGCATGAATTCATGCATGAATGAATGAAGAAACATAGTTAGGTTCCTACAAAAGAATTACATCTCTGTCTTGAGTTCCTTTGGAAAATATTCTGTGGACTTCTAAAGAGCAATCACCCCCAAAACAGACATATGCACTATCTATTCCTTTTGATTTTCATTTTTCTCAACTCTTCATTCAGGGTCAGTGTGTAATTTTTCTTGTATTTGAATTCATTTTTATCAGTGGACCAAATACATTTCCCCTTGAGTTTGTCAAAATTTCTATTTTCAAGTGCATTTAAAATTTCAGTAAAATACTCATAACTACTTTTTTTAAACATACATATCTATATATGCACATGTATACACACAAATATGCAAACACATATATACCTACACAATTGAAGATATAGTCATGCTTGTTAGTATTGCTATTTAGAAAAATCCTTAAAAATTTTTAATGATAGAGGCTTCAGACATAATACTTACATTTGAAATAGTTGTATAATTAAGTTTATGAGCAAATACAAACTTGATAATTTGGAGCTGAAATCAGTAAATTATCAAAGATATAAAGATTTATTTAGAGTTAATATGGGTATTTCCAGACTTATAATAGATGTTCTTTCAGGAAGGAAGCATATAGATATTAAAGAGACTCTGTGTACATTATAATCCTAAAATAATGGAATATATGATAATTGAAGAATAAATACACTTCATACAACTAGTATAAAACTTGATGTATTAACAAAACTTTCTTTTCAAGTATTAGACTCTCTATAATGTAAGATAAAAAATAAATGAATTATTGCATTGCTATTTATCCTGGCAGAGAAAAAGTACAGAGGAATTTAGAGAGTCAATAGAAAATTAATAATAAAAAAGAAGGGCAAAAAAGATACCAAAAATGTGTTGGATGAGATATTGGGTCATAGACATTTATGTAGTCAAGAGAGTGGAAGATTGAGGGGGATTTGATCACAGTCTATAAATACCTTACAAGTATCTGTGTAAATGAAAGAATGCAATTATTCAAAGCATCGGAAGATGGAAGGACAAGAAGCACTGATCTGAAACTAAAGAAGAGAATGTTTCAGCTTCACATTATATTAAGAAATACTCTGCAGCAGTAAGAGGATTTGGCATTAGAAATAAAAATCAAGGACGATACATAAACTTTAGAGAAGGATTGAAAATGATGTACTTATGAGCACAGAGAGTAAATCAGAAATGATGAAGTGAAGAATAGAAAACAGTGAAGCTCCCAGGTTGACGGGAGACACTTGGTCAGGATGTGTAAAATGAGTTAGATGAAGTTCTTTCTATTCTGTGTATTTCTCAAGCAATTCTCATTCTAAGAATCTACCCTGGAATTTGGAAAGCAATTGAAATAAGTGAAAAATTTTAGGACTGTGAGTCTAGTTCAGTGGTAGAGCTCTTGCTTAGCCTGCAAGGATCTGAGTTCAATCCCCAGCACCAACTAAAAACAAAAAACACAAAGAAAAGAAAAGAATCAACCTATACTATGATCAAAGCAACCCTTCTACTGTAGGTTGCCACTCAATACTTTCCAGTAATTGGGTTCGTATGTGTATTTAGCAAAGAACAATGCAGTAGGTCCTGGTGGCTGGAGTTTATAACTGAGTCACAAACTTTTCTTGATTCACACAGAGAAATCTACACATGGCTTGCCCTTTATAATTGCTCTAATGATACAGATTCAACCCATCTCCTAAAGTTGTGTTAAATAATAATGAAGACAACACTAAAAGAAATCTATTTCTTTCTATAAACAATACTTTTCCACCTGAGGGGAGAAAAGGAAAACTCTTAAGTAAATAATATATTTCCTTCCTTAAAAAGTACCAGTAAAGAGGAGCTGAAGGTGTGGCTCAAATGGCAGAGTACCTGCCTAGCAAGCATAAGGCCCAGAGTTCAAACATTAGAACCAGAAAAAAAAAAAAGTACCAGGAAAGAAATGTTATTCCTCCAACTTTAAAAATGAACCATTTATCATTTGCAACTTGCAGACTATAATGTTCAATATTTAAATTTTGTTATCAAACACTCTGGAGGTCTTTAGATTTGAGTCGATTGATGGAGTAACAAGAGACTTGCTGTTCCACCAGGCATAAGATATGGTCAAAGGTGAATGACTAAATGGATTACTACAACTAGGAAAATGCTTATCTGGTATGAAGTGACAGGAATTTGCTATTGATCCACTTCATCAACTTACTCTAAGACAATCAAAAAGCAAATAAAAAATTAAAAACTCTCTAGTCACCTTCTAGTTGTCGAGTTGTAAAAATGAGACTTGAGAATGTGGGAAAGTTCTAGCTAAAGATGATTTGACCCAGTCCAGGTGAAGGGCCTGGTTCTCCTTCATTTCCCTAAGTTTACTCTATACATTGTGTGCCAGTGATCACCAATTGCTTACCAGGTAGAAAAAGTAGAGATTTGTCACCTCGTAAGACTGATCACCTAGAAGTATTGATAGGTAAGGGATTGGTGACATACTAATCCTTTATTGTTGACCATTTGGCTGTGTTTATCCTCTGGAGGTAACACCAGAGGATACGAAATCTTCAGAGAACACAGAATGTTTAAAAAGAGCACCATCTAAGGAAAAGGTAGATTCAGGAAAATCAAAAATTGCAGAAGGTGGAAATCACAGAGATGAAAGAATAATGCAACTTCAAAATTGTAAATTGATAACCTGAAAATAGAACAAAGTGTTCATTTGTTTACTGTTAAGTACAATAAACTTCCTTTTCAGCAAAGAAGTTGAAAGTTCTTAATTGGTGAAACAAGGTGTGTTTTTTGTTTTTGTTTTATGGTGCTGGGTTTGAACTCAGGGCCTTGCACTTTCTAGGCAGGCACACTACATTTAAGTCTTGTCCCCAACCAATAAGGTGTTTTAATAAATGATCTTTAATAACTGATCCTTAAAGTTCTGAAGATTTTCTTTATATGCTTTGAGAATTATACAAACAAAATAGAAAATATCTTAATAACTCTAGGTGTTCAAGAGAAGTGAGTCATTTCATTTGATTTCTATATCAATAGCATTAAAGTTCAGGTGCACCAGATTAAATATAATTCATTCTTCTTTCAAAGATTCTTTCATAACATGATTAGATCAGTTAGAACAGCAGTTCATTATTGAATGTCACTGTCTTGGGGTAAAACATAACAAATGTAACAAAACATGTAACAAATGTAACAAAACATGTAACAAATGTTTTAAAATAAATAAAAGAGCTAGGATCTGTAAAAGTCTGTGCAATATATACTCTTACTATATTAGCTTCCTGACTTCTTTTTTTTTCCTCCTCCTTAAAAAAATGTACAGCTATTGCTTTGATAACTGACAACTCAATTTTAAATTCTCCCTCTTTCACTCTCCCCCTCCTTTTCACTCCTGACCTCTCTTCTCTACTCTTTTCCTCTTCTCTCTCCCTCTCTCTCTCTCTCTCTCTCTCTCTCTCTCACACACACATACACACGAATACACACACACACACACACACACACAATTTCTCTTAATCACCTAAATCAAAATGTTACTTCATAAGTTTTAATCAATTATGTCGAATACCTAAGACTAGCCAATTATATTATTTCTTAAATCACATATTTTAGAAGCCTTCAGTGCCTAACTAATAGAATTCTTGAAAAACCTATCAAAGTGTTTCAGAACATAAGAAATATATCAATTGGACAGAAACAGTTCTTCATTATGCTTTACGCACAATTTTGCTCAACTGCTTATTTTAATTAGAACAGAACTCTAACTTCCGCTCATTGGTTTAGCATGAGCAATAAAATGAAGTTTATTTAATTTTCTAAAATAAGTAAAGCTGAGTAGAGTTAATGAAAAGTTAATTACAGAATAATGAATCATCTTGCCTTGCTGTGCTCGTGTTGCCCAGCTGATTAGATGCTATCCTTCCTGAATACACCTCTTTTCCATAAGCTGGGTGCTCCTTTTGTTTGGTACAAGGATTTTCATTGTCGTATTTTACTTGAAAACTTAAGGTTATCTTTTTCTTGAGATTTTTTTTTTTTTAGGAAATATGCACAGCCACAGAGGTATACATACACCTTCCCCGTTTCTCTCTTTTATATGCATTCTTCTGGTATAATTTTCATTTAGACATCTGATTGCCTTTTAAATTTGACAGAATATACCTATAAAATTCGTTAGTAATTGTTTCATTCCCCAGCATGGCATGTGTAGTTAACCTTGAAAGACAGATTGGACGTTCACTCTAGTGAACCCAACCTTTGGCAGTATCACAAAGGTCACAGATCTGTTCTCCCTGGTCCTGCGTCTTTAAGTAGAAGGTTTTGTACATATTGGAATTAGAATGCTTTTACTGCTCATTAATTTATCATTAAAACCATGTTAACTAATCATTCTCTATAAGAGTCTGCCGTTCAGATTTTCTGGCATGAACTGCCTTGCCTTGGCTCTCAGCCACTTAACAGTTTGCTAAAAACAACAGCATTCATGTTTGCTGTAGGATTCAATCTTTTTGTAAAATTTTATTTAAAGTAGCAGTTCTTATAGACTTTCATTTAGAATATAGCTTATACTAAAAGTACTCTAGTTTTTTTATGAATGGGTCAATGCATGGAAATACTTAAATTTTAACTGAGCAGCAAATTTCATTTGCTATAAGGAATTATTTATGGTGAATACTATATCTTCACCTCAATCATGCTTCTTAGTAAATATGATACAGCACATCACATAAACTAAGACATTGTAACAAATATTGTTACTTCAAATATGGAAAGAAAATAAATCACTGTAATTCAGTGTACTTAAATGGCTACAACACATTTGCTTTCCTTTTTTAGACACTGATTTTGTGTAGTCTATTGGAAAAGCTACAGACTTAGTTTTGCAAAATTATTTGAGATTCAGTGATGTAAATGTATTATGAAGAAACGACAGACAGCTGAGTTCCTATTTCTTCCTTGAAAAGTTTATTCTACATTTTTAGCAATTTTTAAATAGTATATAATCTACATCCACAATTTTTTAACATTCTGCTTAAGGATGCATATAGAAGCATTTATTACCCCAAATCTTATTAATCATGTGTTAAATGGGAAACTTCTGATAAATTTGTTTCAAAAAGGTGTTTTAAGCAGAAACTATAAGTTAGAAGAGAGGGTAATAACTCAACCTCTTTAACAAGTTTTTACTTGCTCTGTGACTGTATCTTCCCATTCCTAACATGCTCCCATGTTTTTTAGGATTTATTTCCCCTACCTTTATTTTTTTAATTATGTGTGCATCTTGTTTTTTAATTGTGTTCTAATTTTTTGGGTCTCAATTTTTCAAGTTAAATAATAACTTTTATTTCTCAACTCTCATTTTAAAATATTGATTCAAAGCTTTATGTTCATGTTTATCTTGCAAACAGAGATATTACCAATACTTTTCATTTACTTATGAAAAAAGTAAGCCAAACTGGGGAATTACCATTGGTTAGGAAGCCTGCTCACACTTTCTAACTTGGTATTATGGTTTTTATGGCATTATTTTTAAACCCATTTGATTCAGGTATCTCTTCTTAATAATATCTAAAATTTTAATAGAGAAAAATAAAACAATTCAAGCTCTTACATAAAATGAACGATAGGTAGTTTGCTAAAACTGAGTAGAAATAAATAGTGCATATAGAAAAAGGGAAATTCTTTCTTTCAGTTTTTTGGTTTGGAAAAGAGATGGGTCAAGTAGATGCCAAAATGTGGTGAGTCTTTTTAAATTAATGTAGTGGGAGTACACTGTGACGTTTACAAAATTTCTTATAATATGTTGTAGTTGAATTCAAGCACCCCCCCCCCCCACATTTTTAGAATACTTTCAACAGGTCTCAGTTTTCCATTTTCATTTATGACTACATGGTATTTCCACCATATTCTCCTCCTACACCTCTTACTGTTGTCCTCCCCCTCCTACTGGTACCAACACACGCAGGACCTATTTAACCTTCCTGTTCTCTGTTTTTGAAAAAAAAGACATTTTTGTTTGTTTAAGATAGCTATACAGGGGGTTTCATTGTGACATTTTCATATATATATATATATATATACCTAAATTGGTTCATTGCCTCTATTTTCCTCCTGGTGAGTTTTTATAAACAGCTTTTTATTGTGTTCATTGTGGAATAAAGTTAAGTTTGGAAGTTTTTCACTCTCCATAGACTTAAATTTATGATTTTAAAACAACAGACAACAGACATTTTTATGATAAAATAACACTTTATGGATTATATAATGCATTCTGTATATACTTGAAAGATCTATATTTCATATTATTATTACCTTAGTATTACAGCCAATTTATGCATATTATTTGTAAAGTAAAATTTACTATTTGTTTGTGATTACTCCAGTTAATGAACAGCAAACATCTAATTGATAGGTCATGTTAATTCTGTTGACTTATAAATACAGCACAAGATATGGCTTATAAGAAGTGACAGTAAAAACTAAGTTTTTTATTCATTTGTACCAATGAGACTCATTTGTACCAGAATATAGTACATTGATGCAATCATGAATTTTTATACGTGTAGCCAGTTAGTTTGTATGTTTTTGAGCATTTAAATATTTGAAAGATGGTAAAAATGGCAACACTTTATGTGGGATCTAGAGCTACTATAGATGAAGTAATAATACTCTTATAAACAACAAACCAGTATGTATGTGTATGTATTAAATAAATAAAATGTTAAAATTATATTATAATCATTAAGATATTAAAAAGCACAAGTTTATAATAATTATTAGCTTTACAGGGTAGAAAAAGAAAATAAATTTCAAGCCACTCAGTATAGTAGGGCAGAATGTGTCTTTCATATATATGTAACAAATGAATAGTGAGAGACCAATGCATATGTTTGTTAATATTTTTTCTCTGCTTCATAGAAACTTTCTGCTCAATATGCTATAAGAAAACAAAAATTATGCAAAATTAGTCTCAAATGTCTTTAACTCTGCCAGCTAAATTAATCTCTAAAGGAAAATACAAATTCATAAACCATTGCCGATCTGTGAATGTTGTTTAGGAACTTGTGTAACACAGTAACACACTAAGCAGATTGGCAGTGCAGTCCTTTAGTACACTCTTCACAGAAAGAGAACACTTTTGCTGGATTTTGCCCAATATTGGCATTCCTGCTTCTAGAATCCAAATAAGAATCTGTGCTCCCTCTTTCAGATGGAAGATCATGATGGAGATAAGAGGAGAGTATTATGTACCTGTCTAAAAGTTAGTGGACAACCAATAACCCGAGTCTAAGAATGGTAGTTACTGCACAATATGTATGCTTTCTAACCTCCCTCTCTCCTTCTTCACTTAATTCACATACCCTGCTTACCTTCCCTTCTCATTGGTTTCCTCAATATCCCTCAAACATGTTGGTTAGAATATAGTTTTTAACTGTCTTGCTTTAAAACTGAAATTCCTCCCCCACTCTTCCTGTGGTTCCTTCCTACTTTAATTTCTCCATAGTACTGACTACTGTGTAACATACATAATTTACTTATGCGTCTATTTATTGCCTAGTGGTGACTCTCCAAACACTACAGTGTAATCCCTGCAGACAGTGGTTTATATCTCTAGGTTATTATTATTACATTCCCCAGACCTAGAACAATGTCTGGTAGTTGGTGACATTCAGCAAACATTTCTTGAATGAATGAATATGAATCATCAAAATATCTCATTAAGACTGAAAAACCTTACAAACAAACAAACAAGCAAAAATCTCATTGAGGGAAAGTGTAGAAATAATTTCTTCCAAGAAATAGTATGAATATAAAAGACAACACTTTCTAACCATTTAAGGCTAAGGAAAAGAACTTGAAGCTTCCTGAGTCAAACTGCTAGACCATTTCTCGGTATTTCATTGACTCAGCCAGACGTGTTTCTCTCTACTTGCAGACCATATAATTTCTTCTGCTGCAGTTCCATATATTCTACACATCAACTGCAGATGCTAACTAGAGCTCACCTCTCACTTTTGCAGTACTAGGACAAGGGAAAAGAACACAACAGACAATGTAATCCTTCCCCTTTATAAAATTAAAACTCTATCTGGCTGGCCACATCTCACATCCCTCCTTCTATTCCCACAAGCCTTAAACATCAAGGACTAGAAGTAGAACAATTTTAAGCTTAATATTAATTAAACAATTAACAAGCCTAAGAATGTCTTACAACAATACTTCACAATTATTTTGACAGATATGTGCTTGAGGCAATTAAAGTCACAAATAGAATCCCCTTGCCAAAGAACAAAAATCTAGCCAAAAATATTCTCAGACATTTCATTTTTTATTGGCTGTAATTAATCTACCAAGGAAATAAATTAAAAAAAGAACTTATTAGCTTTATAAGCAACTATTCTGATTAGAAAGCCAGCAACTGAGATGTACTAGAGCTCTTAGCCTGTTCCATGGATATCCACACGACAGAAAAAGTCACTGCTCTGGAAATATTCTGAAAGGTTCAGCAGATACTAAAAGGCAGACAGACTTTGCGATTAAATTTGCCATTGAAATAATTTTGAAAAGGGAGTGAACATGAAAGTACTGTGCCTTTTTTAGCAAATATCACTAAAAAATTACAAAATCAGAAGAAATTAGACGTATAGTGTTTTTTAAAGATACAAATGATAAATATTCCCATTTCTGAACTGAAATCCCTAAGAATTGCAGAAGTCCTTCTTATCTACTGGGATAGGTCACAAGGTCTTTAGTAGATGCCTGAGACGTCAGATGTAATGAATCCTGTGTGTGTGCATGTGTGCTTTTTCCTATGCATACTGCACACAACAATTTTAATGTAATGCTTTTTCTGTCTTAACAAGGCACATGTCATGAACTGTGACAATAACTTATATTTTGAAGTGCAACAGCAAAACTCACATAAATTTCTTTCTCCTTCCTCACAATATCATGGATAGAAAATTCGCTTTTATTGTGGATCTTAGCAAACTCGGCATACAATTGTTTTCTCTGTTCTACATGGAAAACATTCACCTTTTTTACTTAAAGAAGACATTTTATGACTTTTCTTTGACACATTTGAATTGTTGGCATGGCTATTCTTGCACTTTGGGGCCATTATTGAGTTAAAAAAAAAAGTTTACTTTGAACACAGGCACTGTGGATAGTGGACCACAAGAGTCAGTCTGATAAGGTGATCTGAGTGGGTAAATTATAAAGCAGAGATACATAGGACAAAGTAATGGCCCATGTCCCAAGACAAAACTTGACAGCACAATTTCATCACACTTCTTAGAATAGCATGCATTTCAAAGCTTATAAATTGTTAGGGTTGGAGAAATTGTTCAAGTGGTAGAGTGCATGCCTAGCAGGTGTGAAGCCCTGAGTTCAAACCCCAGTACCACCAAAAAAGTACCAGTTGGTTGTTTTTGCAATTTTCCATGTATTATTTTTCAGGCTGAAACCATGGAAAGTGAAATCATGGATAAGGGGGACTACCTTGCATGTTTATGTAGCAATTAAAATGCAGAGCAACACCAAATACTAAAAAATTATAGAGCACAACCTAAATTTTGTCCATATTTAATTAACACTATATATTCATCATGCTTTCAGTATGCCAACCAATAAATTTCAAATTTAATTCTTGGAAGTTGATGAATCAAAGTGGTTTGCCATTTTTATTTATTTATTTATTTATTTCTATTGTATTGTATTTGGTGGAACAGGGGTTTGAACTCATGGCTTCATGCTTGCAAAACAGGTCTGGTTATTTTTGAGATGGAGTCTCAAAAACTGTTTTTCTAGGCTGGCCTTGAATCATGATCCTCCTGATCCCTGTTGGTTTGTCAGTTTTAAAGACAGAAATACCAGTTGAGAGTCAATATGGTATTGGTTAAGACTGTGGTCATGAGGGCCCTCTTCCTTTCATTTAAATCCTGCTCTGCTAAGAGCTCTGTGACCCTGGGAGAGTTACTTGATATCTCTGTTTCACAATTCTTGTTGTCAAATAAAGATAAAAATAAGAACAAATTCATAAGATTGTTAGGGAATAAATGGAATACTGATTGTTATTGGAAGGTATTTAATGTGTCTGGAAAAAAAAGTACCTTTTGAATAAATTTTTGTTTTAGCCAGACAGACCATATGAGAGGGGATTAGGTTCATTGTATTTTGGAAGTTGTTATAAATTACATTTCTTAGCTAAAACAAGTGTCAAGAAACCTCCTTTTTACAAGAAGAATGAAGAACCTTTCAGAAATGCATACAGAGGAGTTCTTAGGCCAGGTAATATGATTAAATAAGGATAAAAACCCTAAATTAAACATGATGATAGATACTCCCATACAGTAGTCTCCTTAACAGGTTCTATAAGAGTAATAAAATTTGGAGTTAATGTAAAATTAGTTTTAAAATTATCTTTTGTCCCTAACTTTATGATTTTCAACATAAAGGATCTCCTTGCCAAAAATTCAGTTCAGGTTCACTCACACTGTCTTTATAAAATGTATATACTAATTCCACATGCTTTGAGCAAACTTCCAACTAAAGGAAGAAATGGTTTCTTACTTTTCCTGTTTTCTATATGCCTCAAAGTCATTTAGATGTCAGCTTAACTGTTGTACATCAACTGATTTTTTTAGGAAATTTTGTTTGAAACATATAATGAATAAAGATTTAAAAGACATCACCTTCTATATAAAGATTTTTTTCTGGTTTTATTATGTAAATTTTATTACAGAATATGCCTGACAATTTGATGTTAGTTAATCCACTCAAATAATTCTTTCAACAAATATCTTCAACTGTATAAGCATTTATTTTCTTATCATAATTGTGGAAAATTTAATGTCAAGGTGACTAAGTTACTTTTCATATAAGATAGTTTTTGATGAAAGGTGCTATATTTCCAACTTGATGTCTCTACTTGCCTGCAGTTATAAGCTTATTTATAACCCTTAGAGTCACGGAGCTTCTCGTGTATTTACAGATGTTTCTATATATTTAGTATATATGTAATGAAAGTCAAAAATAAAACAGAATGAAGCTATGGGAGTGTTGTAAAGGTTCATTATTGTCATTGTGTGGGAAAGTATAATTTTCTTAAGAGAAATGGTAGCACATACATAATAAAGTCCCTGTCCATGTCATGACAGCTCAAGAGCATGCCATCCTTACCACCTATGTCACACTGCAGGTGTGCCTGCTATATGGGTGACAGCCGCTGACTTCTCTGATCAACACATAATTATCTCTGAATAAAAATGTGCATTGAACTTAGCTGGACATAATGGATTGAAGACCTAGGGCAAAATTATCCTTATCATGGCACATAGCACCACCTGGGGGTAGGAGAGGGCTAAGGAGAGGTGTTGGCAATAAGGCCACCTTGAGGAGCCTGCTGTGGTGTGGACACCTCTGGTGTGTTCATGTTTATCCTGCTTGTCTTCTTTCAAATAGAAGAGGTCACTTGGTTAATGGTAGGATGCTCCTGATGGAGAAAGGTCCCGCTGATCAACGCTATTCTCTACTGATCTAACTGTATATCTCTCTCTCAACATCTGGATCGTTTCCATTTGCAGGGTCCCCTTCCCCCATAAGATAATAAATATCATATCACAAGGATGGCAGTGCTCCTTCATGGAACACTGACTGTTTATTAGAGGCAAAAAAGTTTAAGAGAAATGCTAACAATGTTCATTAATGGCCCGCATCCAGGTTTAATGAGGCATGTCAATATGCGGACTGGGCAACATCAGTGGCATAATAGTGGTGGTAAATGGGAGTAATTGTATCCAATTGTACAGCACAGCTTCCAGGAATGAGCCCGAACTGCCAACTGACAATGACAGAGCAATTATGGGAAGGCAAGCGAGCTGTGTCAAATTAGCACTTGGTGAGAACTCATTTTTCAGAGATGTGCTTGCTCTACACCACCACAAGTGATAGCTACTTTATTGTGAGTGATAGGAAGACCAGCACTTAGACTGATGTTCTGATTTGTCAATAGCTGTATTTGAAAGCTTAGTGTCACAAATATATAGAGATATTCAGGGAGAGAGGCACACTGCTCATGATCCAAAGGATAAGAACATTGCAGAGAAGGTCATCTGTCAGTGTGAGCTGTCAGACAGAGATCACACTCTATGAAAGGGGAACATTCAGCCGACTTAAGTAATTACCTTTGACTGAGATTTGAAGATGTCTTCTTTTGTTGGCCTACATTGACTGCATAATTTATAATTTACTGCAATCAGCTAAGGGCCAGGAATTGTAACTAAGAAAATTCTTATTTTATTTCCCATAATTACTTTTTTCTTTCTTTTTTTTTTTTTAACTCCTTTAGCACTTCAGAAGTATGAAGTGGGAAACTAATGAAATTGCTTGTTTTCCTTTCTTCCTTAAACAACTCAGGCCCCAGTATACCAGAAACAATGTATTTACTTTTGTCTGTTGATTCACAGGACCATAGCTTAAAGCACCCCTTAATCCTTGATATATTTTTTTCTCTCTTTGTGGGATTACTACTTAAAGAGGATAAAGCAATAATTCAACTTGTCTTTCTAATGATGAAGAATAAGAAAGAAAAAAAACAAATCTGGAATACTGAGCACTGAAACTGTAATTCGCATTCTCAGATACACATCAGCTTGATTGAGTTGTCAGAACTCTAAAGAGATAAGTATTAAAGCAAATATTTCAAAACTGTATAGATTAATACACTTTTCAATTTTGGTTGTCTTTCTCTCCAGGTACCTATCATAGAGTCAATGCTTGTGAAATAATTCTTTTGCCTTTAATAAACTTAAGAAAAACTATACCTTTTGTGATCCTTTATGCTCGGTGGAAAACTACTAAAAATTTTTTTATGTCTGAAGAAGTGATTGTTTAATTTTGTTAGCTACAATATAGCAGAGAGTCATAGAGGTGTAGCTTTTTAATATTTTATTCTTTGGATTAAAAGAAGAAACTCTGAAGATACATTAAACATCTGTTACATGGCACTATTTTCAAACTCGTGTTGCTTTGCTTTTTCTTTTCCCCAGTAGTGATGGATTGATTAATAAATTGTAACTAAAAATTACCAAGATTAGCCTGCCTCCTGGCAAAAACTGTTGTTTAATTCTAGGTGTATTGATTTACTGTAGAGATATTGACAAAAGAATTAATTTAAGTACTTTTAAGTCAATATTTCTTTAGTGAAAACTCTCATGTTTTAGCTATAAAGAGATACTCTTGGAATAGTCTTCTATTAGTATGTAAAATAAATGTCATATAATAAGTGTTCGTTTCTTCCTACCTTAAAATCTACATAGCCTCATAATTCTCTTTTTTTTCCTTTCTCCTTAAGATCCATCAAACACTCATATTTGGAGTCAGTAATTGTGGGTTTTTGATGCTTGCTAATATATTTAATATTTCCTATAAACTTTAATGTATTGCTAAAAATATTTTGTTTTCTCATAGTTTACAATTTATTGCCTGAGATTATTTTAAATTATATACTTTTTAAGTATCTGAAGCACAGTTTTAAAATATTTTTAAAAATATTTCAGAACTCTTTGGGCCGTATAGTTTCCCCATTGTAGAAAGCTGTTTAATTCACAATGGCAGAGTACAAGCCGTCATCTATTCCATAGTGACTGTGCCACTTAATAATGGAATAGTGCATCAAAGTGGCACTTAGTTCTCAAATTGTTATGTATGACTGTCAAAGCGAGAAGAAAAAAAGAATTAAAAAAAAGAGAGAGGGGGTGAAAAACCCTTGATTTGTCTTTACTACTGAAATGTGAATTTGTCAGGCAGGTTCTGAAATCACAACAGTATTGCTTGCATCCCCAGCGAGATGTTGAAAACTTGACAGGTACATATTTTTTCAACTACAAGAACTTCTATAATAAAAACTAAATACACAAATCTTATTTTTTATTTTTTTCATTTTCGTTCTTGAAAAATAGTTGTTGCCAATGGGACTTAATGTTCAGGTTCAAGTTGTCAAGAGAAATAACCAATAAGCTATCCAAAGAGTCACGATACAAATATTCAACAGCAAAGAACCTGACTCCTATGATACATGGAAAGGATTTAAGTGTATAATTACCCAAGTCAGAACACTGCCACTCAATCTTTCCCCTAATGGCAAGTTCAGTCCATCACTGCCTCTTTCTAGGGGACAAACTCTAACTTGTTTAGTGGTAGCCAAAGCTTTTGATTGTCATTGTTCTTTTCACTTCATCCTTTAAAGACATGTTTGCTTTGGCATGGTATTTTTCCATTTCTCATTGCTTATTCTTAGAACACAAACCAAGATTCAGTATTGAAACTCTGTCATCTTCATTATTTTAAAATAACTCTAAGTATTTACATATCTAGGAACTGTCTTCTGAGTGTTATTCAGAGCATAGCCTATATATATAATTTCTCCAGGTATAGTTTGTGCATTCTTTCCTGTCCTGACAATCACTTCTAAAACCTACAGTGATACTTGATGTCTAGTTGATAATTTATCTGCTGACAGCCTCTCTGTTACCCAAGACCTTATGGCTATGCCTGGACATTTTGTGTAGGGAGAAGGAAAGAGACCTACAGTAGTAGTGCTATTTCCTAGAAATTAGAATTGTAACTGGTTGTCACTGACTATCTTACATAGATCAGTCTTTCAGAATTTCATTCAATCACTAGCCTGGAGCAAATCATTTTTGACAGGTAATAGGAATTTTGCAAGCCTGCATAGTGCTAAAGGAACCATATATAGATAACTTAAAACTACAACTCCCATCATACCTTGCAATTGAACATTAAATAATTGTGACCTTGCCAAGAGATAACCTTTTGAATCAGTTCTCAACCCACAGAAAATGACTCAACACAACATGTTAGGAAATGAATCTGTATATAATTCAATTCTTTGAATTTCATTCTCTTACTCTTCCAGGAAACTGAAATTAGAATGTTCTGAAAATAGTATTTTCATTTGACTACTAAATGGAGTCATCTGAGTGCTTGTATGATATACTCATCTTTGATGTTTTTGTACTTCCCTATTGTCCTCATGTAATTTAGCAGCATGTCTTTCTCTGCTGTTTTCAAAACCTAGCCTGGAATCATTCTAATTCTGTTACTTGGATCTCTGCAACATGTATTTTAAAATACAGCTGAAGGTCCTATCTGAGCCAGGCCTGAATTCCTTCCTACCTGGGAAGCCTCATTTCTTACCACTCTGTCATGTATAATCTCATGGAACAACCAAATCCTGTTCCTATTTTAGGATACTTGCACTTGCTCTTCCTTGTGGAGCATTTTTCATGCCCAAATAATTTTGACCTTTACTTGTTTGTTTTCAGTACTGGGGATTGAACCCAGAGCCTTGAGCCTGCTAGACAAGTGCTCTACGACTTAAGCCACATCCTCAGCCTCTTTTTAGATATGGTCTCTTTAACTTTTCCCAGACTGACCTCAAGCTCATGATCCTTTTACCTCTGCTTACCAAGTAGCTGAGATCATGCTCGGTTCCTTCTGAACTTTTTGACTGAAGCTTAAATGTCCATTATCCACAGAGGCTTTCTTTGAGTATCCGAAGGTGCCACTTTAAAAGGAATTATCCATTTGTATCCTAGTTATATTTACTTTGAAATTTTTATCACTATTTGACATGATTTATTCATTGCTTACCTGCTTATTGTCTGTCTCCTCACGGTGAATTAGGTGTTTCTGGTCTTTCTTGTTCCCAGAGATACACTCCGTACCTGGAACAGCCATGAACTATACTATTCATTCATTAATATTTTTCCACTACTTGTACTTTTCACTATGTTTCATTTACAAATTTTGTACGAATCATTTGGTGAAGCAAATGTCAGTGAAGTCGATTCATATTTTGAAAGACTTGACTTCATTTCTGATTGTTCTTTAAAGTCGATGAGTCCATATGTGAAAGCCATAATAATGTTTTGATAAATATTTTAATGAATTATTAAGTACAAATGCTTACATGGATCTTTTTCAACTATTTTTATAAATTAAGAATAAGACAGATTATTTTTATGCTATGTAACATTTTATTTGATAAGTTCTAGTTCTGTACAATGCATTTTTTAGAGTATATTACATGTAGTATTTCCTAAGCATAATCTTTTGAAGTAGTTCATGTATTTACTAAGATCCTCCTTTTATTTACAAAACAAAAATGAATAAAACCTTCTAAAAATAAATTATGAAATAACTTATTTCACATATAATTTATATAAATTATAGCATATATAAGCTATTGAAAGTATAACTATTATCTTTAACAATTAACATGACACACATTAATAAAATGAATTATTTAGAATTTAAAATGTCATACTGAGTTAGATATTAGTTGGAAATAATGAATCTATATGTTTTTAAGGGTGAAAGAATTTCAAGTTTTAATTGACTTAACTTCAACTCGAAAAATTCCAAACATAAAACTACAATGACTAATACTGAAGTTTTAAATTATGTTTTTTAAAAAACCTATTAAATACCCATTTTTTTCACACCTACTAACTTTTGTACTTGCAAAAATGTTTTCAAAGTAACAGGTTAAATTAGAATTTTGCAAGTAAAACCATAAGTTAACAAATTGTTGAATTTTTAATGTTCAGCAAAACGTCATCAATTTCAAAGATAGCTTAAAGTTTCAAATTTGCACAAGACAATAGCTTCACAATGTAAAAATCTGCTCTCAGAGAGAACAATTTGGGGAGTATTTCTTGCTTCTGACCTAGTTAAATAAGCACAGGTTATTTTATTCTTTGTATTAGCTAATTCCTTTATGATAATACATATTATTTTAGAGATTTACATCATGTAGGAGAAATCGTGTAGGTAGATTGCTCGTTTTGTAAGTACTTAGTCCATCAGTTTACAGTTGATTCAATCTGGACAACAGGAGAACTAATGGCTAAAGTTTTGAATTTGTGCATTAATGACTTGTTTTGTGGTGTTAAGTAGTCACATGTTCAAAGCTAGGCAGTTTGAGGATGTGTCACTTATACCTTATTATCACAGTTAATGTTGCTTTTATGTCATTTACTTTTCACAGTAGGTAATGTTACTCCCATTTCATTGTTGGAAGATAGCAAATTAAAGTATCTAAGTAATTAGAAACCTTTGCTTTGTCTAGTTCAAAGTTCAGCTTCTCCATGAGTCTTGCACACTTGATGCTCACAGTAGGAAGATCAAGTCAGGCTAAAGTGTTTAGGTGTCCCTGTTCTTTTTGGGTCCTTTTTATTACATGGCTGATGTCTTTGACCCACAGATACATCAAACTAACTTTTCATTTAGGAGTCACAATATCTCTTCCTCTGAGAAAAGTTTTACTCTCTTCTCCCAACATTATAAATCTCCCAAAATGTTGAGAGCACAATGCCGTGTATGTTCCTGTATTATATCCTCAGCCTCAATAGCTTGAATTTTGTATTTGGTATCTCCCTAATAGAATAATAAAATGTTAGGAATTGGAACCGTGTTTCATTCATTGCCTTGTCTTCTATGAGTGAGAAGAAAGTCTTGAGTACTGTAGACTTAATAAACTTGGTTGAATGAATGAATCAATCAACAAATGATTCCCCTGAGGCCAAAGCCATTTGTATTAAATTCGAATTAAAACACCCAAACTCAAGACCTCATTATCTTACCTCCAGAAAGAAACATTTGTTCTTAACTTGATCATTTAAAAGTTTTGGAAAACATCACCAGCATCACTTCACTAACAGAACTGTTGGGTAGTTAAATGAAGCATCAAAAGAAAATAGAGTGCCTGCTACAAAGCAAGTCTTCAATCAATGTTTGCTTTTTTGCTGTGTCTTTCATTTTTAACCTGAACTCTTCTATTTAAAATCACAATTCCAACTAACTTACTAAGAAAGAATGGAAGTCTTCATGGGATAATCTTTGAAAAGAGAGAAGAGGGGAAGGCATAATGTAAACATGATATAAATCTGTGATTATTTTCTTACCCTATAACATTTTAAACCATATGTCTTTATTGTCCACGTTTACAATAATCATGGTATTCAAACAATTCTGACTTAAAAATAAAATCTTAATTACTGGTAAGTGAAAGTAAGGGCATTTCACTTGCTTGTCTGAAATCTGTATTGTTCAAGGTTATAGGACTCTGAGTTAATGGGATGAGATTTGTGGCTTAACAGGCAGCTTTCTAACATACTGTCATAAATGAACTGAATGAAATACTACTAGCTGTCTTCTAAGAAGGAATCTTTTAGCCTATAGTTATAATTTCAAAAAAGTTACACACTTGTAAATACCCTACACATCAATGTGTAAGGGTTTAAGAGGAAATCACATGAACTAATCACTTCCATTAAGAAATTTCATGTTTAAAAATTTATCTGACAGCTTAAAGAAAATGACACTACATTTCATCTGGGCAAATGAAAGAAAAAGGAAAATTATTTTCATAAAACAAATGATACAAATACCATCTATAGAACACATTAATATCAAAGCTATATTCTCAAAATCAGTCACTATAAAAGTTTGCTTTTCTTATGGCGTTATTCCACTTACAAGAGAGGGTTTTCAGTGCCACAAAATCTTAATTTATATGAATTAACAAAAAGATTCCACAAAATACAAAACAGGTCAAGGAAAGAGTATTTAATGACATTTGTTTCCTGGTTTTTCCATGCATGATTTACTCTCACATATTAACCCAAATTCTTTGGACATCATTTCCTAAATTAGAATGGATATAGAGTATGGAAAATAAGTTAATATATTCAGAATTTAGTGGATTATGCGCTCCTGTCAGGTTGACCATAATGTCATCATAGAACTAAATGTTTTCACATATCTTCCAGTCTCCACCATTTGCCTTGGGAGCAAATGTTGAAGTACATGAAGGTACAAGTGACGTTGTTCCTAATATTTTTAACCCTACCATGCATCTCTCTGTGTATTTAGCATTCAGCAAAATCTTCTCTCTGATATCAAAAAAGTCAATGAAATTAAGAAGCAACAAGATATGGCTTAATTAGATTTTTATCCTTGCCCTTTATGACACAATATTCTGGAAACTGTCAAGCAAACCAAACTTGGTATGTTCATCCTTTTAAGCCTGAAGTTAATGCTTAAAAAAGCAAAAACAAGAAAATTCACAATATTTTCCTTTTAATTCTCATACTGGTTTATTCCTAGCACTTTGAGTTGCAATTCTGGGATGACAATGTCTGAAGTGTCAAATTTGACATCAGAGGAAGATTAAAACCTAAACCAGGTGAACATCTGTTATTTTTAAATGGTGTAATTTTTAGTTGAGTAAGTTTTTCAATGTATTTAAGACTTGACCTCGATCATGATTTTTTTCCAAGAGCAAAAAGAGAAAATATTACAAAAAAAGAAAATAAAGCTAGCCTTCATAAGTGGAGCATAGACTTTTCAAGCGGCAATTCTCTCACTTCCCTATGAACATCAATGGCATTGCAAACCAGATATATAACAATGAAAGAGAAATACAATATACCCTGAAGTAGAAAACAAGGGCAGAGGTGAGGCTTTAGCTAAAAGACTTCCCTTAGGTGACAGAGACAGCAAATCAAGCTTCTGCTTCTTTCTGTTCAAAGTTCCCATAAAAAGCCCAATACATCAGGGTTTATTTTAAATTTTCCTTCCATACAGGGCAGTTTTAGCACTTTCCTGAACTGTTATTTGCAAACATCATATGCATAAGCCAGCACTTACAAAAGTAAGGAAAGTAGGAAGGGGTGGTGGGAGAAAGAAATGGAGAGAATAGGAAAGAGAAGGAAAAGAGACACAGAGAGAGACTAATCGAGGAAGGAAAAAAGAAAAAGGAAGAGAAGGGAAGAAAGATTAAGCTCATTGTTTTATACAAACCCTGTAAATATGACTTGGGTAGGCAAGCCTCAGTATTGATGAAGAAATCTAAAAACATCACATCAAAAGGCCTGTCTAAATAATTGCTAGTTATGAGACTAGATGTCTACATTATAATCTTTCATCTATTTCATTATTTCTGAGTTTATTATTATTTAATCCTCTTTATTAGATAATTCTTTAAAATCAAAAGTACACTTACCATGTATGTGACTGATTTTGTCTATTTAAGTATTTGACTCCTGGTTATTTATTTCTACTTCCTCTAAGTTTGTTGTTATGTCCTTTTTCGCCTTATATCTGGCTCTTGCTAAGTTATGACAGCATTTTTCATAGGGATACATATGGGAATATTATTGTTTTGAGTTTGATCTTAAAGAATGGACCAAAAGCCAAATGGAGTCATTGGAATAATCTGTATCATGGCCCCAAATTGATTTTATTCATAGTTCATCTTCAAACGGTAGATTACTACTTTACAGAAATAAAAGCACTTATTTATAATCCATAGTTTTAAAATAATTTACAATTGCTAATGAATAATATATAAAAGTATGAAGATCTAGGCTTCATTTTCCATTAAATACTAAATTATTTGAACCATTTGTGAGATTATTGTTCATCTCTGCAATTGCACTTGATTTTTTGACTGACTTTATTCTATCCTAAAATTTTCTTAGCTTACAACACAGGTGTCTGGTGTGTAGTAGAAATATTTTGGGGGAGTATTTTATATGTGGGTGTACATAAGAAATAGAATGAAAGGACTGTGACTCAACTTATCCTAGGGGAGGAGAATACATGGTTCTATTTGTAAAGAAGAGGGGCACAGAACAGTGTACCACAATTCTCCCTGAAACATCTGAAAATTGATCTCGGTTGGAGCTGAAGTCCTTACTGGCCTCACCTCAACAAAGTGCCCAAATGACTTTTTAAAAGGGTACAGCTCAAACAGGGAGAGAATGAGGGAAAGGGCAGGTTTGAAACTTACAGTATTTCTGTAATCAATACTCTGCTCCTGAACAAAAGTGTTAAGAGGAGCGCAAATGTACTAAACCACATTTCAAAAATGACATCGTAATTGCTGGCACTGCCCAGCCTACTCTAGCCCCAGCATTGCCAGGTTTTAAATTTATTTCAAACTGTTCTTCCCAAGTCTGCCTAATTTTTTTTTGTCCAAATAGCAGCAACTCACAGTTAGTGAACAAAGCTTCTGGATTTTTTTTTACTTACAGCTAAATTTAACTTTACCCATCCAATAAAAAAGAAATAAGGGAGCCTTTATTATCTCCCTGGATTTCTGGGTATGATACCACATCATAGAGAAGTGGTTATTAGAGACAATGGCCTACCAAGGTGAAGTTTGTAATAAAGCCTATTATGTGGTTTCACCATTGACACTAATGGAATGTAACAGTGATTTAGAATGATTTAATGGTTCCCAGGTTGTGCTCTAATAGTGCTCTTTATATTATGATGTATATCACAAAACCTAATGTGGCTGTTGTGATATATTGACAGTATTCATGCTGTTTCATTTTTTTAGGGGAATTTAAAAAACTGTCAAGGAAGAAAATTAATAGGCTGCAACTGCTTTATTTTCAGGGGGTTCTGTTTTTTAAATGTATGTGCATAAATTTCCATTGGTGCCACTCTTAGGCTAATAAATTCATTTGCATTTTTTATACTGGGGTAATAAAGAAATATGCATGTGTATGCTTACATGTGCATGTTTATGCATTGTATGTATGCTTGTGTTTAAATCACAGTTTGGAGAAGACTGTACTGTCATCCTATGATATGTTTACAGAATGGTTCTATTAGATTAAAATGAGCCTGGAGGAATATTGCAAAAGAAATCAAAGTTTTATTGTGTAAGATAAAATTATTTTGTTTGAATTGTGAAGCAGAAACTAGAGTTTTAGAACTACCTCATGAAAAACAGAAACAAAAACCCTTGGGCAGCTGTCATGTGAGTGCTTAGATTTCTGAGGAAAAGAACAGAATCAGTGGAAAGAGCAGAGTCAAACAGCAACTATGCCCTTGCAGCTTGCAAGCATCACAGTTTAAATCTATGAATAATGAGGTATACTTTGAATCCAAATAGAAAGTAGGCAACACTGCAAAGTTGAAGCCTATTATTTTTGAAAGTTTTATGACTAGAGCTGTAGCTGAATGGGAAGAAAGGAGGGTTTTCAACATTTTCCATATTCTCAAATGTTTTGATCATTACTTCTTTATATCTGTTTATTTATTTTTTCTTCTTCAAAATCCCCTACTTCCCCCATTTGAAGGTAGCTTCCTTGTTTTAAGAAATCTGAATGGCTTTCTATAAATCCTACTTAATTTATAAAACCATCTTCCTCCTTTCCAGGCCATAGTACTTTCATGTCTCTGATTTTCTTTTATAGTTCAGTATTTGATGTTTCACAATTATATTTTAAGTAAATAGGTGATAAACACTCATAGCATACTTTACAGTTGTCAGAGTGACTGGTGTGATTGTGTATTAACCTTTCCCAAGTCCATCATTGATCAACCACACTATGCTCTCTTGTGGAAAGAAGAAAACACATTAGGTCTTTAGACATTCAGCTACTCAATCATAACAAGAACTCTTTTCTTAAAAGAAACATAACCTCTTGCTGTACAGTTTATTTGTTACAAAGTGGTATGACATAGAAAAATGTTGCTTTTAATTATTACTTGAGTACTTAATTTTATGGTATAGTTGGAATGGGTCTTGATTATAGATATACTTGAATACATATCCAATTTTGACCATGAATTCCTCCTTCTACCTATTTAAAGATCACTGGATATGCATGCATTATGTACATGTGGATGGATGTGTTCCAATTGCATAGGTTGATTTTGGGTACACCAGGAACTATAAGTATAAGAGAGTGCATCCTTTAAAACACAGAAACCAAAATGTTGACACAAATATATGTATTAACTAAAGGGCACTTTTAAACCATCATATTTGTATGTATTTGACATTCACTAATGAGTTAATTATTAAATTGGCCTTAAACTTTTCTTTTGAAAACTTAATAGTGAACATATGACTTGACTATCTTAAGCTCCACAGCCAAACTTGGCAAAAAAGTAAATTAATAAAAGGTGAATAGAAGAAAAGAACACGCAAAGATATTCTATTATTGTATAGGAAGCCTCATTAGAACAAAGATTCTGATTTTAAAAATTCAGTGTATAATATACATTATACATCTAATATACATGCAGTTAGATGAAAAGTCAACAAAAAGATTCTAAAGTTCAATGAAAGCTCATTCACAAAGGTAAATGTTGAGAAAAAGACTGGGAATATTATGAAAGAATAAAAACTACTACACATCAAAAAAATTAATTATAGGATCTTATGGCAAACATTAAACTACGCATAAAAATTTTAACCAAATGGACAGTTCAGAAATAAATTTATGTGGGAAGAACAAATGTGGAAATTCAAGTCAATAGATTATAGATATAATAATTAATATATCACTATATTAATCTATATAATATAGATTAATTATTATAGATATAATAATGTTAACAAGTAGCTAGTTACTGGGGGAAAATGAAACAATAAATTATTAGATCATTTTTTGCTCTGAAATAAATTGAAACCAAAAAGATCTAGAAGAGAACATCAACTACTCTTTCAAAAACAATAATTTATGTTGATTTGCATAAAAGAGGTCCTCATTAGTATACACTAAACAAATTCCATAAAGAAAAGAGAACAATAAATTTGGCCCCCAATTTTTTTTAATTTTCATAGCTAAAAATAGTATCAAATCAAAGAGCAAACTAGAGGAAATGTTTGCCATAGATAAACGTCTCAGTAAATGTGTTTAAATGTTTTAGATATCAATAAATCAAGTGGTCAACCCAATTAAAAATTATCAAAAGACATGAATTTATATCACAGGTGGTAAAAATAATTTAAAAAAACAGATTTAAGCTCAAAATCAGTTATGTTGAAAGAACTATATCTTGACAACAATGTGATTTCTTTTTTACTTAAAACTTAGTATTTTCTAGTGTGTTCAAGAGTGTGGAAATACACAGTTTATATATTTACAGTATCAGTGCAGTGTTTATGGCAATTACCAAAGCCCCCGAAAACCAGCTAATAAAGATGTATGTGGGATTATATTCATTAGTAAGCATGGAAATGCAAGTAAAAAACAATTAGATATCATTATATCTGATTGAATAGGTAAAATTAATAAGATATTTAACAATATCAATTTCTAATAAAGATGTAAAACAACAGAAACTCTCACATACTCTTGGTAAAAGAATGACGTGGTACAACCAGTTTTGAAAACTGGTATCATTTCTCAATTTGAACACGTACATAAAGTATGAATCAGCCATTCAAATCCTAGTTGTACACATAGTAGAAAAACGTGCAAATGCACGCAATGTTCACACCAGCATTGTTTATAACATCCCTAAACTGGAAGCAACCCAAATATTTATCTGCAGAAAAATGAATAAATATTCATGTGACCTTCACAAATGAATCCAGTATGAATACATACAACAATGAAGAATCTGCCAAGCATAATGTTGAATAAAAAAAAACAAATGCAAAAGTGATTCTATGCATGTGAGTTCTAACAACCAAACAAAATTTGAAGTCAAGAGTCAGAGTTGGGCAAGGTGGCACATACCTGTAATCACATTTCAGACACCGAGGCAGGAAGATCCCAGGTTAGAGGCCAACATGAGCTACAAAGAGAGACTATGTCTCAAAAAAAAGTGTGAGAATATCAGTTTTTAAAAAGTCAGACTAGTAGTTGCTTTTGAGAGAAAGGAAGGAAAATGGTGAGGATCGATAATGAGCAATGGTCCAAAGGATGCTTTCGGATTGCTACTGATTTAGTATGTCTTGAGCTAGTTGATAGTTTCTCAAATGCTCACTTGTGATAATTCTTTGAGACACACACTTTTGTTTTGTACAGTTGATAGGAATATGTATTTATTTTGTAATAAAAATGTTCTAAAAACGAAGATAAGAAGGGCAGGGAAGAAAAAAGAGATACACTTTATAATTTTAGAATACTAAAAAAAAAACAAAAAAACAGAAAACTCTAGTTTTTCATAATAGCCTTTAATAAGAATAGTAGCTTCTAAACCAATACCTTGAGAATAGAAATGTAATTATAGACGATAGGTTAATCATCCATTGATCTTAAGTGGTTGGTTAAATTTTGCCATCAAATATGGATTTATAAAATTCATGAAAAATAACATATTTACTTTTGCATGTGCATAAGTTTGCTGACTCCTTATCATTGTATTGTAGTTAATGTATAGAAGAAACTGATAAATAAACAGACTAATCACTTAATTGGCTAGTAAATTTGATGTCTTCTCCTCACAACTGTATTACCTCAGTGAGATCACCTTCATTCTCTGAGAGTTGTTCTGGGTGCTTATTCCTTCAGAAAATTTCAAGCCTTGAGAGAAATAAAAATATTCAATGTTTATTAAGCTGCTATATTCAGATTAGAATCAAAAGAAAATATAGCTTCTGATCTCATAAAACTATGGATAAATTTAATAAGAGGTGAACCTCTGTAAAGATTGCTTTGTTTATATCATACTGCATCATTAACAATTGGAGCCTTATTTTTCCTTGAAATGAAAAATAAAATTTCAACTTGAAAGAATTTTCTTCACTTTGGAGAATTCTGGCATCACACTATCTGTTATGGAAAAGATGTAGTCTTGCTGAGATAACATCTTTCTAAACCAAAAGAATGTATTTCAAATACAGTACTGGCTTTATAAGAAGTTGACGTTCCTTAACCTCAGTAAGGACAGTTTAACAAATGAACATTATTATCTCAAATATAACTGTCTATTAATTATATAGACCTCCTGGATGGCTGTTTTTAATAAAGTTTCATTACCTTCTTTATTTTCAACTGTGTGCAATAGTTATTTATTTAGTGTCTCACCTTCCATATGGGTCTGTAAGCTCTTTGAAATTAAGTATAACATCTTCTTCTTGATGCCCCTTACAGAGCTTGGCATAATGTTATGTACAAAACTGAAATTCCATATTTGCTGAAGGAATGAATTTTTTTCAAGCACAAATTGACCATAAGAAATAAGACATGTGCCCTTAATTCTACCAAAGCTAAAGGAGAACCTACTCAATAAACCCAAACAGAATGATGCTTTACACATTTGTTCTAGAGAAGACTAAATATATGTTTAACAACTGTCAGTAAGAGCATGAGGTTATTACACAAAAAGTGAGAAGTGACTCACTGATCTATGTAAGGAGATGGTAAGAAGAAATGAGCTTTCAACTCACCAAAGACATTTGTAATACAAAGTGCAGTCATAAAGACTGATTTTCTTGTTTTGATTATAGAATCTAGTTATTACTTTAGAGTCACATTGTTTTTATAGATATGCATGATTCTGAAACTTGGAATTTTGTATAAAATATATCTCTACCTGCAATGGTATGGCTTTTTGATGTCAGAACATAAAGAGTCGACAAATTAATCCTGAGGTCTTTTGAAACCACGTGATGCTTTTGACCTATTTAGATTTTTCCTCTGTTTCTTCTCTTAGAGAAGGTTTGAAAACTTTAAACAGATAATTAGACAACTAGAAAAAGAAGCCTAATCTGTCTTGCTATCCCTCTTATTCTAGAAAGGTACATCATAATGAAGAATATCAATTTTCTAGGTGACAGAGGTCACATATATATAATAGATAATAGTGTAATAATAGGCTTGTGTTAATAGCAAACCATATCCCATCCTACTGCATTTGAACTTTCCTTGAAAACAATAGCCTGTGGTGAAACAGCTTGTCGTGGGTACTAATGAAAAATTGCCTGAGATATCCTGATGGGACTCTTCCTGCACTTATTCTGTCCCTGAGCTCTGGGAATTTACTGAACTCAACAGTAAGATTTTCCTTTGTCTCTTATCTTCTATCAATAAATTGTACATAAAATACAGAATATCACAGAAAGAAAACATAAGTAACATGTACAAAATCCCTGAGAATGCAACCCCTTGTTTATTTTAGAGTGCTAACGGCAAGAGGACAGGCTGAAGGAAGGGAAAAGTCATTTGTTTTTAACATCACAGTTATTTCAAACTCACAAGCAAATAGAGGTCCAACTTATTTCTGGTTTTCTACAGAACTGTACCTGTGGAGAGCTAAGCAGATTCTTACAAAACAGAAATAGGTAAAATGCCTCCTCTTATGTAACCTTAATGTTCTCTGAAAATAATAATGTGCTCTCATCACTAGAGCATTCTTTCCAAAGATACTAGATAGCAATTTAGAAAAGTAAATGAGGGAATGACTAAGAAATACAAAGGCTCTTTGTAATGTTTTTAAATGAGATTTGAATAATCATTATCTCATCTTGACTTTTCAACTTTAGAGACTCTAAATGGGTCAGTTTCCACTGCTTTAATTAGTAAAATCAAAATAACAAAAAAATGACAATTTTCTACACTCCCTCTTTTTTTTTTTCTCAGCCTGTAGCAATAATTATGTTTTCCAAATGCAAAACACCTCATTTAAATGCAAGCATCCCAGAAGTTGGCCAACTTTTATGGGCTCAAAGTGGCAGAAACAAGTAAATTTTTTTTTTGTCGTCTTCTTCTGTTAAAACTCCTTTGGCATATGTACTGAATATGAATCAACCACCATATAAATAAATTTGTGTCAATATTTTTTATTGCAAAATATTTTGCCCATTGCAATAAAAGGAGAGTGTGGATTTACAAATCAGATTATTAGCATACTACTAATTTATAACTTCTACAGATAGCCTTTAAGCCACAGTTAACCATTTTCATATATAGAGAGAGAGATAGATATAGATATATAGATATATATATATACACACACATTAGCTGGAAACAATTCATCAAGTAAGTTCTCTCCTTTCAAATCTACTTGTATTACTAAAAGGTTGAGTAAAGACCTCTGGGAGCAAGGGCAATTCTTGACATGGGTCTCACCAGATTAAACTATGCAGGGACAATATAGAATACATTGGAGCAATAACATTATCACATCATAGGCTGATTGAGAGGCATTTCCTTGCATTTCTGTCCTTTTACCATAAGCCAATAGTAGCCACAGGCATTTGACTGGAGAGCCTGGAGGATTGACAGGCCTGGCAGTCATTACACGCTGGATTGAATACTAGATTACTCCAAAGTGGCTGAGGGTCAGGGATCAGTGTGTTCCCTTTTGGCACTAAATGACTTTAATATCCTTACTGTATTAGTCAATTACTTTAAAGCTGCTGCTCTCTGAGCTCTCTCTGCCCCCCTGCAGTTTACTATGGACATTTGAATTGCTTCCATACTTAACCCACACATCTGCTTTTAGCTGTCAAAAGAACAGTGCTATCAGTAGGGCTATTGACAACATGAAAAGAACTGAGATACTTGCTGGAGGTGTCAAGTGCCTCTCTCTCTTTTGGCTGCTTAGTTTTCAAAAAAAAATTTAAAAATAAAATAAAATAAATAAATAACTCAGTTACAAAAGTGTTTCTCAGGGAAAAGGAATTCAGCTTCACTTATTCTCGTGGCATGTAATATGATCAATGGAGGAAAGGAAGTGGAGTTGTGCTTTTTTTGTTTGTTCCTAAAATTGCACACTGTGTAAGGTTTGTTTTTGTTATTAATTTTGCAAATACATACTTTGAATATAATTAAAAATGAGTGCACATCAGAATCTCAGTTAAAGCTTTTATTTCATTTCACAATGGTTCCTATGCAAGTAGAGAATTATGCTGCACTTCTCAATTTACTGGTGCAACACAAGGAAGAATTTTATTTCTGCAGCCACTGAACTTTAAAAGGTCTGATGTGGCTTGGTGTTAAACCAACATGTCTAGATTAAATGTGGACTAAGCTGATTTGAAATTTAAAACTACTTGAAAGTCGTGTCTTCAGTATTTCAGAAAAAGTGATATGACTCCCACACAAAAGCACATATGTTGAGCGAGCCCTGACTTTGTGTGTGTGTGTGTGTGTGTGTTTGTGTGTGTATGTGGGGGGGGGGTGTAGCCTGACTGCCTGTGAGTGCCAATGTGAGTATATATAAGTCACAGTGCCTCAATAATAATAGAGGACATTGCAGTAAATTCCTAACATTCTTAAGAGCTATGTCAGATAGAACAAGAAAAACGAAAGAGAAATATACAAAAAGGTTAACATATTGCTTTTAACTCATATATCCCAGAATCTGGGAAAAACGCTGATTTTCTACTTATAGAACATTCCTTCAGTAAGACGATCTGATTACTTAATCAAAAAGTGCTTCAAAACTGTTTTGCTTAGTTTTCATTATTGACTATAATTCTTGCACATACTCAGTAATATGTAGATGTATGTTATCAGTCCCTTACAACTTAAAATTTTAATTAACACTTTAGTTTTCTAAAATAATGATTACATTAAGGCACATCCTGGGCACAATTTTTGTTTGCTCATTGCTGAAATTGCATACATAAGCTGTGATTTCTGGGACCATCCACTTCCCTTGCTTAGAAAAGATGAAAACATTTCATAAAACACCATGCCAGCAGAAACCTGATACAATCAATCTGAGTCAAAAATTGTTTTTAAAATTTGCATGCTTAAGTTAGGTTGTATTTAACTCATTAGATGACAGGTTTTGTCATCACAGTAGAATTTTAGAGGCAACTTAAAGGAGAAATGGCATAAAATTATAAGATTTGAGAATTATTCTGTATTGTTTGGTAAAAGTAAAGATTTTTACTGAATTGTTGAACATGTTATCAACTTAATGTAAATATATAGAACTCTACCTTTAAACTTCTTAATAATGCATAAGTTTCCCAATCTCACAATTCCACGCCATTTTCTCTCTAAGTAAAACGTTTTCTTCATTAGCCTAGCTTTTGTGAGCATGTATCTTATAAGTTCACATAAAATAAATCACATCTTCTTGGAACTTTAAAACGGATTTGACTCCTACCAGAGGAAAGCAGACTAGCAAGAAGACCATAGTGAATGTTTCCTGTCAGTGGGCATCCATAAAACATGTAAAGATTATTGCCTTGGGAAATAAATTTCCTGACTTTGCTAATTTAAAATTTAGTCAACAAAGATCCTTAAAACCCTGATACCTCTTGACAATCATACTTCATTAGCACTTTCCATTTATTGGTATTTTGTTGTGTTTGGGGAATTGAGTATCCTGCAGAAGAAGAGTAACCTGACAAGAAAGTGAATGAATCAGCCCCCTTGATCATCTGGGATGACAGAAAATGAAGAAGTGTAGCCACAGCTGACAACTTCTTTAATATGAATCACTTATAAATATTTACAATTCATGATTCAATGATATTCTATAGATAGCACATACACACAGCATCTGATGACTTGTTTGGAGTCCCTATCATTATTGTTGTGATAGGAGTGTGTTTCTATGAGGAAGTGATTTTAACTTCTTCATTTGTCCAAGTTTGTTCTTCCCTCTCTCATCTTTTTATTTATCCCTTGTATTATTGTAAGAAATGTCTAGTTTGTATTATTGAGAAGCAACTTTCTCTTCCATTCTGTCACAGTGCTTTGCTAGATGCATTTATTTTATTTATTCTTTTCATTGTTGAGCTGGGGGTACATTGTGGTATTTGCAAAGTTCTTACAACATATTGAATATATCATAGTTGAATTCATCCCCTTGCATTTAAATTATATTTCTACTAGAATACATTACTAAGAAAATTGAGAACTTGTTTTTTTGTTTTTGCAATCCCTTCAGACTAGTTAACTTTTAAATATGAGTGGCCATCTTCAGTGAGTAATTATATAGAAAATTAGTTAATTTCCAGGCTCTTTACATTTTTCCCAAATTTTGTTATACAAAATGTTAACTGTTTTATAGTCAAATATATAGTACATTGTCAATATTTTCTGGTGTTAGATAGAATTATTTTATAACTTCTGAAGCAGAAAATATGGTTTCTAAAGTTACTAGTTTTTAAACATAAACTCCCTTTAAACAATGACAATAGTTTATACATGACATAAATGAAGATATGAGAGCTTTTTGAATGTGTGATCTTAAACTGAATGTGTGTGTGTTTGTGCATGCGTGTATGTGTGTGTGCGTGTGCTTTCAATATTTCCAGTATTAAGGAATTTACAGTTGTGTGGAAATGTATCATCAGCATTATTTAAAATGTTTTTCTCTTTGAATTTGCTTCATATATCAACAATAAAGAAAATGTCTACAGAATCTGCTTGTCATGTTTCATGCTCCAATATGTAAACAACTAACTGACTGCCTTTTCTTGAGAGTAGGGCTCATAATTTTCAGTCTGAAAATGACATATACAAATAAAGCAACTAAAGCATGGAAAGTAACATATTTTGGTCTTGTGACTAATGGTAACCTAGTGCTATTGAATTACTGAACTGTGTCTGAGAACTAATGAGAAAATTTTCCCAGGGGAATCTTTATCCAGTGCACTTGGAGAGCACCTCAGGGACCTATTCCGAGTCTGTCACCTTCCGCGTCTCATTGACACTCCACTTCTTTACCACCATTACACTGTGCAACCATTTCACTTCACACCTCACGATTAGAATATTAAAAGGAGAGAATACTACTCTCTTGCTCCAGATAGCAGAGTTGTTTTTGACACTTGGAATAGAAGTTGTCACCAGAATATCACAAAGACATGAGAGTCTCCAACTGAGTAGAACATTCTAAAGCTTAAAGCTATTTTATTCTACAGCTAATGAAAACTTTCAAGAAATCTCTTAATGGCACCTAATTCATTTACTCAGAGTTATTTAAGAGCTGCATAATTTTAACCAAAAAGAATAATTACACTCTTCAAGTTATAAAAAAATGATTCTGCCATAGAAATTCAGCTTGGGTCATTATTACATTGATCTTTTGTTGGTCGTTGTTTTATTTGGTCTTATATATTCAGAAAAGAATGTATGTTTCTAGATAGAAAGTGGCATTTGCTGATTGTGCAGTGGTTAAGAACAGCAGTACTATTACTGATGTCTTACTATAGTGAATAATGTCAATTTTATTACTTCTAGACTTAATAGCAAAATACCTAACAAGATATTCCTACTTTCTGACACAAAGAGAAAAAGAATGAGAAAAAGATATGTCCATACAAAGATGTACCCCACTATTAAAAAGCTTTTTAAAAATATTTATTTTGTAATAAATCATTAAGGAATTCTCTTGTGAAAGCCAAGGGATTTTCTTTTTTTTTTTTATCAGAAGTGAAATCCTGCCACTAACAAAACAAAAGTAATGTTGACCAGTTATTTTAAAAATCATGATGAGTTCCTCTGTGTGGTTAGGCTCTATTACATCCCTGTAGCATATTAAGCATTATTATTTTTGTTGCTGAGGTCAAGCTATTAAATTAGGACCATCACACTTATGTGAAAGGCCCTCCCATGCATATTTTGGTTGGAATTTATTTAGTTCTGTCAATGACCTTAGCTGTTATGTGTATGTTTTGAAAAATATGTTTTGCATAGTAGTTAAAATCCTCTTATTAATATCTCCGCTACACTTATTTCCATCCCAAATTAGACAATATATGCTCTTCTTAATAACTGCTCAAACTCATGTGGTCACATAGACAAATGTATAAAAATATTACAAGAGACAAATTTCTATAGAATAATAAGCTTCCAGAGCCATTCTCCTTCCATAACAAAGTCACTATTTTCTACAACTTAGGATATTTATTTATTAGAATTTATTTGGGCTACAAAAGAATGCAGTGCTGGCCTGCTCTCTCAGGTTTTCATCATGCAAGTTATATTCTGTGTTTTGGTGTTTTTAAAATTTTTTGTTTTTAAATTGATTTTGTTTATTGGTATTCCATTTTTAAAACCAGAGAATTGCTAGAACAATTCTGAAGTTTGCTGGTTTCCTTTAGAACACATCCAGAAAGATTTATCACTCTGGCAAAAGTAGGATTGAAAATGCTTCATTTTGATGGAATGTGGAAAGCTTAAATGCTTGATTCCAGACATTATTTGTAATGGCAGGCATTGTGCAGTGACGGGGATTGAACCCAGGGCCTTGTGAATACTAAGCAAGTGCTCTCCCACTAAGCTACATCCCCAGCCCAATGTTGGGCATTTGAATGGAATTGTCTATAAAGAACTATCCAGCATGATAAAAGATGTCAAAAATCCACATAAGTTTATCAGTTCAATATAGTGGGTACAAGGAAAGGGACAAATTGGACAAATAGCATTTTGGTGTTAATGTTTATTAAATATCAATGTTTTGCTACCTCTGATCCATTTTCTATCAGATACTGGAATATGAACCAGACTTCTGTCTCTTTCCACTGTAAAAAGACATGAGCCAAATTTTGGTTCCTTTCCAGAATTCAAACATTGTACTTTTGATATATAGTGTAGCTGTTTCTGCATCTGTTCATAAATAAGATAAAAGCAAAAGAAAGAGGACCAGAAAGCTTCTAATTTCTGGCATAATATTTGTATTTTAAGGACTCAAGTATTAAAGTGATATTTGCTTGTCAAATTGACTTTAGGATGCTTTTCCACCCAGGTATCTTGACCTTAAGAAGAAAAAACCTTGTGACTCTTGAGTGGTAATGATTTAAAATGTAACACACATGAGGGAGTTAAACACACACTCATAATAAGCCTACATGAGCCGTCCATTACAAGGGCTTCCTTCATTTTCTATGCCAGAGTCACAAAATAACTTCAAACTTTGTCCCACAGCTGAAATCAAAAGTCCACCTCACACACATAAAAAGGGTGTCTCTATGGATTTAAACCAAGACCTGATTATTCAGGAGCAGCTTATTTGGCTTGTGGCTAAGTCAAAGTTTGCTACTTCTGGGCATGTTTGACTATAGGGAACTCGCCCTCATTTTCATCCTACTGCCTGTTCTGAAGGATGTGAAAAACACACAACTTCATTTTTACTCATGTGGTTTTGAATAGGTTCTTATTTGACTCATCTTCTTTAGAAGTGGGGGAAAAAATAAGAAAGCTTTTGCATGTGCAGGGATTTGGGGATTTATTCTCTTTCTTCTCTTTTCCATTGCTTTTTTTCCTTGACAGAATTTCTAGACTTTAGGCATTTGTAAGGTCTCTGTTTCCTTCCTTCAAACCAATTCCTAATAGATGGGTAGGGAGATGGGTGATACAGGACACAAGAATGGATTCCTATCCATGGGACAACTTAGAACCTTAGGGACCACAGGTCACCACCCTGGGCAGAACAGTTCACCTAAAAGTTCTTCAGCATAGCTTAGGCATTGTAAAACAATATCTAGGCAAATGGACAATTTTTGATGACTTTCATCGACATACACAGTCTTATCTTGGCACATTGCTCTATTTTGTATACACTCCTAAATATTACTTTTTTTGAGTTTTTGCTCAGTGCACCAGAACTTCACATAAACTTTTATGTAAGTTTTTAAAATTTTGGTACTAAACAAGCCACACAAATAAGACATTTTAGGCAAACAACAAACAAAAGTAAGGGATGTGCTAATCCCATCTATAGTCCAGATTATGTTTTACCAATTGGTCTGTTCAAAGGGAACAGAAATGAGTAACTCAGTAGACTCAATCAGGAATCAACAAAGTATAAAATATATGCACCAGCAGAAAAGGTATGTGAAACTTTTAAAATGCTTTTACTCAAGACTGATTACATGCAAAAAGAGCCAATCTGAACTTCATCAATCAGTTCAACTCATATTAAGATAATACTGTAAAAGAAAGGGTTAGGCTTTACATTGTTAAACTTTTCTACATTAGTGCATGTTTGGTATTTTATTTTCAATGTCAAAGAACATAACTGACAGTTTGAATCAGAGTCAATGTATTTCAGCAAATACTATAAATTGATACCTGGTTTATATTTCTGTTGTTTTGATAATCCATGGCTGAGCTGATTTCCCCACACTCTACTCCCATAACTTAAAAAGTGTCATTTGAGAACAGAGGGAATTTATTTTCTCATGAACCTATGCAGTTGAAGAAAAATTTCTTTGAGATGTTTTTGGAGAGATTTCCTTTTGGCTATATCTGTGCAATGTGTAAATAAACAGTGAGAAGTTGAAAAGTTCAGTCAAATCCCTTTGTTAGTAGCTTTCTAGACACCAAATAAGAGTTTAACTCAAAACAATAAGCAAACTTAATTAATCGGTCACCTTAGTCCAATTAGTCAAAACCTATGCACATTGGTAAAATCTTTGCTACTCAAAACTATACCAAATTTGCACATAGCTAAAGCTTGAAATTCAGTACTACATAGAAATTCAGTACTACATAGAAATTCAGTACTACATAGAATTCAGTCTTGTGTTTCTCCTCTTTGATTTTCCTTGGATTTTTCTCCATCAATCTTACTACAAATTATAAAAATGAAGAGAAAGTGGAATATTTTCCCCATTGTGTAAGAAAGTCTACATTTTGGCTCTTCTCTCTAACATAAAATACCTAAAATGAATGTTAGGTACCAGTTGCTAGAACATTAGAAAAGTGAGATATAATCTCTTTTCCCAAGGAGTTTTTCATTACTGGGGGAGATAGTCTCTTAGAGATTTAATAAAACAATATCATGTCAAAGAAAATTAATTCAAGCAGAAGTTCAAGCAACATTTTGAGAAAAGAATAAGGAAAATGAGGAAAGAGTTTATGTAAGAATGAATATTAGAACCCAGACTTAAAGGACAAGTGAGAGTTAGAATTTAGAAAAAGATATTTGGATTAAAAGAACAAAATTAGTAGAATATTAATTCATAGAAGTGCACAAGTGAGCTTTTGTGCTAGTGTAGAGAATATGGAGAATATAGCAGACACTTCAGAGCCACAAAGGTATGAATGTATAAAATAATTATATTTTAAATTACTTACAATAAGCTTTTTAAAAATTGTTATTCATTTATTCACATGTGCATATATTGTTTGGGTCATTTCTCCCCCTACCCCCCTTCCCCAGCATCTCCCTTCCCCCCTCGCTTCCAGGCAGGTCCCGTTCTGCCCTTATCTCTAATTTTGTTGAAGAGAAGACATAAGCAATAATAAGAAAGACAAAGCATTTTTGCTAGTTGAGTTAAAGATAGCTATACAGAGATTCCTAGCATTGCTTTCATGCACAAATAGGCTTTGAACAAGATATTTTATAATCTTAAATTTTCAATAGAAATTCCACATCTTAATCTAACAGTGTGTGTCTAGTCTATTTAATTGCACTTTCATATACAGCAAGTTGTTTGTATGCACTGAATCACTCTCTGGAAAGTCAAACTTCTGATTTATGTTATGGCGAAATTTTTTTAAGCCTGCTAGCCTTAGAAAAGCATATCCTTCAGGACATACTTGCTTCATATGTAAACAAGGTAGAAAAATATTTTTCCACCAAATATAGGTATAAGTATATTAACTACTATTATTTATGGCAGTAGATATCAGAAAATGGATTTTCCATATCTGATGTCTTGGCGAGGAAGTTGGTGGGGAAGAATCATTAACGTTTCCAGTCACAATTTTCAAAATGTTTTTTGATTCTCTCTGATTGTGCAAGTTCTCTGGGAACATCTTTTTGGAACTACTAAAACTACACTTCAGCAATTCAAAGGTACAGTGTTCCTTGGGTTGGGTCCACCTTCTGGGATTCGACAAGAAGAATCAAGGTAACTAATTTCAATCCTGAAAAATTAGAAAAGTAGTGAATTCTTTGTTTACATGAATATAGGCATATAGTCACAGATGGAGATGAAACTGAATCATGATCCAAGAATTCATCAAAATGTTTCTTTCATCTGGTGTGTGCTGCCTTTTTGAGGTGAAGTTTCCAACCACAAGGATCATATTATATAAACTCCCTGCCAACCATTTTTTAAGAAAGTAACATCCAGCTCATGAAAATCTATGTTAAATTAATTCTGAAGTTCCTCGAATTCATCGTAATTACCCTTAGGTTTCAAGTTGGCATCCCTTGGCATCTTCAACCAGCCAAGATACCTTGGTAGTAGTGTTCAAAAGCACACTGTAGAAATATCATATTCTCATAAGTGATAGGGTACAAACTGCCAATCTGACTTGGTGACCCAGCTATGTGGTAAGACTGCACTGCACCAGGGCTACAGGGTTGAAAACCTCTCTGGATTTCAATACTGTGAGTTTGTATGTGTTGACTCACTTTATTATTTTTAGTTTTTGCTTATTTGTTTTATGATTGGAAATATATTGGTAAAGACTTAGATGACAGCTTGGATATATACACTAACACATTTAATGTTGATTTTTAGAATTTTTTTTCTCAAAAGATTAGCCATCTGATATAAGAATTTCTCACCTGACCCTTCATTCAGGCTTCAGTCACCAACTATGGTTCTTTCCTCCTCTTTCTGTTCTCTGATTTTTTAACATTTTTTTCTATCCTTTCTCACATTTCATATTTATGCTTCAACATTATAATGTTCTAAGACAGGAAAATTAAAAGCAACTTGTGTTTCATTATCCCAGTCTAGATGCTGAATACAGGGTCTCCATTCCTTTTCAGATAAGTTGGTTCTCTAAACTGATTTTCTATTAATGTAGTTTTCAAATACATTTTAATGATTGAGGATAAATAATTGTAAAAAACTCTTTGTACCACATTGGACATTTTGGTCTGTTGTCTAAAACTTTTCATAAATTTAAGCAGTTGAAAATTATGCAATTTTTAACATATAATAAATATATTTTAAATAGAGCTTAAACATTTTTAAATTTATAATATAATAATTTATATTGAAATTAAATTAAGAGAAGCATATTGAGGATAGTAAAATAGGACCTATGAGAACTCTGCTGTACCATAAAAACAAGAGGAAATGACAGAAATGATCAAAATCAACCTTTTTAGAGCATTAGAAGTTAATCAAAAGCTTATTTTAAAAGTCTTTGATTTTGTTCAGAAAATAACTGAATATTGTTAAGACCTTTGAGTTTTATGGCATTTTAGTTTCATCTATTCTCATCTCCCTATTCTCAGATCCTCAGCAGTTGAGAAAAACCAGCAGCCTCACAATAATAATGTTTGCAAAAAATCAGCAACTAAGCAGTCTTTGGATGGGGCCCCATTCCTAGAGAAATGTTACCCCATTCCTAGAGAAATATCACAATTTTGAAGATCCTTGAAAAGCCTTAATCTCACATTCACCTTTACTTGGCTTGGCTCAGTGCTTTCTATATTATAACCCCATCATTACAAATACAAATACATAAATAATTTTTTATAAAAATTATGCTTTTCGTACTACTATCAAAAGATAAAAAGACAACTGAAGAATGGTAGAACATCCTTGTAGATCACATATTTAATAAACAATTTATATCTAGAACACATAAATAACTCTTTAAATTCAATAATAAAAGACAGTATGTGTATGTAACTTTGTAGGCACATATACTAAAATCAGAACAATGCAAAGATTAGTACAGCCTCTGCCCCAAAATGACACAAATTCTTGAAGCATTCCATATTTTCAATAAACTTAACCAAGGTGAATGATTTGTAGCCTGACAATCATAAAACATTGATAAAAGAAACTGGAGAAGACATAAATAAGTAGAGAAATAGTCTCTGCTCATAAATTGGAAGAATTAATATTGTTAAAATATATGAGCTACACAAAGTGATGTACAGATTCAGTACAATGCTGGTCAAAGTTCCAGCATCATTTCTCATCGAAGTAGAAAACTAAATCATAAAACTTAAACAAAATTACAAAAGTCCATGCATAACCAAGATGATCTTGAGCAAAAGATCAAAACTATAGGCATTACACTACCTAATTTCAAAATATATTCCAAATTCATATAATCAAAACAACAAAATACTGGTATAAAGACATATACAAATGGAATGGACAGCCCAGAAATGAGCTCATACATTTATGGCCAATTGACTGTTTGGCAAAAATGCCATGGACACACAAAGAGAAAAAGATTATCTCTTCAATGAATAGTGATGAGAAAACTGGATATCCATGGGGGCAGAAGAACGCAATTAGAACCTAAGCTCATACAATGTAAAAAAAATTTTTAATCAATTTAAAAGAGATAAAGAATGGTCTTTTCAAGTGATATTGAACATTTATACAATGGAATACTATTTATCTTTTAAAAAGAAAGAAACCTTGCTTTTTGTGACAACCTGGAGGACACTCAGCTAAGAGAAATAAGACAGGCATAGAAAGGCAAAGACTTTAACACAACTCAAAAATCAACACAAAGACTTAAACACAAAGCTTAAAACTATAAAACTAGTGGAAGAAAACATAAGGGAGAAATCTCCATGACAGTGGTTTGAGTAGTATTTTTTGGACTTATCCCCAAATCACAGAAAACAATGTAAAAAAAAAACAAAACAAATAGTATTGCATCAAGGTGAAAAGCTTCTGCACAAGAAAGGACACAGAGAGTGGAGAATTAATGTATGGATTGGAAGAAAACATTTGCAAATTATACATCAAATACGGGGTTAATATCCAAAAAAAAATAAGCAATTTAAACAGCTCAATGGAAAGAAAGCAATCTAATTTTAAAATAAGCCAAGGACACTTCTCAAAAGAAGATATACATTTAAATGGCTGACAGTTATATGAAAATGTTCATTGTCACTAATCAATAGGGAAATGCAAATTAAAACCACAATGAGTATCACCTCACATCTATCAGAATGACTATTGTTGAAAAGATAAAGAATAGCAAATGTTGAGGATGTGGGGAACAGGGAACACTTGTATACTGTTTGAGGGATGTAAATTAGTTTAGCTATTAAGGAAAACAGTATGTAAGCCCCTTAAAACACTAAGTATGATTCAAAATTCACTTTTGGGTATATACATATCCAAAGGAAATGAAATGAGTATGAGAAGAAGATATTTGAACATGGCCAGAAACACAAGCAACCAAACTATTCATCACCAGATGAATGGATTTTTAAAATGTGGTATATAAACCCAATTGATAATGTTTTAGTTTTCAAGAAAGAAGGAAATTGTGGACCGTGCATAAAATTCCAGTTATTCAGGAAATAAAGGCAGAAGGATCTCAAATTTGCGATCAGCCTAGGAGAAACAATTTTGCATGACCCTATCTTCAAAACAATTTTTTTTTAAAGAGGGACTGTGACCATAGTTCAGGTAATAGAGGACTTCCCTAGCATGCACACAGCAAGACCCTGGATTCAATCCCCAGAAACACAAAAGGAAGTCCTGACATTTGTGACAAATCTGGAGGACATTATGCTAAGTGAAATAAGGCAGGCCCAGAAAAGCAAATAATGCATGATTTCAGTTATATGTGGAGTCTAAAACTGTTGAATTCATAGAAGCAGAGAGTAGAATGATAGCTATCAGAGCCTGGGGATACAGGAGGAAGCAGAAGATATTGGTCACAGGGTACAAAGTTTTGGTCAGATACAATAAGTTTTTGAGATCCATTTCATACATGGTGATCATAGTTAATAACATTGTATTAAATACTACAAAGTTGCTAGGAGTAAATTTTAAATATTCTTACTATAAAAAATGATGTGGGTGCTTGTACAGCATGTCTGATGATGTGTGTGAGGTCAGGAATATGTTAGTTAACTTCATTTAATCATTCCACATTACACACACACACATATATATCATAACTTCATATTATACTCCATAAATATATAAAATATAATTTATCAATAAAAATGAAATATGCAATAAATTTTAAAAAAATAAATGACAAACCAATTTAAAGGGCACGGGATTTTTGATAAATATTTCTTTGAAGATATACAAATAGGTAACAAGCATATGAAAAGATGTCTTATACTGAACTGCTATAACAAAATACCACAAACCAGTGGATTTTAAGCAACAGAAACCTATTTCCTATAGTCAGCTCTGGAGGAAGTATGACATGGTGCCTGTCACCGTATCTTTGAGGTTGGGTTCTGAAGATGTGCTTCCTGTTGCAGGCTGTTTACTTGTCCTTATTGCCTCACATGTTAGGTGAGTGTGAGTTAGCTCTCTGGCCTTTTCTTATAAGGACACTAATTCAATTCACTAGAGTTCCACCCCCATTACCTAGCTACATCTTAAAGGCCCCATGCCTACATATAAACACATTGGGATTAGATTTCAAAATAGAAATTGGGAAAGATGCAAACATTCAGCCCATAAAAGATGCAAATCATTGTTAGTTTTTGGAAAATGAAAACCCAAACCACAATGGAATACCACTTTGATGACTAAAATTAAAAGCAAAGACATTAGCAAGTTTTTACAAGAATGTAAAGGAATTAGAGCTCTGCTACATTGTTGGTGCAGATAATGTAAAGGAATTAGAGCTCTGCTACATTGTTGGTGCAGGAGTTGGTGCAACTCCTTTGAACAATATTGTGACGGTTCCTTAAAATACTAAACATATAATTACTATTTAACTCTGCAATTCAACTTCTAGATATATCCAAGAGAAGTGAAAATAAATTTCCATCAAAGACTCCTACAGTAATGTGCATACAGCATTATAAATATTAGTCCCCAAAGTAGAAGCAGCATAAATCCCATCAAGTGATTACAGACAAAATGTGAAAATTTGTGGAATGAATATCCTCTAGCTACAAAAGGAAATAAAGTACAGATCCATGCTATGACATAGCTAAACCTTGAAGAGATCATGCTAAGTGAAAAATGTCAATTACAAGGACAACATATGGATGTTTCTATTGACATAAAATGTTCCAAATAGGCAGACGGGAAGAGTCAGAAAGCTATCCCAAGGGAAAGAACAGAACGGAGAATGACTGATAATTGGTATAACTTTTATCTTTGAGGTGATTCTAAAACAAGAATGTGATTGGTGATGGTTGCATAACTCAAAATATACTAAAATCTGAATTGCATGTCAAGAAGAACTTCATGATAGGTGTATTTGTATGTCAATAAAACCATTAAGTGAATTAAACTTTTTGTTACCAAGTAAATAAATTGCTTCTCCTCCTCCCATTGGTATTTTCATTTACACAAAACAGCAGCATTTTACCCCTTATTTATGGTAAATATTTTTAATGATCATCATAACTTTAATTTAAAAATTACATATAAAATAAAAGTTTACTTTAAAAATTTTTATGACTATAAGATTTAAAATATTTTGAGGTTTAAAAATGATAAGCAATCTTTAAAATTAGTACTAATACACACTTGATCTCAAGTTTTAGAAAAACAGTTTACCAGAACTAAAAATGTTATTTTAAAAAATTATTTCCTAATGTGATAATAGAGTGAAGAGATTAAAGTTCATGAACCTTGGAGTAAAAAAGTTGTAGTTTTCCCTTTTGTTCAATAGGTGAAGTTTGTGTTATAGGAAATGTGTGCTGGTATGGCAGAAAAAGAACAGTAAAGAAGTGAGGGAGGGAGGCCAGAGATGAAAAGAAGGAAGGAAGGAAGGCAGGAGAAAGAAGCAAGAACTTTACTTGACATATATTGCAGCAAAATGAAAGAGAATTCAAGAAAGTACAATAAATCCAAGAAGTTTGGCATTAACACATTACCACTATGATTTGAATATGAAGCTTACAGCTATGTATCCGCTCTATAACAGTAGCAAGGCTCAGTAAAAATTGTTGTTAGCATTAGGTTAAATTTGCATTGATGAGAATAGATTTTTCCATAGAGAAATAAAATTTACAAGCTCAATTTGGTGAGTCTGCTTTAAAATAGCCAAGTTCTGTCCAAGAGGTGTTTGTATTGATTTTCTCTAAAGAAGAAATCTTCATGTGGGGGCAAGCTGTTCAGGCATAGGAAACAAATCACAACAATTTCTAAGGTGGGAGGAAGATTTAGCTTTCACCAATTAGAAGTGAGGATGGATAATTTTACTTGTGTTTAATGAATATTTGCTCATGTTTTATTGTTTTGTTTTGCTTTTTTTTTTTTTTTGAGACAGGGTCTCACTAAGTAGCCCAGGCTGACCTCAAACTCACAGTCCTCCAGGATGAGCCTCCCTAGTGCTAGATTACAGGCATGCACCTCCAGACCTGGCTATTTACTTGTATTTTAAATTCCTATTTTGTAGTTTATTTTCTTTTAATGTTGCTTTTAATATTGCAATATGCAAGAACTACATAACATAGGAGTTTGATACATTATTTCAGAACTTGTGGCTTGCCTTTTTTTGTTTCTAATTTTAACTTATATCCAAAACTCAAAAAATTTAAACTTTATGTGTAGAAATTCATTCATTTTTCTTTTAAAGTTTCTTCTTTCATCTTTAAAATGACCTTTCTGTTATTAAATTATGTAAATATTTCCCTATTTTTTCTTTTGCATAATCATGTATTTAATCCTTTAATTAATTTGAATTAATTAATACCATTGAAGTATGTTACTGGGAATCTAATTGTGGTTTAAAAATAATTGTCCTAAGACTACTTAACAAATAAACACACACACACACACACACACACACACACACACACACACACACACATAATTATGTGCTATAATTATACCAGAAGTCCACAACATACCCATAGGGCTGTTTTCCTTTCAGAGGGACTAAAAGAAATCAATTTCCTTGCTGTTTCTGGCTTCAAAATGCTGTCCTTTTCCCTCACTCCATTTGAGTAATTCAACATCACCCCTCTAAAGTCATTTTTGTCAGGAAGTCATTTTGCCATTTTTGCCATGTAGACAAGTTCCAAGGTTAGGATGAGATATCTTTGGAACACCTACTAGATTAACTATACAGTAGTAGTCCACCCTTATCCATGATTTAACTTTCCACAGTGTTAGTTACCTGTGTTTAATCATGATCCAAAAGTATTAAATGGAAAACTTCATAAGTAATTTGTAACTTTTAAATTGTGTGCAGTTCTGTAGGATGAGATCTCCCTTTCCATCCTGCCTGGGACATTAATCATTCCTTTATCCACCACGTCCATGTGATACACAGCTCCCTATCCATTAGTCACTTAGTACACATCTCAGCTATCAGATTGATTGTCACAGCATTGTAGTGCTTGTGATCAAGTGACCCTTAATTTACTTAATATGGCCCCAAAGAGCAAGAGTAGTGATAATGGCAATTCAGACATGCCAAAGAGAAGCTGTAAAGTGTTTCCATTTAAGTGAAAAAGTGGGTGTTCTCAATTTAATAAGAAAAGAAAACAATTGTCTGCCAAGGTTGCCAATACCAACAGCACAATGAGATCTCTTAAGAGAGATACACACCACATTCACCTAGTTTTTATATTGTTGTAATTATCCTACTTTATTGTTAGTTATTGTTGCTAATTTTTTAGTGTTCTTAATTTATAAATTAAAATTTGTCATGGGCATGCATGTACAGAGAAAAAAAATATGGGGAGAGTTTGGCACTATTTATGGTTTCAAACAGCCACTAGACTCTTGGGACATATCCACTGTACATAAGGGTAGACTATTATATCACAGATTTGCATAGTTTGGCTTTTTACAAATAACATTGTCATACAGTGATTTGCTAATTTTGTTATTTTAATTTACCTCTTTATTATTTTTCTTCTTTTTAAAACTCCAACTATAAGAATTATTTTTTCTTTATTTTCCTCTCTCTCTCTCTCTCTCTCTCTCTCTGTCTATATTTTTCTTCTTAGTGGTGCTGGGTTTGAACTCTAGGCCTTGCACTTGCTAGGCAGGTGCTCTACCACTTGAGCAGCAACCACTATCATTTTTCCTTTAGATATTTTTCAAATAAGGGCTTTATTTTATGCCCGGGCCAATATTGACCACTATCTTCCTATTTACACTCTCCATTAGCTAGAATGGCAGGCACATATCACCATACCCAATTTTTTATTACTTGAGATGAGGTCTGAGGAACTTTTTGCCCTGGCTGGCCTCCAACCATGATCCTCTCTATCGCTTCCTCCCTAGTAACTAGAATTACAAGTGTGAGCTAGTGTGCCTGGCTTTAAAGTTTGAACATTTGCATCTCTGAATTTTTGACTGCCTATAGTTTTGGATACATACCATACATTTTATTTTAGAGTGATCCAATTATTGCTGTTTTAATAATTGATAATTTCAGGTTTGAAATTCCTCTTAGTCTTAGAATTATTTGGGTGATAATTTAAAAAAAATTATAAATGACTTTTAAAAACTCATACTTTACTATTGATTTAAAACAATAATCCTAAATGATTTCTGCACCTTATATGTTTTCTTTGTAACCAAATAAGTCAACAGTTTATAAATGTCTTGTGATTACTCTCTCAGCAGGATTTAGAGTATTACATCTAGCTATTAACTAGCATTAGTCATTTCATTTTATACACACAATAGCATTATGTATTTTCACCTGTTTCATAGACATTAAAAAGACCATTCTATGGCACTCATTAAGAAACATGGCATACTAGGAAAACTGAGACTTGTTCAGAGAAGATTTTTAAATTTTATATAAAATTACAAATACAAAAATAAAATAAATGCAGATTTATTTGTAAGCACTAAGAATTCATTGCTTATATATGTCCCTCCTTGATTTTTTTTGCACACATGCCTACTAATGTATATATAGGGAAAATTAATATTTAATTTTTAAAAATTAAATATAAGTCCTTATCAAAATATGCCTATTTAATCAGTTGAGCTTTTTAGCTATTTTCTGAACTTTTGAAGTTTTTTCTTTTGCAGTGCTGGGGTTTGAACTCTGTGTCTATACCTTGAGCCACTCCCTTTTTCGTGATTGGTTATTTCAAGATAGGGTCTCAAGAACTATTTGCCTGGGCTGGCTTTGAACCATGATCCTCCTGATCTCTGCCTCCTGAGTAGCTAGGATTACAGATGTGAACCACTGGTGACAAACTTTGAAAAGTCTTTGACATTGTCTATTCATTGTGGTATCAATACACATCAGGCGAAGACTAGTGCTAATGACAATGGCATTATACGCTTTTAAAAGTACAAGTTACCTAACTGATGTCCAGCAAAAGCCTAGTGTTGGTTTTAACTAGCTTTTCTTTAACCTTTTGGATTGCAGTAGAGAGCTGATACTAAAACCATGACTGCAACTTCTAAACTAAATGAGTTTGATGGTGTCAGCTTAACTGGAGCCAAAATAAACCTAGGGTATATGTTTATAGTGTCTGTTTAATACATGTCTAGAGCAGAGGAGTTATTGAAGTTGAATTACTTTTTACCCTGGGATGGGGCAGTCCTTCAATGTCATGACAAAGGTCACTGACAGGTCACCACTAAGAAGCCAGCTTCTGGATAATAGAATGTGGTTTCAAAACCTGTCAATTCTTTACCTCTACAGGAAACAGAAATGTGAAAAAAAAATTTAAGGAAAAAGAATATACACAGGCACACATTTTGCACACTTACATATACAAAATCTCTTTGATGTGTGCATAGAAAATTGTAAATTATATCTGAAAACTATTGTTATATTTGGGAGCAATTTCCACTTTGCATTTTATACAATATTACTAGAAATAAGAGAACTTATTCTCTTATATATCACTTATATATCAATGTCAAAAATAAATCTCAACTTTGGGTTAATAGTGAGCTTTATACACAGGAGCTAAAAGTTGATGAAGGATTTTCCAAATCCTTCAGGATACACAAAGTGTATTTATTTTATATAAAATGATCATTATTTTGATTTTAAGGTCCATTTCTTATACTAGCCCCCCCATTCACAAGCAGACATTTTCCAAATGTTGATTTTCTTTAAATGTAAATTTTAGAAAGACAAATTACCCCAAAAATGCACTTTATTCTAATTACTATAAATTTCATTTTAACATGCAAGAAGCTGGTATGTCTAAACAATAAATATGTAATCTGACTGCTCACCTTCAGTGTTGGTCAACTTATCTTTCAGGTGTCTTGTTGCTGTTGCTATACTGACCTCTGCAGGATTCTGAAATTGGGAACAATAATTTACTTTGTGTCCAACGTTCCCAGCCCGTGTAGAATAAAATGAAGAATTCTACCGTCACATTATTGAAAAGAACTTGAACATTTCAAGAGTCCATGATGAACTTAGATTTCTTTTATTCTTTCTTTGATAAAATCTTTGTACACACATGTTTTGAAGAATGACTCCAAAAACAGGATTGATCATTCTCAATTAACATTCTTCCCCAATGAATCTGGGTAAGCTGAAAAATCCACCTTTAAAATAAACCCATTAAAAGTATTTTTTTACCTTTAAGATCATTAGTGAGAAGATGTTACTTAGTTGAACATTTTCCTCTGCAAATAAACATTGCATTGACTCTGAATTCTTTGTGCAGTTTGCTTCTAGTTTACCATCTGTTACTACTTAATATGCACTTTTACTTCTACATTAGGGAATCACTTGCAGACCTACTGAAGCTCAAATGAGATTGTTTATGAATTGTGATGTAATTATTATAAAAAGTAAATACATTTTCCTGAGGTATCTTTGCAGAATTCAACTTAAGTCAGATTGTTACCTATAATGAATTCTTCTGCTCTTTGAAGTTTAACTTCTCTGAATAATTAAGCAATGTAAGGTTTATAACACTTACTCATGGCCACCTATAACTTTACAATTAGTCTCTGACACTTCTTTTATACATATATATATTATGTGTAACTCATGGCACAGTCTGGTTGATTTGCCGAGCAGTAACCCAACTTTATTTATGTTAGAAACAAGAACATATGGAACTACAACTCTAGGTACGCCTATTTGTAGTTTAACAAATGACAAAATACAGAATACTTAAATATTTAGGCCTGGAAATGTATTTTTGTCTGGTTTATGTTTTCCTTTGCTTTCCTACATTTACTAATTTTGGTAACTATTTCATCCGTTTGCTATGACTACCCAAACTATTTTCCTAGGTGATAGCTAAACAGACCGCACCTGCCATTAAGTAGTAAAGTCATTTATGAAATTTATGTTTGTTATTGCACTTTGAAAATGAATTTGTACTATGTTCTGCCACTTTTCTTCATTTGTAAAAGTACAGGTGACATTCTGCAATAGTTCATCTGAGCCAAGTGGTTGATAATCAAATCCTAACTTAGAATCTAAATAGTACAAAACTTTCATTTCAAAGTACTTAAGGTAACCATTGACTTTTTTTTATTATTTCATACAAAAGTCCACTTTTATGAAAAATACACAAACAGAACCATGGCCAAAAACTTGTTTCTTCATGATTGTCCTTAAGAATTTTTAAATGAATAATTAGAAAAATTTAGTTTACTTGGTATTGGAGGATCTTAAGTTTTTATGGGAGTTTCTCATGATTTTTAATAAATTCTTATCAAGATACACACTGACCTGTATACTATTGAAGTGATTTCTGGAGGAGTCTTTGCTCCCATTTCCTGCATGGGGAACAGGAAATGTTTCTCTCTCTCTCTCTCTCTTTCCCCTCATTGCTCTTCTCCTAATATACTTTACTGTTACTTTTACTTAAAAAAAAATGTCTAGAATTTTCTTCAAAATATTCCAATGGTAGTATGGGGTTGGGCCAAGAAATGGTAAGCAGAAGTGTGGATGAAACAACATTGTCTCCAAAAATGTAGTAGATGAATACATGGAGGCTCACAATTCTACTTTGTAAATGTTTGAATTTTTCCAACAAAAACTTCAAAATCACAGTAATTAATTCACTCCCTTATAATCATCTGAAGTGTCACCGACACGTTAATCCTAGGACTTTAAGGAGCTTATTCATTCGTACTTTTCTAATACAAAAAATGATGAATTGTAGGTCTGCCAGCTCCCACTCTCACCTCTCACCCTAACTGTTCCTTCTGCTGCTTTGTGACCCAGCACTGATCTGTCAGATGTACCACTCTGCTTTTCATTGTGCTGTTCCAGGCTTACTCAACATTTTGTGAATTATTCCACCCATCTATCCAGTGTGTCTTCTTCAGAAAATATAATTTAATTAAAATCCACAGGTTCATTTAATACTTTTTATTATTATTATACTTAATTACTTATTATAATAATAATTACTTATTATAATACTTAATTTTCCACCTTAAACACCCACTGAATGAATTTAGGATTTCATCGAATGTGTTTGATTTGCTAATCTTATTTCTAACTATAATTTATCACTCCATCCTTGTTTATTCTCCCCCTCATCATTCTTACCTACTTCTTAGTCATATTATACCAATATGATATGTTTATTATGGTGATGATTTTTTGGTGGCACTGGTGTTTAAAATCAGGTCCCTGGCACTTGCTATGCAAGCATTCTACCACCTGAGTTTCCAGCCATATAATGTATTTTTGAAAGCTGCCTCAAATTAGTTTTAGCACAATTTGAAGCAAGTATAAGTAAGTAAACAAATAACATTTCTTACTAATTGTGAAACTTTTCAGTTCAGCTAATGCCTATTTCTAACTTATATTCCCAGGGATAAAGTTGTGTTCAACTGAAAAAAATTTTTAAATAACAGTTCATAATAATGTATTTTCCATAGAAAGAAAAGGACAGTGAAGGAAGTGTACTTGAATTATCCAATTTTAAAAGGCTCTCAAATAAATAACAAAAGCTTTATTTTCCATTTTATATCTTTGTAATATATAAAGTAGTTACTTTTTGTTACATGGGCCACTTGTATTTTGTTGATTTGCGGCCTGATTGTTATCATGATTCATTATTCTTTCATCACAATACACAGCATTCTTTTTGTTGCTAGCCTTGTTTTGTCATACCACAACTATTTAGTAGTTACAGTGACAGACCAAAGTACATATTACTCTACAGTTATTTTTAAACAAATCATTAGTTATCAGGATATATTTATATGCATATAATTTACAACACTTTTACACAGGTAAGTATAGTCTTCACCTTACACAATTATGCAGTCTTTCATTTATTATAATGAACTTAATAATCAACATATAAAAACTAATGGGAAAACTGAAGATATAATTCTGTTCTTAAGTGTTTTCATATAATTTCAATTCCTTTTAAATAATATTCCAGGATTATGAACAATTATAACTGTGGGCTATAAAATCTCAGCAACTTTATTAAAATTCATAAATTTTCAGCATAGGAGAATGCTATATGCAAATGTTTTTAATATAGTAGATTTTTATGATAGTATTCTGTCTAAAATTCAGTAGTGCTTTAGATCATATTTAGGATGTTAGATTGTCACAGACACTTTGGTATAAATATCAATTGGAGTAGACAGAGCCTTAGTTGTTGTAGAAGGAATGGAGATATTTCTGTAATCCTCCTGTCCATGAAATTTACCTTCATGCTAACAATTTTTTACTACTATTGTAAATAGAAGTACAAGTCTGGCTTTATCACTGGGTAAATTGAAAGCACCTTAGGATTAATATAACGGAAGATTGGCTTAGATATGCATCTATGAGCTGTACCTTCCCTCCCTCCTCCACAATGGATGAAGGCTGTGCTATGGCTTTTAGAAAAACAAACATGAGATTTAGAAACCCCAGTATAAGAGATCACTTTGAAAGTTCAAACTTCTCTCTTCAAGTCTGCTTGTAACACCTTCTACGAGATTATCATTAATGGGAACATGTGTGAGATCAAGGAATCTTTTCCTAAATATCCTGCTTCTTTTCGAAGCAGTTAAGAGGTGGTAACAATAACAAGGACAATCATAACACTTATTCCAAGTTTATGGTTGCCAGTCACTAAGTTCAAAGTTCATCATCCTTGCTGTAAATAATTTCCATGATTTTTAATCACAAAATTTTACTGAATCTTCACTTTTTGATTTATTCATAAATATGTGTGCATTAAAAGGCTTGCATTGAATAATAAATGAAATACTGTTTTTGTTTTGATATTCTAGAATAAGAATAGTTTTAGGTAGGGTAATATTCATCTACATTGAGTTTAAAACTTAAGCCAAGATATTTTGAAAGATAAGCAATTCTTTAATAATTTCTTTAAAATGTTAAGGTATATACAAGCTGTGGTTTACAGTCATGATGGCAGAAGTACAAAAATTAGGTTTTTTAAAATTTCTCTACCTGTTGAGTTTATAAATTTCCATTTTTACAGAACCTGCCATTTTAAAGTACATAAAGCCACATTTAGTTTAAATTTGCCCTTTCAAATCATTGCTCTTTCCCCAGTTTCATCTTATCCTTCCATGAGTGAGCCATGAGTTCAGAGAGGTTGGGAGAAGTTGTTCTGTCCATCAGACTTCCTCTGACTTACATAGTTCCCACAGAGACACTTACCATGGACAATCAATTCTACTACATTCATGTACTTAGCACTAGAGTCATGAATTCTTTCTTCAGTCCTAAACCCAAGTCCCTTCATTGTCTTCTACTCATCTATTTTTATAGTCTTCCTCATCTTTTGAGAGGCTTAGCGCCTTTAATCTAATGTCCTCTATATCATGCTGTGATCAAGTAATCTTATATGACTATATAAGGCTAATTTCAAAAAGTAAAAATAAAATTCAAAGTAAATAAGAAAATTAATTTTAATAATAGTTTATGTTTAACTCACATACTTAAATACTAACAGAAACTCTGCCTCAATTTTGAAAAAAGGGCCTAATCTAATAGAAGTTTTATGAAAGCCAAAAAGAAATTTTGTTTTAATAGTATTTTTGTTCCTGTTTTCAGAATCACTTTTAGTTATTTATTTATTTAGCCAAACATATTTAATTCCCACATCTTCGATTCCAGAGCAAATCCTGGACCAGGATCCCACCAACTTTTATTGTTTTTACAAAGTGAAAAGAATGACTTTCATATAGCTTGCTAAGCCTTTTTTACGCATGCTTTAATCACTTATTAACATCTCAAGGTATAACTATTACTATGTATGTCATGCATAGAATCACCCTTTCTATACTCTACCCACTAAAAATGTGAAAAAAAAATCTTATAATGTTGTCTCAAGGAGGTGTAGGATACTCATAAGTGGGAAGAGCTCAAGATATCAAAGGATAATGTTCTGAGTCTTTATGAAGGCAATGTGACTATTAGGGATAAAATGCAGAAGTCATATTTATAAGAATTATGGTAATCTTACTGTGTGGTATTTGATTTCATATCTTACATATCCTACCACCTTGAACTTTTTAAGAAGCAAATATGTAATTTTTATTTTATAAATGTATCTGTCCAGACTCACTTGACAAATTAATGCTTTTACAATCCCACTTATGGAACAACATGAGCATCATATCTTTTCCCTTTTATGAGATATAGTAGGATTCACCTGTAATCATTCTCCCCATCAATATGACCATCACTGCCACCACACACACAACAAAGCACTGGTGTGAAAGACCCAAGGCTCAAGTATGCTATTGATCCTAAATACAATGTACTTCTTTGTCCAATAAGAGATGAGAGCATCACCCTGTGGACTGAACCTTAATAACAAATTTATCCTACCAACACATGTAACCACTTAATTCTTTACCTTATTTTGACTGGGGTCAGGACAGCTTTAGTGAGGGATCAAATTTCTCTGTCTTGATTTAAAATGTGAAAAAAAATGGATAGCCAAGTGGCACACATCCAAAGCATTTTAAAATGATGATAATTGTCCTTTATAAAATGGATAACTTTATATGTGAAAGGTTCTGTATAATAAAACTTTGGACGTCTTTACATGGGAAAAGTAGAAAAAACATTTGCTGTTATACCCATTAGATCACGTAAGTCAGCACACTGCATTTAAGTGGTTTTTGTTTTTGTTATGTCTCATTTTGAAATAATTCAGCTGTGTCTGATGGAAAGGTCATAAAAGATTTCCAGATCTTATGGGTGACTATGTGATTGCTGAATTAAAAGAAAAACAGTTTTCACATTTGCATTTTTGGCTTCTCATGTTTCCTTTATTAGCACTATGCTTTGTGATTAAGTGAAGAATGGAAGAAAAAATATGAATTACAAGTCCTGTGTTCTACCCATCCAAGTAATTAGTTGACAAACTTGTGATAAGCCTATTAACTTCTTCATGTTCTTTAATGTTTTACTTAAAACATTAATAATATGCATTTCTTTTGTTTTTTAAATATAATATACTTGATATCAATGAACTCATGAATAAAAAGAAAGAAACATATTAATGAAGTGGCTATTAAATTTAGATAAACGTTCAGATAGTTTCTGAGTCTGGTGTCTGGGTCATCACAAGAACAGATTAAATAATGATAGTAGACAAGATGTGTTAATTGATTGGGTTGAATGGCAGATTCAGCTAGCATACTGCGTCAAGTTTGGGGTGCTAGAACTTGAGTTGCACCACAGAAAATGAAGGGATAAATAGATTATATATAGCAACATATGCTACATCTTAATAAATATTATTGTCCTATAGAATGGGGAAACTACAAAAAGAATATTTAAAGTCAAGTAATTTGAATTACCGACTATTTATACACTAGGCCAATTTATAATTATTTTCAGCTATAAATCTAGAAAATGTCCAAATGTGTGCTGCTGAAACTTTATCTTGTCTCTCTAATTTTAAAGGAAGACTCCCCATTTATCAATTAAGGTAAAAGAGATGAATTCAAGTGTGATATATTTGATATATTGTAAATGCCACAATGTATGCCCACCCAGCACAACAACAGAAAAAAAGAATAAGCACACAAAGAATTTTAAAAAGTGATGTCAAAAAGTAGGAGGAGAGTCAAAGGTGTGGTTCAAGCAGTGTGTGCTTAAGCACACCTGCTTATTAAGTGTGAAGCCCTGAGTTCAAACCGCAGTACCACTGAAAAAAAAAAAAAGAAGAGAAGCAGTTAATGAAGTACTAGTTTGGGTTAAAGCAAAATGATGGAAAAGTATACATCCTACTTACATAAGAGTTAGACTATATAAAACTTAAAAAAATAAAAAGCTTTGTACAAGACCTTACATGGAATTTACTATGTTGCAGGCACTTCTCAAAGCATTATGCATATTTTAATTCAATTAATTCTAACAATAAGTTAAGTTGAACTAATATACCCTGTGAGACATAAAGGTGCCTAAAGGTTAAGTACCATACTCTAAAACCCATTTCTCACTGGCTACTCACTCTAAAATTACGACAACTATCAACTTGGATCTTTTTCTATTTTTTCTCTTACATTCCCATAGTGTCTGCTTAATTATTATTTATAAAACAAATTAATTTTGACAATCATTACACTTTAATATCTCAATATTTTGCATTTATCTATTGTTAGAATTTCCTAGGAATTCTCCCTTGAGTCACAAGTCACTGTTGCATTGCTATCCTATAGATTGAGGTCATGCTAATGAACCTCCATTTCTACCTTCTAAAATGGACTTTACATTTACAAGAATTTATGGAAAGAATCAGACGGGTATAGAATATTGCAATTAAGCATATAATAAGAGCATCACAATTTGCAATGCATTCTACAGAGGAATAGCCGCCTACTATGATTTAACTAGGATTGGGCAGCTATGCAGCCCTCAGTGCCATTTATGAATTAATCAGGTGACAAGCACCTCTTAGGAGTCTTAACACCGAGTGAGGAATCTCCGAAGGGACAACATATTAAAACAGCCCTACAAAACTCATTAGTAGAAACTACATCTTCCTATTTTTAATTTAAATATATAATAGAAAAAGAAACAACCTCTTCCAATGTATCACTGGACTTAATTAGGGTCATTGTAATACAGGAATTACTAAAGTTTTTTTTTGTTTAGTTTCTGAATAAATGCGTATTTTATATCCATGCAATTCCAGAACTGAGGAAACATAGAAAGAAGTATGTTGATGCAGCTAATAATGTATGTGAAGCACATATATCTTCCAAACTTCCAAACGGAGACACACATAAATGCTTTATTTATACAAAAAGTAAAATATAATGTAGTGTTCAAAATGATCCTCTTACCTCAAGCTGTTGCTGATGTCATATGACTTTTAACTATTACCAGCTTTGAAATTGAGCCAAAAATTAAACAAAGTTGTAAAAAGTCACTATTTTTTGCAACCTAGCTTTTACAGAAATACCTTCACAGAACTACTTTTTAATACTTTCAGTCAGAGCAGGTAATAAAAAATTTCCAATACTGACTTCAACTTGAAACAAGATACACTTTAAGAGTTATTAGCACTCTGCAAAATGTGTTAAGTCTGACATTCATGATGTCTCCATTATTAAATAGATACTAGTACATACTGATTTTCTTATAAAACTTAATAAAGATAATGACCTTTCCTTTAGGAATTGGGTTTTCATGCTAAAAACACAGGTAGATATATAGAATTTGATATCAGACCCAGACTACCACAGACTGTTGAGCTTTTATACAGAGAAAAGTTGAAATGCATTTGTCTTCTTGGACTTTGAACATTGGTGTGTCATCATGAGCATCAAATGCATATATTTCAGTTTATGGTGAATATAATTAGTGTTACACTCAATTTATTACCTGATCCATTGTCCTTATGCCCCATTGCATCATTCCACTGCAATGATTTGCACACTGGAGATCCTATTAAAAGAAGAGCAGCTGATGGCACACATTTCTTTTCATGTCATTTTGCTCTACTGGAAAAGAAGTACTGAGTCAAATTTTTATGACTATACAGAGACTAGGAGCTGGTAGATATTATGCCACAATCCTTAACCCTATTCACAATTTAAGATTAAGGCTTACTCCTATGTTTCAAAGGTCTTATTAGCATTGATTTGTTTCTCTGTATTTCAGAAATTCTCATAATCAAAAAGGAATCATATCATCAAAATATTTAACTTAATTTTAAAGGTGTAAAATTGTTATTAATGACCTCCATATTTTTAGCCTTAAGATAGTAATTCATTGGGGTACATTAAATTATATGTTAATCAAAACCTGAATCCATCATAAAATAATTATATTTGTACATTTCAAAAATAGAAAATTTTAATAACCTATTTATATTCAAAAATACTTTCTCAGTATGCTAAAGTTTACAGTCTTCTTCTAGGTCTACACAATTGGCCTGTGTTACATAACTAACACATTACCTTAATTCTAATCACTTGTGCAAGCTTATACGTATATATTGGAAACCAAATGAGAGAACCACACACTAAATATTAAAGATTTTAAGAAATATAAAAATTTATCTCAACTAGATTTGAGCTGCATTCACATCTTGGCTTTTGTTGGTTTCCTTTGTTAATTCCTGTAAACTTGTAAAGTCCCTACATCCTTAAACTGTTTCTTACCTCTGTTCATTTGTTTGTGTAAGCATTGTGTGTGTACATTTAAAAAAATGTACATTAAAAAAACTATGACATTCATCCCTTTCCTAAATACTAGGATCATCCCTATGAAATTCACTCTCCAATATATTTTTAGCACTGCATTGACTCCATTATCAGTTGTATGCATGTAAAGAAACCATTCAATCAACATGCAAATTAATGTGGTTAAAATTCATTTTTCCTTTCATATGGGCTGTAATGATAGATCAAGAGACAGAGGTATTTAGCTGTAGGAATATCATCAGAGACCATGCGTCTTCAGTGAGACCTAGGGGCCATCTGGAAATGAAATACTAAAATATATTTTTGTCTTGCCCATTAAGAGTTCAACTATTTTAGACTTCAGAGTGCCGAGGGAGTGAGTGTGACCTGGACAAGGATTCTAGGGTTTTAGTGTTTTCTAAAGATGAGTAAACTGTGCAACTTTAACAACAGGCCCAGTTACTTCATTTATAAAAGGAGGCTAAAATCAAAGCCAAGGATTTTTAAACTGTTGGCCTTCAAACCCCAGGCTTCTATGGCAAGATTCAAAGGTCTTTGAAAGGGTTGCCAAGTGGTACCCTAGCATGGACCAGGATGCAGGGCTTCAGTTGCACCTGATCAACATTTATTTGTTTTCTACTTTGGGGATTCCCATGTGATTCACTTGAGGAAAAAAAAAGAGAGAAAAAAAAATAGAGGTGTGGCCATGCTGTTAAAAAAAGAAAATCAAAACCACTGTTTCCACATGTGCTCTGAGTTTTTCATTCAGTTTTTAAACACCATGTATTTCTTTTAAATGGATAATTGTCTTATCTGAAGCATTAAAAATCTTCTGACTTATTTATTTACTTAAACAAACACATATGGTGACTCTTAGTACTCAGTTCTGTTTTGACTACTCTGTAAATAGTTCATTTACTTATAACACCCTCCAAGGCAGATGGCACCTGATGATCCCTATTTTACAAATAAGGCAGCAGGCACAGAGGCTAACTCACTGACCAGCATCACAGGGACACTAAGTGGTAGAAATGGGACTCGAGTCTAGGCTGATTGCTATAGACTTTCTGCATTGTTCCCTGCACTATTTTGTGACTCTTTGGTCTTGATGTGTTTGTAGCATATTTGTGACACAAATGTGTATCCTTAAGCAGATACCGAACATGCAATTAGTCTTAAACAGAAAGGTTGCATTGATTGTCATATTAATACATGTGAGGGAAATATACTCACGTAGTGTGTCCTCTACCACTTTTGACACAACTTTTTTGACAAATTGTGACATCTTAGATTGTGACAAACTGTATGAATGAGAATTTTAGAATTAATGAAATTATTATCTATTAGTTTTGTCACTGAAACTCCTAATTCATAAGAGTTTGATTAAGTGAGGAACATAGATAAGCTTTCACTTATATTGTAATTTGGTAGAGCAAATGTTAATTATTCAGGATTATCTTTATTAATGGATGTGGTTTGTAGGAAGGAATGCTGAACAGCTCCAGTGAACATGTTAAGGAGAAATATTGAATTATTGGTTATGACTAGATGCTCATTACTGATGCCTTAATTATCCATACTAGTTTTCATTACTATGGAAGAGTAAGTTATTTTTATGAAGTTATCCATATTTGGTGATTATTTACACTACAACAAATAGGTAGAAAGATCTTAGAAGGTGGCATGCTACATGTGTTTCATAATTTTCTTACACTTTTATCATTATTTTTTAAGTCTTATTTCATTATTTGGACATTTCAGAAAAACTTTTACTTCATCTTCACAAACAACTTTTTGTACAAACACATTTGTACATCACGTGTAAAGTGATCTGTACGTGGAGAACACATAGTATCAAAACATTCAGCCATAATATTATATTTTGACATCTCTTCTGAAGAGCTGCTTCTTGGATGGCTTTTTTCTTCCAAGATTAATAGCCTCGATTAGTTCATATTCATTCATTCTTTTTTTCCCTTCTCATCTTTTCACCAAGAGACTCCAAGTTTCTTTAAACTGATGACTGGATAAAGAAAATGTGGTTTGTATACACAATAGAGCATTACTTAGCCATAAAAAAGAATTAAATTATGTTGCTTGCAGAAAAACGGATGGAGTTGAAATCTTCATGTTAAGTGAAATAAACCAAACTGAAAAAGACAAATATTGCATGTTCTTTCTCATGTGTAGAATCTAGATCTAAAATTACATAAGTGTAAAACAAAGAGGCATCTGTTTGGAGGTGGGAGGTAGTGAAAGAGGGTGAAAGGAAACTGAATATTATCAAAGTACTTCATACACATGTATAAAAATAGAATAATGAGGCCAGGTGCAGTGGTTATGCCTGTAATCCCAGCTACTTAGGAAGCAGAGATTAGGAGGATGGTGGTTAGAAGTCAACCTATGTGAAAAGTTCATGAGAACCCCATCTCAACCAATAAGATGGACATGGGGTGTACACCTGTCACTCTAGCTGCTTGGGAGGTATAAACAGGAGAATTTTGATCCTGGCCAGTGCAGGCAAAATTGCAAGACCCTACCTGAAAAATTACTACTAAAAGAATGCAGGTGTGGCTCAAGTGATAAAGTGCCAAACAACTGTGAGGCCCTGAGTTCATACCCTACTATTTCTGTTAAAAATTGTGTTAAGGGAGGTAAAAAGAGTAACAGAGTGGGTCAATTTGATCAAAATATACTATATGTGTGTATGGAAATATCACAATGAAACCCCCTTATGCAACTAACATATGCTAATGTAAACATAAACTGTTCCTATAATTGTTTAAATAATGGATCAAACAATAAACATGTATCAGATATAAAAGGAGGAAATTACAACTAAAAACAGAAAGACAAATATTCCATTAAGGACTAATATTGTTGCTGTAATTGAGCATTAAAACTGCATTAAGTTTCCTGGCAGGCATGGTAAAAAGTGCAAAGCAAGTTACAAATCTCAGAGAAAAGAGAACATACCACTTGCTCTTAAAAAGGTTTTCCTAGTACCAACCTTGCCGAGAATGATTCATGTAAGGCAGTGTTTTGCAGTTTGCCCATGAAACAAATTTAGATAGTTCTGACTAGAATTTTTTAAACTGAAAGAAAATAGAGTGGATTTTTATTATTTGCAGTAGTTGTGATCTGTAAAGTCTGTGTGGACTTTGAATTAGCAAATATTGAATCTTGATCCCTGGAGGAAATATAGGATTCCATACCTGTGAGCCTCTGGCTACAACATTTCCTAAACTGATCAGCAGATGGCCTTGCTTTTTGTGTGCTTGTTTAAAGATACCTTATCTAGTGTATATTATGGATTCATTAACCTTGGCCTACAGCCAACAAAACTATGAAGTCATACCTGAATGAAGTTTATTTACTACACATGTTAAGAACACCAGATGCACTTAAATACTGTACTTGAGGGCCGTTTTAAGTAGCAAAATCACCAACAAAAAGCATAAAAGTATAAAAAGCTTTTACAGTGTGAGAGCTAAGTCAGGAGTGCAGATCATCACCCAGTTACCTCACCTGGCACAGGCCTGGCAGGTGACTGAGATTTTAGCACCCTAGGCATGTGAATGCTCATATGTGAGCTTGAAATTGCCATGAATATTGATTTGGGACTTGCAAACACATTTTAGGGTTTAGGCAGATTTGCAAATAAAGGACCCACCAATAATGAGAATTGATTACATATTGGAAAAGAATAAAACAGAAAAAAATTAGAGTCTATTCCAAGCAGGAAGTACAGGTATTCTTTCCTGGAAGATTTTTTTCAATTATGATATAGATGTGGATATTGATAGAGATGTATATATAAATATGCCTATTTATAGATACAGAAAGTCACACTAAAAATTCTATTTCTTACCTTCTTAATGATTGGAAATCATTTGATATTCAGTTAGGTGATGAACAATTTAATAGTAAATTGTTAAATTTAATTTGACTGGTTCTTGTATTTTAAAAAGTAGTAACTGAAAAGATCTATTAGGAAACATTTTGAGGACTTCCTGGGAAATTAATAAGAACTTATTTTAGGACAGTACTTTAGAAGAAGAAAAGGACAGGAGTGAAACTACTGCCAAGATAAAATCCTGTTGACTGATGACTGTAAGATCTGGAGTGCAAGAAGAATGAGGAAGAGCCTGGGATGACACAGAAGGGGAAACCCAGCCTACCTGAAAATTGCGGTACCACTGAGGAGAAAGGAAAGACTTTAGTAAGAGCAAGTGAGATTATTTTTGTTGGTGTTTCTTTTTTAAGAAAAAAAATAAGAAAATGAAAGAAATTAAAATTAAGAATGGACTAAGTTAATACAGTTTAAAAAGCTTTAGTTGTTTTCACTCTCTCCTAAAAGAGAAAATTTTAATTGTGCAATAAAAAAAGTTACTAAAATTATCCTAATTAAAAACATTATCACAACAACTGATAATAAAGACGTAAAGAAATGTACTTTACCTGTAAAATGATGTGTCAATCATGTCAAGGAGAAAGAAGAGGAGAGAGAGAGAGAGAAACATCACAAAAAGAAATACATATATTACAGGCTCATAATGAAAGGAATAGGAGGTCTCAGCGGGCCCCAACCCCCTTGTTGGAGAAACCAGTACCAAACATCCCATGTAGATAAGATAAGCAATGCGGCAGGGCTCAGTTAGGGCATATAGAATGTGGGGAATGTGAGTGGGGGGTACATGCAAGATGTGAAGTACGTGCAAGATGTGAGGTACGCGCAAGATGTGCTCTGCCTGCTTGCCCAATGTTGATAACGAAAATATGCATGCCACCGCGGTCTATATAAGATTTCCCCTAAAGAGGCTCAGGGTCGTGTTTTCCTAACCGGTCCTGCGTGTCCGTGTGGGAGCTCGACCCTGGCTAGCCAGCCCAATAAACTCTGCTTTGTTGATTGCATTCACGCCTGGCTCTCTGTCTCTCGGGGGAATAGGATTCCGGGTCCTAACATTTGGAGGTCCCACCGAGATTTCATTTTCTCGAGAGACAGAACCTGCCTGCGAGAAAGCAGGGGCGATCCCAAGTCCTAGGTGTTGGGAGGGGATCCCAGACCCTCATTTGGAGGAACTTGAGTGTTCCATTTGGGCCGCGGCGGGGATTCGGCCAATCCCCAGGGAGATTCATTCTGGGAATCTCGCAAGGAGGACCACAGGGTCCTATTGGGAGAGGCTTTCCTCTCATTTGGGCTCGAGCATTTTAGGAACCCTGGCGCCAGGTGAAGAACTAATTGAGCTAGTCGACCGACCACCCGTCAAGTGGACGCCTTTCGGCCTGATATCCCAGTTGGACGGTGAGGAGGTTGAATGGGGTGCGCACCAGTGTGAGAGAAGGACCGGTCCGAGTGAGTGCTGGAGAGTGTTGTGTGTGTGTGGAATTATTGTTGCCTTTACCCTTTTTGTTCTATCTCTCTTGGTGTTTGAGTCTCCTTCCACAATGGGACAGGGACAACCCCCCCAAAGTCTCTGATCCTTTCTCACTTTCCAGAAGTTAAAGAAAGGGCCTTAAATGCGGGTCTGGTCATCAAGAAAGGTAAGTTCGACACCTTTTGTTCTGCAGAGTGGCCCACCTTTGGAGTCGGGTGGCCCATTCAAGGTTCCCTCTCCCTAGACCTGATCACTAAGGTTAAAGCAGTCATTTTTCAGCCAGACAATCGAGGCCATCCAGACCAAGTTCCTTACATTTTGGTTTGGGAGGATCTGGTGAGGAACCCTCCCCCTTGGTTAACAGTTTTTCTGACCCACCCCTCCAGTTCGGCCCCCGGGGCTAAAACCCCAGTCACGCCCGCCTTGGTCATAAAGGAGGAGGAAAAACTTCCTCTTCCCACCTTGACCTGTCCTCAAATTAGGGCATCTCCTTCACCATCTCTGGTCTTACCAGAGAGTTCCCCCCTTTACCCATCCCTCGCAGGGGCAGAGGAAGATCGGCCGCCTCCATACGTGACTCCCCCTGGCCAAGCCAGTGCCCCGGAGGAGGAAATTTCCTCATCCTCCTCAACAGGACTGGCAGCAGGAGGAGGAATGGGTCAAAGACTTCGCCCCCGAGGGATCCGGGAAAGGGAGGGGGAAGACAGGCCCCCCTCATCAACACAGGGGGAGGAAACTGTCCCTACACTTCCAGTCCAGATGGTGGGCCAAGGGGGACCAGGAGGAGGGCAACAGTTTCAGTACTGGCCCTTCTCCTCCAGTGATCTATATAACTGGAGGATGCAGAACCCGCCCTTTTCTGAAGACCCCAAGTGTCTCATAGATCTCTTGGAGTCCATCATGCATACACACCATCCCACTTGGGATGACTGTCATCAGCTGCTCAATACTCTTTTTACGATGGAGGAACGAGAGCGCATCCTCAACAAAGCGAGGAAGAACGTCTTGGGGGATAATGGGAGAACCACAACTCTCCAACCGGCCATAGATGAGGCTTTTCCCCTACGCTGCCCTGATTGGGATTTCGGGACCGCAGAAGGTAGGGAGCGTCTTCGGATCTACCGCCAGACTCTTATGGCCGGTCTCCGAGCGGCCGCCAGAAGACCCACCAATTTTGCAAAAGTGAAAGCAGTCGTTCAAAGGGAAAACGAAAGCCCAGCCGGTTTCTTAGAGCGCCTCTATGAGGCATACCGTAAGTACACCCCTATTGACCCTGAGGCGGACCTCCACCGGTCTGCTGTGGTACTCTCATTCATTAATCAGGCAGCTCCAGACATTAGGAGAAAACTCAATAAACAGGAAAACTTAGGGGAGATGACTATAAGGGAAATGCTGCAGGTAGCGGAAAAGGTCTTTACCGCTAGGGAAACTCCAGAAGAAAGGGAGGAAAGACAGAGAAAGGAAGACAGGGAGGCCCAGGAGAAATTGAGAAAGGAGGACCGGGAGTTCCAGGCTAAGGAAAACCGAAAGCAACAGAGAGAAATGGCTCGTATTTTCCTAGCGGGTGTCCGGGACCAACGCAGGGGAGGGGGCCACACCAGGACCCCGGATAAGGAACACTGTTTTTACTGTAAGGAAACGGGGCATTGGAAGAGAGAATGTCCTAAGTTAAAGGGAAGAAGAGGGTTTGGAAGGAGACCGGGGGAAAACAGGGAAAGGGAACGAGCAGTAGAGCAGGCCAGAGTCCTCCTAGCCGGAGAAGAGGACTGAAGGAGACGGGGCTCGGACCCCCTCCCCGAGTCCTGGGTAACAATGCATGTGGAGGGGAAGCCGATGGGGTTCATGGTGGATACTGGCGCCCAATATTCGGTTTTAAACAAGGCACATGGACCTTTGAACAAGGCACGAACAAGTGTTGTTCAGGGGGCCACCGGTACGCAGTTATGTACATGGACTACCAAAAGAAAGGTGAACTTAGGAAAACACCAGGTCACACACTCCTTCTTGGTCGTCCCTGAGAGCACCGCTCCCCTGCTCGGACGGGACCTACTCACCAAAATAGGGGCCCATATCCATTTTGAACCAGATGGAATAATTGTGACTGATCGAGAAGGGAGCCCGATTCATGTCTTGTCCCTATCATTGGCTGACGAGCATCGTCTGTTTGAGAGTCAACAGGAACCAGGAGGGGACATGACTCATTGGGTAAAAAGATTTCCCACGGCCTGGGCAGAGACTGCGGGAACCGGCCTCGCCAAACACCTCCCGCCCGTAGTTATACAATTGAAGGCTTCTGCTCTCCCCATTCGGGTGAAACAGTATCCTATGCCTGAGGAGGCCCGAAGAGGCATAGCCCCTCATATCCACAGGCTAATAAAGGAAGGAGTACTGCGGCCTTGTCAGTCTGCCTGGAATACTCCTCTGCTCCCCGTCCGAAAGCCGGGAAGCGGGGACTATAGGCCTGTGCAAGACCTACAAAAGGTAAACGAGTGGACGGAGGACATTCATCCCACCGTTCCGAATCCCTATACCTTGCTCAGCCACCTACCCCCCTCGCAAGTATGGTATACGACCCTTGATTTGAAAGATGCTTTCTTCAGCATTCCATTGTCAGAAATTAGTCAGCCGCTATTTGCTTTCGAATGGCAAGAAGATGGGGGCCAATCCGGACAGCTCACTTGGACCAGACTGCCGCAAGGATTTAAAAACTCTCCCACCCTGTTTAATGAGGCCCTGAGCCAGGACCTAGAACCTTTTCGTCGGAGCCACCCACGAGTCACTCTATTACAGTATGTTGATGACTTACTGTTAGCGGCAGAAACCCGAGAGGAGTGCATCAAGGCTACTGAACACCTGCTAACGGAATTAGGTGAGCTGGGGTATCGGGCAAGTGCCAAGAAAACTCACATCTGTAAAAGGTCAGTGACATATTTGGGTTATCGGATTGCAGATGGGGCAAGATGGCTGACTGATGCCATGAAACAGACTATTCTGGCTATCCCATCCCCGACATCCACTAGGAGGGTGAGAGAATTCCTGGGCTCCGCGGGGTTCTGTAGACTCTGGATTCCAGGATTTGCGGAAATAGCCAGACCCCTATATGAGGCCACCAAAGAAGCTCCAGATTGGAGTTGGGGAGAGAGAGAACAACAGGCCTTTGATCAGCTAAAAGACGCTCTTTTGCAGGCCCCTGCCTTAGCCTTGCCAGATCCTACAAGACCATTCACTCTGTTTGTAGATGAGAAAAAGGGGGTAGCCAAAGGAGTCTTGACCCAACAGCTAGGTCCCTGGAAGAGACCAGTGGCATACTTTTCCAAGAAATTAGACGCAGTAGCGGCAGGATGGCCCCCCTGCCTCCGCATCATAGCGGCCATTGCCGTGCTGGTGAGAGAAGCCGATAAACTAACCTTTGGACAGGCCCTCTGGGTAACGGCCCCTCACCCGGTGGAGGGAATCCTTAAACAACCCCCTGGGAAATGGATGACGAATGCCAGGCTCACCCACTACCAGGGGCTCTTGTTGGATTCCCCTTGGATCACATTCACAGATCCCATAATCCTGAATCCTGCCACCTTGTTGCCTAACCCGGAACTGCAGACACCTGTCCATAACTGCAAAGAATTCCTCTCCGAAGTTACACAGGTACGGGCTGACCTAAAGGATACCCCCCTGTCCGGCTGCAAATTAAACTGGTACACGGATGGAAGCAGTTTTTTCCAAGATGGAGCCCGAAGGGCAGGGGCAGCTGTAGTCGACCAAGAAGGAAATACGGTATGGAGCAGCGCCCTCCCACCCGGAACATCAGCCCAAAAAGCGGAATTAATTGCCTTGGCAGAGGCCCTGGCGAGGGCAAAAGGAAAGCGAGTCAATATCTACACCGATAGCCGCTATGCTTTCGGTACCGTCCATGTCCACGGGGCCATCTATCGCGAAAGAGGATTCTGCACAGCAGAAGGAAAACATCTAAAGAACCTAGCCGAAGTCCAGCGTCTATTAATGGCAGTGGAAAAACCGAAGGCAGTGGCAGTGATGTATGTCCCAGGCCACCAGTCTGCCAAGACGCCAGAAGCTGTCGGTAACAACAGAGCAGATCAAGAAGCAAAGAGAGTAGCAATGGTGAGTCCTCCCATGGAGACAGGGCAACCTTCCACGGTTGCGGCGATAGATGTGCCGGTCCCAGAGCTCCCTCCGCTACCCCCCCGACCAGAATACTCCACAGAGGATTTCACTTGGATGAGAGCCCACTCCCCCTTTAGAGAAGGGGAAGACGGATGGAAAAGCGACTTGGAAGGCAAGTTAATTCTGCCTGAAAAACTCGGACGATTCCTGTTGGCTAACTTACATAAGTCCACCCATTTGGGGCGGAGAAAATTACTAGACTTGTTGACATCTGCGCAGCTCCGATTTCCGAACCAGACCATAGCAGTCCGCCAAATTGTGGAAGATTGTGCCAGCTGCCCAATCATGAAACCAGGACGAAGGGAGGGGCACCACACAGGTACTCGGGAACGGGGGAGGGCTCCGGGAAGAAGTTGGGAAGTGGATTTTACTGAGGTAAAACCGGGAAAGTTTGGGTACAAATATTTGCTGGTATTCATAGATACCTTTTCAGTCTGGGTGGAGGCTTTTCCTACAAAGAAGGAGACGAGTCAGGTAGTGGCAAAGGCTTTGCTAGAGGAAATCATACCCAGATATGGGGTGCCCGAGGCAATTGGGTCAGATAACGGTCCGGCTTTTGTTAGTAAAGTCCTGCAGGGACTAGCCCAGACTATGGGGGCCAATTGGAAGCTACATTGTGAATATAACCCCCAGAGCTCAGGGCAAGTAGAAAGGATGAATAGGACACTAAAGGAGACTTTAGCCAAATTGGCCCTGGAGACTGGCGGTGATTGGGTGACGCTCCTTCCCTTGGCCATCTTCCGAGTCCGGAACTCCCCCTATGTCCATGGGCTAACTCCCTTTGAGATCCTGTATGGGGCTCCACCCCCCATCATTCAGAGGACCTTAAGCCCAGACCTAGGTGATCTGGCCCCAAATTACCTGACCATGTTGCAGGCTTTAGCTAAAGTGCAACAACGGATTTGGCCCTTAATTCAAGCATACCACGCTGTTAAGAGGGACCCGGCTCCGGAACATGGCATAGTCCCGGGTGACATGGTATGGGTTAAAAGGCATCAGTCCAAAACCCTAGAGCCTAGATGGAAAGGACCTTATGTTGTACTGTTTACTACCCCTACCGCCCTCAAGGTTGACGGGATTGCAGCATGGGTACACCATTCCCATGTAAGACGGGCTCACCCTCCGGATAAAAAACAGGAAAATTGGTCCGCACGGAAGCATCCAACAAACCCACTCAAGCTCCGGCTGATACGGGATGCTCCGAAAAATGAGAACGCTCCAGATGCTCCGCAGCCCTCCTAGAATGGGATTATCACCTGGGTCCACTACACCCACATCAGACCGGCAGATCCGGTAGCTATGAAGAAAGGCTTCCTGCCAACAAGAAGGGTGTCCCACCACAAGGAAAATTTTTTCAAACTCAAACTTCATACTGGACCTCGGTAACTTTATTCCTTTTTCTAACCCTGTCCACCACTTGCTGGGGGCATACAAATCCACATCAACCTTTTAACCTGACCTGGATGATTGTAGATGTGTCCACAGGAGACATTCTTAAACAGACCTCCAAGGTGACCCCTCCCAGCACCTGGTTCCCAGAATTATACTTTGACTTAAGGGCCTTATTCACTGGCAGGGGACAATGGGATTTGCGCCAAAGTTACTTCTATGTCTGCCCCGCTCCCCAACCCAACCACAGAAAAAAATGTGGAGGAATCGCAGACTATTATTGTAAGTCATGGGGTTGTGAGAGCTCAGGGGATATATGGTGGCCACCCCCCGAACAGGGGGACCTTATTCAATTAAGTAGAGTCTCTCAATCTGGCATTACATACCACCAACCTAGACCTATAAATAAGGGATGCCCAACTCCCCCCAATTGTAATCCCATTATGATAAATTTCACTGATTTAGGAAAAAAGGCAACGAATTGGGAATTGGGTAAATCCTGGGGAGTCAGACTCTACAAAACAAATCATCCAGGAGCCCTTTTTACTTTGCGGCGTGTGCAACAACCAGTCTCTACTCTAACAATAGGCCCTAATAAGGTACTTAGGCCACCCTATGTAAAGCCACCTCCCCGACCTTCCACAGCTCATCACCTTCCCTCAACCATAGCCCGGGCTAATGTTACAACTCCAAGACCATCAGAAACCAGCCCTCCCCTGGTGAGGCCCAGTCTCATGACCGGATCTAAAGACCCCCTCTGGGAGCTAGTGGGTGCTGCCTTCCTGACGTTAAACCACACCAACCCTAACATGACTAACTCCTGTTGGTTATGTTATGATGTGAGGCCCCCATTCTATGAGGCAATAGGGCTAAACACCACTCACGATACCTCATCTGAGAAAAACCCTACTCAATGTTCCTGGGGAGACCGTAAGAGAGGTCTGACCATACAGCAGGTAAGCGGCCAAGAAACCTGCTTAGGAAAAGTGCCAAAGAACAGACGGGACTTATGTACTGTTATTAACGCCAGTTCTACCTGGGAAAATGCTATTAAATGGGTAATTCCAAAGGACAATGGGTGGTGGCTATGCTCGCGGTCCAGACTCACCCTGTGCCTACCAACTAAGGTGTTTAACAGCTCTAAAGAATTCTGTGTTATAGTGACTGTGCTGCCCCGCATCCTCTATCATTCGGAAGAGAGTCTATATTCATACTGGAATACAAAAATGGTTGAAAAAAGGAAAAAGAGAGAACCTATTTCCACAGTAACTATTGCTACCCTACTCAGCCTAGGGTTAGCGGGAGCAGGAACCGGCATAGCTTCTTTGGCCACCCAGCAGAAAGGGATGTCTTCGCTGCATGCAGCCATAGACAAAGATATAGAGAGAATAGAAACCTCCATTAGCCACCTAGAAAAATCCCTCACTTCCCTGTCTGAGGTAGTACTTCAAAACCGACGAGGTCTGGACTTGTTGTTCCTCCAAAAGGGGGGACTATGTGTTGCTCTAGGGGAAGAATGTTGTTTTTACGCTGACCATACCGGAGTTGTCCGTGACTCCATGTCTAAACTTCGAAAGAGCCTGGAACAAAGAAAACGAGAAAGAGAGGCCGGGGAAAGCTGGTTCGAGTCTTGGTTTAACCAGTCCCCATGGTTGGCTACCCTTTTATCTGCATTGGCAGGGCCAATAATAATCATCCTATTACTTGTTACCATAGGACCCTGGATTCTAAACTGACTTATGACTTTTGTCAAAAGTCGAATTAATACTATCCAACTTCTGGTCCTCCGCCAACAATATCAGGCTCTTCATCCCCTTGAGAATGATTCCTCAATTTAGGCCGTAAGAAAAGGGGGGAATGAAAGGAATAGGAGGTCTCAGCGGGCCCCAACCCCCTTGTTGGAGAAACCAGTACCAAACATCCCATGTAGATAAGATAAGCAATGCGGCAGGGCTCAGTTAGGGCATATAGAATGTGGGGAATGTGAGTGGGGGGTACATGCAAGATGTGAAGTACGTGCAAGATGTGAGGTACGCACAAGATGTGCTCTGCCTGCTTGCCCAATGTTGATAACGAAAATATGCATGCCACCGCGGTCTATATAAGATTTCCCCTAAAGAGGCTCAGGGTCGTGTTTTCCTAACCGGTCCTGCGTGTCCGTGTGGGAGCTCGACCCTGGCTAGCCAGCCCAATAAACTCTGCTTTGTTGATTGCATTCACGCCTGGCTCTCTGTCTCTCGGGGGAATAGGATTCCGGGTCCTAACAATGCCTATAATCCTGGCTACTTGGGGGGTCTCAGATGGAAAGGACTATGGTTCAAGGCCAGTCCTGGTAAATAGTTCACAACATCTCATCTCCAAAATAACCAGAGCAAAATGAACTGGAGGTGTGGCTCAACCAGTGCTGGCTTTGTGAGCACAAAGCTCTGAGTTCAAACCCCAGTCCCAACAAAAAATAAAAATTAAAAAAGAAAACTATTACCTCCTTTTTCACCTCAGAAGATGTGGGAGATCATAAGGATGACGAGAAAATTATGAAAATAAAACAGAGATTTCCAGACAAGGAAGATAAAGTAAAGTTACATGAGGAAGTACTGAAGTAACAAGGTTGATTCACACTGCTGTCTTCCTCAGAATGCCCAAAACTTTCCCAGGACTTTCAGAAGTTATAAACCTGCAATATAAAAATGTTTAACTTAATCATACATTTCTTTTATTTCTTTCTTTCTTCTTCTTTATTGCCTTGTTGTCTTCTTTCCTTCTTTTCTTCCAAGATCTATTTGATAACTGATCGTGAATACAGTATTCCAAGAAACACAAGATATTGCTTTCAATGTCTAAATTCCCAACACGTGTTATTTCATCATCCCATAATATATGTAGAGACTACTTCAAGTTGCTAGCAGTAAAAGTTTCTCATTACTTATTATTTTCCTTTAGTTATTATGAGATTTTTGTCTCACTAGGTGTCCTTTGGCTTAGGGGTCTAGCTTGCCTTAAAAAGAGTTGAACACATTCCCTCTGGCCTCCAAAAATATTTTGATGGAAAATAGCAAATGCATATAATCATAATTCTCCAACTTCAGTGCCTTCAAAATTTAAATATTAAACTCATGTAGTTTTAGTTTACGAGGCTCTCAAAAATCTGTGAAAGTTTTGGTTTCAATTAAGCATACCCCAAACATTTTTATACAATACAGATAATATCAATTGTGTGTTTAAAGCCAAGTTATAAAACTATCGTTAATTTGGAGTTGCTGAAAATAAAAGGTGTTGTAGGGATAATATTAATAAAATTTCACATATTTCTTTTGGGATAAAGAACTTTATCAAATATGAAAAACACACAAAACTGTTAGATTTTAGTGGGATTCTCCATGCTTGTGAATTCTACTAAAACATAGTGATCTGTTCACTAGCTAAGGTAACTAAAGAAAATGCAGCTATAAACAAAATTACTTAAACATTTCAAAGTCTGCATTAGGATTTCATTGTATACTGAATCATAATAATCTACCTTATTTTTAACCTTCATAATGTTTATCAATCTTCAGTGCGTTATTTAAAACCGTCTTATTTTCTCATCTGTCTAAAGAAAACATATTACTTCCATTCCATATTAGAAATCTATTCAATTTTTTTTACCTTCACTTTTTTGAAAATTCAATAAAGCAAAGGGGAATTTAAATAAAAAATAAACCATCCTTCAATACGGTAGTGAAGTAGTTTTTTAAATCTTTTCCTGTTCTCAGTGTCAGGCTTAACCAGGTGCAACTAGTGCCCAACTCACCCCATGACCTCAACCGTCTGTCTCCCCACCAGTTCTTAGTACCTAAGATTGGCTTTGTCTGTTCCTAACATTGAAATAGCACCTTAGTATTATTAGACAGATTTATTTAATAAAAACCACATTATTTCTAAATGGCATTCACCTTTTCAAAGTTTAAATATCTGCTAGAAACTTACCCTGCCACTGACCTTGCTTTCCTTAGTAAAGTACAAGCTTTCAATAAAACACTGACAATGAACAGCAAAAAGCTGCTTGCCTCACCTGGGTATGTAATAACAAGCATAAGCATTCATGTATTATTTTATACAGTTATATTTACATAGGCACATAGTCTTTGGGGGTTCTTGGTTAGTTCAAAAGCATATATTCTGAATGCTCCTTGCATTCATCAGCAAGTTATAGTGTGTTTTCATCTTTGGAAATGTGCTTGATGGGTTGAGTCCATCTGTAGACTTACTTCAAGCATTATGTACAGTTTAATTTTAATACAAACTGACTTCTCGTCTGCTCATAGCCATTCTCCAACTGCTGTCAGTCAGCAAAAGCTGTACATACACAGGCTCATGTTAACTGTGGCCTCTAAAAGAATGTGATTTCTAGCCTGTTCATTTGGCTACAGAAAAGCCCAGACTGTATTTCAAACCAAATATAAGTTTCTTTGGTAGTATTCCTCTATTCCCTGCCCTTACTACTTATTAACACAAGTAGTTGATCTAAAAGAAAAATGATTGTTCAACTTTAATTTTATAACCAAATGTGAGCGTTCCTACAAACAGCATGCATCCTTAAATTCCAGAGGAAAAAGGGAATGGTTAGGTGGGCATTAATGAACTCTTTTTCTAAGAAACTCTATGAGAGTAAGAGACAATTTTATTTTTTGCTCCAGTGAATGGATTATCTTATATCTAAATTTTCTCTTGGGCATATGTTTGGTTCATGAACTTAGTCTGATGGCAATGTAATTCAATGCTTGAGTTCTTGTCTATTTGCTGAAGGTCTACTAACCTTTCAGGATTCAGCACCAACCCTTCTACTATGAAATAGTCAATTGCTCTGTCAAGCCCATTTGGACCTGCATTACATTCATGAACATACTGAACAAAGAAAAATAGAACTGCTTACTAAGTTCACCGACATGAAAATATTCACTCACCAAAATCTAAGTTCCATTCTATGTCACGTCTCTGTGAAAGTTCGCTTAGAACCCAAGTCAAAGCATCCTTGTCCTTCTCTAAGTCCTTTATTACATTACAGAAGAGTGTAGCATGCCCAGAGCCTTGTGCATTGTTTGTAATAATAGTTTGGTGCACTGAGTAGAGATTTCATCAAGATTTCTTAAGTAATTGTTAAATGGCTTTGATATTTTTAACAATTCTGAGGGTCAACCTCAAGTCTTTATTATCTTTGATTGTTACTGACCTGCTTAGCACACCAATAACCCAAACACCTTTTATTGTGGGGAAGATTTTTTCTTTCCAACTCACATCTTTTCTAAAAAATTATATTGTCCCTATTATGTTCATTTAGTAGGTGCTTCCAGTGTGAACTCTGAGACATACCATGTTTACATTTGTTAAACCATAATCAATTAGCCAAAACTTTTAAAACAGAATAACAGGGAAATACAGGCTATACTTTCTTTTGGAGGAATTGATATTAACCTGACTAAATGCTAATCTTCCAACATGACTCTGGTGGAATGGTTAGCAGCCTGGATTCAGGTATTAATGGTGGTTAGTAGATGAATGCAGTGATGAGGGCTCTCAGGGTTGGGTCAGCTCAGTGACTTCTGATCACAAGCTGTGAAACACACACACACACACACACACACACACACACACACACGTTCCTTCATTTGCTTATCATTTGATTCCTCAGTTCTGAGTCTCTTTTTTTCAAAGTTCTTTTGGAAGCACCAATGATTGAGGCTGAATGTCATGAGCAGCAGGTTATGACCAAGGAAAATCATAGCTCCTGTTCACAGGAGTATGTTTATAACAATCTAAGCTCACCCAGCAAAGGGTTTTGAGGAGACTGTGGAGCAAAGATGGAAAGAGAAACCTTAGTGGTTTGGGAAGTTCTTTGCAAGAACTTCTCTATTCAGTATTTTCCACTCTTTATCAACTCAGTTTTATTTGGTATGTATAAAGTTAAAAACTGGCTTTCTAATTTTTTCTATTCAAATAACTCTGTAAAAGGTCCATATATTTCTTTGCATAGGCCATATAACTTTACATTTAATGCTCACTTAGTCACCTAAGACCAACTTACCTCAGTCATCTAGACTTAATTTTGGAGCCTTTAGTAAGTCATTGTCTGAACAGGCCTGCAAAGTGGGATTGTGTGTTAGGTTCAGGGAGACCTGGGTTACTATGTGACCTTGAGAAGGACAATTACCCTCTCTGAGCTGGAAAAGAAGTAGGAGATATGGGTGTGATAAGTATTAAATTCCAGATGCCCCAAATTACATTTCACACTACTTTAAAATATTCTCACTAGAGAACATCTCCACACAAATTTTTGATTCTCATGATGCTGACACTTACAAATGATTTTGAAGGTAAATTAGGCAGTTTTACTTAACAAAAGTGGAGCTTGCATGTCATGCAACACATCACAAAGCACTTGCTATTTGAAGGGGCCAAAGTCTAGATATCACTTGTAACCCCACTGAATTCTATGCCTGAGAACAAAGGGTAATTTCTCTCAGCAATCCTCAGTGGGTATGTAAATGAATGCTGCTGAAATATTCAGAACCTGATACCAATACAAAGTGAAGTGCAATAATCTAAATGTGCCATTGCTTCCTCCTGCTACTAATTACTAGCTTTAGGCATTTTTCACCAATATTTTCTCTCCTTGCCTTTTCTGTACAAACTGAATGGGCACCCACATTTATAAGGCCATTATAGTTTCATATTACAACTTTCAAGGATTATCTTTATTTTATTGGCTTCATCACTACCTTCACTGTGAACAGTTAGCATAGTTGGTTGGTATGTAATTTGGTCAGTCACAACTTGTATGGGTTACATTGCTCTTTGTTGTATGATAATAGAAATCACTCTGAGAAGAGAAGAAATTCATTGGTTACAAGGAAGATCAAAACCAGTGCTCCTCAGAATGTGCAGTTAACTTTTGCATATAATGACAGCTTACTAGTATCATAGTGCCATTCTTTTCAATGAAACTCTTAATGTAAAGAGTGGAACTGTGTTTGTTTACACTTTGTCTCTAAGCTTCTTGAGTAAGCATCTCCTCCCTTAAGGATGAGCTCCCAAATGAATCTCTCCTGTGTATGCCAGACTCCATCTTTATATTCCATCTTTATATTGCTCCTCTTAATTTTATGATCTTCATCAACCATGACCTAGCATTTCCATTTTTCAGCCCATCTGTTGCTGATTTGTTCAAATATCTTAAGAACACAAAGTGGAAGTTAATTGTCTCAAGTCTTCAATGCAATGAAGGTTAGTGTTCTCACTTTACATATGTTAGGGTACAAACGTTGGGGTACCTTTGAGGCTTGCAGCCCACTCAGCCTGAAACCTGCCATGGCTAACATGACCCAAGCCACCACTTACTGGAACAAAGGGAGGTGGGACGGTTTCTGGGAACAGGGACTGTTTCTGGTTAACCTTGCTAAATAGGTATGTGAGTCAATGAGTTGAGACACCTGGTGTTTACCAAATTCCTGATAAATAATTTTCAAGTAATCTGGCCCCACCACCAGGATGTGGGAGATATCAGAAATATGTGACCCCAGGGACCATAAAAATTGCTGTGTAACCATGACTAATGTCTAAAAAAATATAAAAGCAGCCTGAATTTTGTATTCAGGGTCGTGTTGAAACCCACTGTGTCGGGCGGATACCCGGACCCCAGCTGGCTGGAAATAAACCTCACTTTGTGGCTTACATTATCGTGAGTGTCTTTTGTTCCTCTGAGGGGTGGTCAACTCTGGACCCCAACATCTGGAGGTCCCACCGAGATCTGAGCCCCTCCCTGAGAGGAACAAATGGCCTCTGATACCGAGGTTTAATTGGGAAAGACCACGGAAGGAGGATTGGCCACCTCCGTTTGGAGGGACTTAGAGTCCCCGTCTGAATTTGGTTGAGAATTCTCATTGAGTGGAAGGAAGGGGTTACAGCCCTGGAGACTTCACTATTGGAAGTCGTGGGAGACATCCCCGACGGTCAGGAGTCACGCCGGGGTCCTCAGTGGACACCGTTTGGGCGGTCTTTGGGTAGGGATCCAGAGTCTGGTGTGAATGGAATTGCGCCTGTGAGAGTGGTCTGGTTGACCAGCCGGTACTTGTGTATGTTAGAGTCCTGTGTGAATTTGTTTGTCTGCTGAATTGTCTCTTTTGTTCTTTGCTGTCTCCTCTGTCCATCTCTCCTGATCATCATGGGACAGGCTCAGGTAACTCCTAAGACCCTTCTTCTGAGTAATTTTTCAGAACTCCACACTAAGGGACACAATTATGGCGTGAAAATTAAGAAAGGTAAGTTTGCCACCCTTTGCTCAGCAGAATGTCCAACCTTTAATGTAGGCTGGCCTCCTCAAGGTACCTTCTCCTTGGACACGATTAAGAAGGTCCGAGATGTCATTAATAGACCCGGTCTTCATGGCCACCCTGATCAATATCCCTACGTCCTTATGTGCCAGACTTTAGTAGAAGACCCCCCTTCCTGGCTGCGGCCATTTATCCATGGAGCACCTACAGACCAGCCCGCAATACTGGCCGTGTTGGGGAACACCCCCACTCCCGTTAATTCCCCTAAGAAGCCTATTCTGCAGGAAGACCCAACTCTCCATCCATCCTTGATAGACTTAGATTGTGAAGTAAATCCCCGGCCATATGCCGCTGCTGCGCCACTCCAGCCAGAGGCAGCTGGCTCCTCTGAGCCTCCCCACTCATCAGCCTCCCAGTCTGCACCCCCTGCCCCGGTCTCCGGACCGGCGAGGGGACTCAGGCCCCGTAGGCAGAGAGAAGAAACCCCAGAGGAGGAGCCCTCCCCCACTTCCACTGGGCCCCCCATCCTCCCGGTGCAGGCCCTGGGTGGTGCTGGTCCCGATGGGGGATGCACCTATCAGTATTGGCCTTTTTCAAGTAGTGACCTGTACAACTGGAAAGCCCAGAATCCTCCTTTTCCTGAGGACCCTAGAGGCCTGACTGATCTGTTCGAGTCCATTTTGCATACTCACAGTCCCACATGGGATGACTGTCAGCAGCTCCTTTGGACCCTATTCACCACCGAGGAATGGGAGCGGATTCTCACTGAAGCCAGAAAGAATGTCCCCGGCGACAATGGGTGACCGACCACCCTGCCAAACCTGATTGATGATCGTTTTCCTTTAAACAGACCTGACTAGGACTATGGGACTGCAGAAGGTAGGGAGCGTCTCCGGGTCTACCACCAGACTCTTATGGCAGGCCTCCAGGCGGCAGCCCGCCACCCTACCAATTTGGCTAAGGTAAAGGCAATAATGCAGGGGGAAAATGAAAGCCCAGCCATGTTCCTTGAGCATCTTTATGATGCATACAGACAGTATACCCCCCTAGACCCACTAGCAGAGGTGAATCAGTCAGCTGTGATAATGTCCTTCATAAATCAGGCTGCCCCTGATATTAGGAAGAAACTATATAAGCAAGAAGGGCTTGGGGAGATGACTACCCGGGATCTGATGAAAGTAGCTGAAAGGGTTTTTAACACCCAAGAAACCCCGGAAGAACGAGAGGATAGAATCAGGAAGGAGAATCAGGAACTACAAGAAAGGATTCGGAAAGAGGACAGGAAACACCAGAGTAGGGAAAACAAGAAACAGCAAAAAGAGATGGCTAAGATATTGCTAACAGGAGTCCAGGGTCTGGCCGGACGGAGTTCTGGACGGGCCGGCCCCACACGTCCCCGAAGAGATCAACCCAGGCTAGACCAGGGACAATGTGCCTATTGTAAGGAATATGGACACTGGAAGAAGGAATGTCCCAAACTCCAGGGTCACCTGGGACCAAATAGCAGCCCAAATAATGATGCCCGAGTCCTGTAAGCTGGAATGGACAGTGACTAGAGGGCACGGGACTCAGACCCCCTCCCTGAGTCTTGGGTAACCATATATGTGGAGGGGAAGCCCGTGAGATGCATGGTGGACACAGGGGCCCAATATTCAGTCCTTAATAAACCTACTGAGCCACTGTCCCAGAGAATTAGCCTTGTGCAGGGAGCCACTGGATCCAAGGCATATCAATGGACTAGCAAATGTCAAGTGGATTTGGGCTGACATCAGGTGACCCATTCCTTTCTGGTCATTCCTGAGTGCCCTGCCCCCCTTCTGGGACGCGATCTGCTAACTAAGGTGAGGGCTCACATTCACTTTGAGCCAGACGGTATCAAAGTGACAGATGGACAAGGACAGCCCCACCAAGTCTTGACCATGTCTCTCGAGGATGAACATCGCTTGTTCTCCTTGTGGGACCCTCCCCCGAAACCTATTGAGTGGTCCCCTGAAATGGCTTATTGGATTCAAACCTATCCCCAGGCTTGGGCAGAAATAGCAGGAGTGGGGCTGACGGAACATTGAGCCCCGGTAATAGTAGAGATCAAGGCTTTGGCTCAGCCCAACCGAGTCCGTCAGTATCCCATGTCTTCTGAGGCACGGAAGAGCATTGCCCCTCACATAAACCGTCTCCTGGAGGCTGGAATATTACAGCCCTGCCGTTCTGCTTGGAACACTCCACTCCTCCCCATTAAGAAACCCGGGGGAAAAGACTACAGGTACACGGGTACAAGGGAGGGCGCCAGGACGGAGCTGGGAAGTGGATTTCACTGAGGTGAAGCCGGGAAGGTATGGGTATAGGTATTTGTTGGTTCTGATAGACACTTTCTCAGGCTGGGTGGAGGCTTTTCCTACAAAACGAGAGACTGCTCAGGTTGTAGCTAAGGTTTTGCTGGAGGAAATCATACCCAGATATGGCATCCCCGAAACTCTAGGCTCTGATAACGGTCCGGCTTTCATCAGTAATGTCCTACAAGGGCTGGCCCAGGCAGTGGGGACTAATTGGAAACTGCATTGTGAATATAACCCCCAGAGCTCAGGGCAGGTAGAAAGAATGAATCGGACCCTAAAGGAGACCTTATCTAAATTAGCCACTGAGACTGGCGGAGACTGGGTGGCCCTCCTACCCTATGCCATCTTCCGGGTTCGAAATTCACATATGTACATGGATTGACACTTTTTGAAATTCTATACGGGGCTCCGCCCCCCATTATTGTCCGAACCCTACCGGACCAAGACCCCAGTATGGCCCCAAATTACTTGGCCAGCTTAAAAGCCCTACAGGAGGTCCAACGTGAAATCTGGCCCATAGCGCGCACCTTGTATGAGACAAAGGACACATTGAACCCGGAACATGGCATCGTCCCAGGGGATTGGGTATGGGTAAAGAGGCACAGAGCCCGCACTCTGGAAGAAAGATGGAAAGGACCTTACCTGGTCATTTTGGTTACCCCCACTGCTCTTAAGGTTGATGGCATCGGGCCTTGGGTCCATCACTCCCATGTGCATCAAGCCAATCATCAGGAACAGAAAAAGGCTAGAGAGTGGTCCGCACAGCGGCACCCAGATAACCCATTGAAGCTGAAGCTTTTGCAACCCCGGGAACATGCAGAGTCTTCAGGAGCAGCCACGGATGGATTGGCTGGTCGCTCTGATCTTGCTCAATGCCCAGAGCAGGAGCCTCGCAGAAACCAACCCTCACCAGCCCCTATAAGCAAACCTGGATACTCACCGATGGGGAGACTCATACCACCCTTAATGAGACTACTCGCACTGCCCCCGTAGGAACTTGGTGGCCAGAGCTTCAATTCTGCTTCAGAGACATCAATCCTGCCTACAAGTCTACTGCCCCAGAGTCAGCCCGACATATGGTTTTTATGCTTGCCCCAGCCACAAAAAGAGCAAGGACTGTGGGAGGATACAACTCCTTCTGTAAGTCATGGGCATGTGTCACATCCAACGATGGTGAATGGAAGTGGGGGATATCAAAACCAGACCTAGTCAAATTTGCCTTTGTAAACGGGGTATCCTGGGGGCACAGAATTCCGTCACCCACCCATAAATGCCAGCCCACAGATACAGATAGAATCAAGGTCACCTTCACTGACAGTGGCAAAGAGGACACCCCCGGGTGGATACAAGGTAAGGTGTGGGGACTTGTGTTTTATAAATATGGTGGACATTCTGGCTCAACCATAGTAATCAGATTAAAAGTTGAGCCCATGGGGCCACCGTCCAAAATGGTAGGCCCCAACAAAGTACTTAAGCCACCCTATGTAGAGCCACCTCTCTGACCTCGCACAACCCCAGTCCCTACCCAGCCTCACACAAAGGCTAGTATTAAAACTCCAGGACCATTAGGCACCGGCCCTCCCTTGGTGAAGCCCAGTCTCATGACTGGGTCCACAGACCCCCTCTGGAATCTGGTAAATGCTGCATTCCTAACATTGAACCACACCAACCCTAATATGACTACCTCCTGCTGGCTGTGCTATGATGTGAGGCCCCCATTCTATGAGGCAATAGGGCTAAATGTCACCTATGATATCTCAACTAGTGAAAACCACACCCAATGTTCCTGGGGAGACCGTAAGAAAGGTCTGACCATACAACAAGTGAGCAGCCAAGGAACCTGCTTAGGGAAGGTGCCAGTGGGAAAACAGGACCTATGTGCTGTTGTAAAAGACAACCCCACCTGGGGCGATGGTATTAAGTGGGTAATTCCAAAAGGCAATGGATGGTGGATATGCTCACAGTCTGGGCTCACCCCTTGCCTATCAACTAATGTGTTTAATGGCTCTAAAGAATTCTGTGTCCTAGTGGCTGTGCTGCCCCGCATCATCTATCATTCTGAGGAGAGCCTATATTCATACTGGAATACAGGAACAGGTGAGAGAAAGAAGAGAGAGCCTATTTCTGCATTAACCATTGCTACCCTGCTTAGCCTAGGGGTGGCTGGGGCAGGAACTGGCATAGCCTCCCTGGCTACTCAACATAAAGGGATGTCCTCCCTGCGTGCGGCCATAGATGAGGATATAGAGAGGATAGAAGCCTCCATTAGTCACCTAGAAAAATCCCTTACCTCTCTATCTGAGGTAGTGCTTCAAAACCGACGGGGCCTAGACTTATTGTTCTTTCAGCAGGGGGGAATATGTGCTGCCTTAGGGGAGGAATGTTATTTTTATGCTGACCATTCAGGGGTAGTTAGGGATTCCATGGCTAAAATGAGGGAAAGACTGGCAAAAAGGAAACGAGAAAGGGAAGCCCAAGAAAATTGGTTTGAAGCTTGGTTCAATAGGTCCCCCTGGTTCACTACCTTAATCTCTACCCTGGTGGGCCCTCTGGTCATACTACTGCTTATCTTAACCTTTGGTCCTTGTATTCTGAATAAGCTAGTGACCTTCATGAAAGATTGAGTTAGTACAGTCCAACTAATGGTCCTGAGGCAGCAATAGGAGCAATTACCTAGCCCTGAGGATGTTTACGCTCGTCGCCCAGATGAGCATGATTCCTCATTATGAACAACTAAAGGGGGGAATGTTAGGGTACAAACGTTAGGGTACCTTTGAGGCTTGCAGCCCACTCAGCCTGAAACCCGCCATGGCTAACATGACCCAAGCCACCACTTACTGGAACTAAGTGGGGTGGGACGGTTTCTGGGAACAGGGACTGTTTCTGGTTAATCTTGCTAAAACGGTATGTGAGTCAATGAGTTGAGACACCTGGTGTTTACCAAATTCCTGATAAATAATCTTCAAGTAATCTGGCCCCACCACCAGGATGTGGGAGATATCAGAAATATGTGACCCCAGGGACCATAAAAATTGCTGCGTAACCATGACTAATGTCTAAAAAAATATAAAAGCAGCCTGAATTTTGTATTCGGGGTCGTGTTGAAACCCACTGTGTCGGGCAGATACCCGGACCCCAGCTGGCTGGAAATAAACCTTGCTTTGTGGCTTACATTACCATGAGTGTCTTTTTGTTCCTCTGAGGGGTGGTCAACTCTGGACCCCAACACATAGACTAATTCTTTCCATTGTTAATTATAGCTATTCTGCCCCTCCGCTGTTTCCTCAACTGAACACTAACTTGCTGATGAAATAGAAAGGTTAATCCAAAAGATATTTGCAAGGCTTACTCACAAAAAGCTTCTCCTTCTGGACACAAAAGCTGGGTCTGGGAAAAGCTTGCAGGTTGGATTTCCCTTCTATCAGGACAAGTTTTGTTCTCAAGAGCTCTTGAAGTCCTCTTGCTGATAGACCTACTCCTCTAACACTAAGTTAATAGGTGTAAATCCAAGGGTTGATTCAGCTTATGCTTAAGCTATATTTGAAAGCACCGTATGTTAACCTTAGGAATAATGGAATAATTTTCCTGTTACTTACTACATAGAGTTTTCAAAAGTAGTTTTATATCAAAATAATTCTTATGAAAATGAGTCCCATTACATACTAGAGATGAAAGCAGATGTAGCTATGGACATGGTTTTAAAAGACCCAAAGCAGCCACACTAACTTACTCTTAATTTTATAATCACTTTCTCCTTTTATGGAAGAAAAACTGAAACATTACTCAAACGATACAATTCTCAATTATGCATGAGTCTCAGGAATTGGGAGGAATGCAATTTGGGTTGGTCCCTAAATATTATTAATAACTTAATTAGTATTACTAGTAAAATATAGAATTGGGCAACATAATTTTTACTAACATTATTAATAAATATTATACTTTTAATATTTATTATGTTTGGAATATTGTTAAAAATTTTATGTTTTTTTCTCATTTAATCCTCACAACAACTCACAATAGACACTATCATTATTTTCATTTCATAGGGTAGAAAAGTGTGTCTTAGCAAGGTTAACTATTTAAACCAAAGTTAACCAACTAGTAAATGGGAAAGCCAGAAGTTGGATGAGGATTTGTCCAACTCCAGAATTTTTTATCTCCATTATTGTCATTTTTCTTTCCTGCTTCATTCTTTCCTTTATTCCTTCAAAAATATTTATTAAACATCTTCTAGGAAGAAGGATTTGAGATAATGTAATGAAGTACGCTGAAAAATATGAGATAGCTCTTGTCTATGAAGAACAGGCAGTTATATAGAGGGCATATGTGTTAAAGGACTCTGAGTAGGGGAAAAAGGAGGGGGCAGGGGGAAAGGGGGAGAAATGACCCAAACATTGTATCCACATATGAATAAAAGATGTAAAAAAATTAAAATTTTTTAAAAAGGACTCTGAGTAAATAAGAAATATATATGAATAATTATAATATTTTCCTGGGTTGCTTAGTAATTCAATTTTTTTTTTCTATTTTTTAAATGGTAAGACCTTGAAAGTGGTCTGAAGAGCTAGCAATATCCACTGAAATAAAGAAAAGGATGACTCTGAGCACAAGTGCAAAGGAAGGGGTAAGAGAAGATTGGTGTAGAATCAAGTTTTACATGTCTGAATGGCTGAACAAGTGGTCAATATTTTAGAGCAGCCTAATTTTTTGAGTAAATTCAGTATTTAAGATAAATTATGGAATAATTCAAACTCAACTATTTTTCTTTGTGAAGGCACTCTGAGAATGACCTGGAAGACAGGATGGTATCAGAGATAAAACATGAAAAGTAGAGTGATTAAAATCTGTTTTAATCCTGGCACAGACATATTTTAGAAACAATACTTAAATTTTCTGAAACTGTTCTCATATCAGTAAAAGAGAAATGATGAAAGTGGCATCTATCCTATAGGACTACTGTGAGTCAATTAAGATTATATAGGAAGCAGTTTACAGGAACAAGACACTCAATAAACAGTATGGCTTTTATCCTTGCTCAAAGTTATGTCCTTTGTTATCAGTAATATCAATATTTTTTTAGATAGGTGTCTTTGTCTTCCCTCCCTATCATAGGTGAATTCCTCCTAAAGTCCCACCAAAATAAATGAATTGCAGGACACAGGAGGTATTATTCCTTGTTGATATATTATTTAAACTCAAACCTGATTACCATCTTCACAAAATAGTCTTCCTTTTCCTTGCAATTATTTTTTCTCAGTGTTTTGGTTTGAACTTAGGTCCTTGAGCTGGCCTAGAAAGCCCCCATCTAGCTCCCTCCCTTAAAAACTGCTTTTTAAAAATGTTTTAAATAATGGTCAGTTTCTGTAACTTCCTTTTTCTATTGTTGTGCTGGGTGGAGGTACATTGTAGCATTTACAAAGATTCTGACAATGTATCAGATATATCATACTTCAATTTACCTCCACCACTGCTCTCTTTCATCCTCCTTCCCCTGATTCCTGGAACAGCTTCAACAAGTATCATTTTTGCATTTGCATAACTGTGTATACATTATTTGCACCATATTAAACTCAGGTTTTCCAAAGTATAATTTAACATAAAATACAAGTTATCTTTTTATAGTGTATAGTTCTATGAACCTTTACAAACTCATATACCAAAATCAAGGTATAGAACAGTTTCACAATCTTTCAAATTTCCTCACATCTGTTTACAGACAGACTTACATCACCATCGCCTCTGGCAATTACAGATATATTTTTTGTGCCTATAGTTTTGCTTTTTCAGAATGTCATAACAAGGAATCTTCTCACCTGATTTCTGTGACTAAGCACAAACCATTGAGATTCATCCAAGGTATTGCATTTGTCATTAGTTCTTTATGTTTCTTTTTATATTATTATCTCATGGTATGGATATGTAAGAGTTCATCCACTTAAAGCACACTTTTTGCTTTTCCAATCTTGAATATTTATAGATAAAGCCATTATAAACTTTCATTTACAAGTATTCATGTGAACACAAAAATTTTTTTAAGTAAATACCTAGGACTGCAATTGCAGATTATATGGTAAATGTAGGCTTAACTTTGTAAGCAAGTACGTTCCAAAATGTTTGTACAGTTTTGATTTTGCTAGCCATATAAGAGAATTTTGTTTGTTCCACATTTTGTTTGTGTCACATTCTTGACATCACTTTTTAAAAATAACCATTCTATGAAATCTTATCATTCGCAAGTAAATGGATGGAACTGGAGAACATCATTCTGAGAGGCTAGCCAGGCTCAGAAGACCAAAAATCGTTTGTTCTCCCTCATATGCTGACTTTAGATCTAGGGCAAATGCAGCAATGTGGTCAAACTTGGGTCACATGATAAGGGGAGAGCACACATGGGAGGTATGGGGATAGCTAAGAAATCCAAAACATGAAAGTATTTGATGTCCCCACTGCAGAGGAGCTAATACAGAAACCTTAAAGCAGCAGAGGTCAATATGAGAAGGGGATCAGGAACCAATGTAAAGATCAGTTAGAGTTGAATCAACTTGGGATGTAACACATTTGTACATGGAAGCAATGCTAGGAATCTCTCTGTATAGCTATCCTGATCTCAACTAGCAAAAATGCTTTGTCTTCCTTATTATTGCTTATGTTTTCTCTTCAACAAAATTACAAATAAGGGCAGAACAGGTTCTGCCTGGAAGTGAGAGGATTGGCGGGGAGAGGGAGAGGGTGGGGGATGGGAGGAGAAATGACCCAAACAATGTACACACATGTGAATACATGAATAAAAAAAAAGACTCACATGTAAAAATAAATAAATAAAAATAACCATTCTAATAGGTATGTAATCGTGTCTCATGAAAACTTTAATTTACATTTCACACATGACCCAGTGTGCAGATCTGTCAGTTCCCCTGACTAATGTGTTATTAAATATTATCCATATCATACCTTCATTCCTTCCCATAATTTAAGGTAATTGTTTACAATAATATAAAACATTCTTAAACAGTGCCCCATTGAGACACTGGACTACTCATTTGCACTTCCATATTTGTGTGTAAACCTCTTAATATAAAAAATTTGCCATGATTTTCTACACTGACTTTTTTCTATCTGAGCACATTATGCTTTCTGCACTAGACTAGAATCTTCAAAAGTAGATGAATCCATCTTAAACTTCTACTATCTAGCAGTGTTATGCCACAAATGCATGTGGAATAAATTGAGAGCATTTAAGTCACAACTTCAAACTAAATATCACCAGTGATGGAAGGTCAAAATTGACCAGCAAAGATGACAGAAAAGGAAGTGGTAAAGGCATGAAAACATTTGAGAGCATAAGTGGGGACTGAATAGAACGCTAAAGAAAGTTGAAGAGAAAGTGCAAAGTAAAATATTATGCAGAGTAAATAAAGAAGAACAGGCCAAAGTTAGGAGCACTAGAAAAATAAGCAAAGGAAATATTGAAATATAACAAAAAGAAAGAATTCATCATAAAACAAGGAGGAACCAAAGAGCAGAAATATATGTACATCTATTTTGCTATAAATGTTTAATTCTCTTGCTCTATAAGTTAAATATTTTAAGTTAAACTTCTGAATGAGGTGTAGAATGATGTATGAATAATGCATTATTTGGTATCTTGGGGAGATAATGTTTAAACCAATCCTTTTTCCCCTATTAACACATCTCTTGAGCTTTTATTAAAATAGAAAGAAAGAGTCAACACACTACCATGTCAGATGACAGGGGGGTTGGGAGGATCAGAGCTCCTCTGATAACTATTATCCTTTTTTGGTAATTTTAACTCATGCCACAGTTTTAAATATTATGAAACACTGAGAACAATCCAACCACTACTATATATTTTGAGTATTCAACTGACCACTCAATGTATCTCCCTTTGGATATTTTGTAACATCTAAAATTTTGACATGGTGAAACGGAATGATTTATGAACTCTTCAAAATTTCTGTAACTCTGTTTTCCTCCAGATCAGTAAGTGGCAGCCTCATTCTTCCAAAAATCTTTTTTCCCTATGATTTCTGAGATTTGCCAAAATTTTAAAGTCATTATTTACTCTTTATATTTCACTTCGATCCATCAGTAAATCCAATTACCTGCACCTTCAAAATACACCTAAAATCATACCATAATCAAGCCACCATTAAGCCTCTTCTGAATTAATGAAATTAATGAACCTCCTGAAAGGTCTCCCTGTTCCACCCATGTTTATTGACAATGTATTGCTCATACTACTGAGAGTATTCCTTTTTAAATGAAAGACAGATAATGTCATATCTCTGTTCCAAAAACTTCTGCCAGACTTGTAGTTGAATCCATCACGTAAGACCCCAAAAGACCTTGCCCTGACAGTTCTCTGGGCTTATCTCCTACAATCCCTTTATGTCTCATTTGTCCCTAGCCACATGGCCCTCTTTACTCTCTCTAGAACATGTGAACCACACTCCCAGCTTAGATCCTTGAAATTTCTTCATTATCTCTGGAAATTTCTTCCCTCAAATATATGCAAAATTCTGTTCATACTTTCAATCTCTGCTCACATGACATAATCCTTTTCAGAAAGACTTTACCTGATCATTATGCAGAAATAGCACCTCCTCTGTTCCTGATATTCCCCATCCAAATGATTCAGCTTTACCTTTCTTTTCATTTTTTTCTTATTTTGCGCAGTACTGGGATTTGAAATCAGGGTCTCACACTTCCTAGACAGGCACTCTAACACTTGAGCCACGTCCAGTCCTTTTTGCTTTTGTTTTATCATTCAGGTAAGGTCTTGCATTTTTACTCTAGGTTGGCTTCAGGCCATGATATTCCTACTTTTGGCATCTTGAGTGGCTGGGATGACGGATATCTGTCACCTGCCTTTTATTGGTTGAGATATCAATAACTTTTTGCTCAGAGCAGCCTTGAACCATCATTCTATTGATCTCCACCTCCTAAGTAACTGGAATTAAAGGCATGAGCCATCATTACCAACTGTTTCACTTTCTTAAGAGCACTTGTCACCACCTAATACTTAACGTAATTGTTTACTTGATTTACCATCATCGGCCCTTGTACAAGATCCGAAGCAATGTGAGACACCAATCCTCGGTTCCTGGAAAAGTGAGTGGCGCATAGAATGTGTTGCTGTGTATTTGTCAAATGAATGAATGAAAATTGACTAAATGAATTATTTAGGAACCTGAAGCAGTGAAAATTTATATTCAGTTCCCAAAGCCACATCAAGCGGTAAAGTGGACATAAGAACCCAAAACTTTGACTCCAAATTACTACTGTTTCATACTGACCCTGAAAACTATTGTGAAGATATATGTTATTAATCACTCAATAAACGACACATATCTATTCCCTGGACTTCCTCAACTTCAATCCCTCAGTGGTTGGTAATAGATTAAATCTGTTAACAATCATTGATTAAGTAGCCAACTTGAAATCAACTTGGTATTTGTCATAGTAGGGGATAAGTAATGTGACAGTACCCAAAATTTAACTAATAAAAGACTTTCACCAGTTATTTCACAATAAACATAGAGTCATACCTGTCTTGACTATTGCCAATCCTAAGTTCTAAATAAAGAATAAGATGACATTAGGGAGTTAAGGGTATAGAATACAACGTATAGAGTACAGATAGAAAATCCCAGAAATAATTATAACACATATCCATAGAAAGACAGAGTAAGGGAGGACCAGCCACATCTTTGTTGCTTTCTGAACAACTTTCAGACTCCCTTGGCCTGATTCAAAAGTCAAACAGTATTTTCTGCTCAGAGCCAAGTTGATGCTGTCTTTCTTTCAGTTCCCTCCTCTAGTGTCCCAATTCTTTCTACATTCACACCATTGAATCTTTAGTGGGATTGAGTCAAGATCAATAGCAGACATATAGTACATTGTAGAAATACTAACAATATTTAGATTGTAATCACAAAGAATTTTTGAAGTAAAATTACATTTAGTTTGCACTAATATTGATCTATAACCAAGGAAATCCCAGAATCAAACACTGGTTCTTTATAGTTTATGTAGAACCCCTAAATATGATAGAAATTATAATTTCAGTGAACAGAAGAAAAATAGCAGAATTTCTATACATTTTTATTTTTGTCTAATAAAATAGGAATAAAATGAAGTGATAACTAGTCTATGATTTACAATATCATATATAGATGTATATAATTTATAAATAAAGCACATATATTGGAGTACAAAGAAAAATTATTTTATTTAAAGCATTCCTTGTTCAATCATATTATTAGATTATATAATTTTCTTTTTCTGAGTAACAAATTATCACAAACTTAATGGTTTAAATCAATATAAATTTATTATCACCTAATAACACAGTTCATATGTCTTGGTATGGTTTACCTGCATTCTTATCCCTAATCTCAGAAAAAAAAAAATCTGTTTCCAAGTTCATTCAAGGTTGGAAGAATTCATTTTTTTTGCAGTAACATGAGGGAAGCTTCCAGGTCCTACAAACCTTGCTGGTATGAGCATCCCCTCCATGGACAGTTCACAACACAGCTATTTGCATGTTCATAACGAAAAGAAGAATCTTTATGGATGCAGTCTGTGAGGCAAAGTCTTACACAATGAAACACAACTACAGGAAGGGAATCCATCACCTTTATCATATTTAATTGTTCACGTATAAGTCACAGGTTCCACCTGTATTCAAGGGGGACATTTCTACAAAGGTCTGACATATTGGGGTCTGTCTTAGGGCATGTCTTCCTCAGAGACCATTCTTTAAGAAAATGATGACAAGATATCTTTCTAGTTTCAAAACACTAAGATAAATTGTATATTTTTTTAACCTAGCTTAAATAAGCCTTTACTCTTGGACAATTTATTAAATTAACTGACCTAAACTCTGGTCACCTCTACAACAGGTTTCTTAAGCATTTCTCTTCTGAGTTCAGACTATACTAAGATGTACTTCTCAGTTGATGCCAACAAATGTGCTTATGAAGTTTTGTTTCTCTCCCATATATACGTACTTTGAGGACAGGAATGTCCTAATTTTCTTACAGAAAATAATAGTGTTCTAACAGCAATATTAGGGCAATGTATTTTCTCCTCCCTTTGCTCACAAGCATACTCATTGTCTAAAAGTGGAAATTCCACATCAAGCATAAAGCTACATGGAGACAGAGGGGCAATGTAAGTGGTTGAAATGTAAAGCAGTAGTCACTGTCAGAGTAGGAATTACACCTCAGCGTTTGCAATCCTTTATCCTTTGTTCATTCCATTAAGTCATACTGTTTTCAATTGACTAGGAAAAATCTTTAAAAGAAGAAATGATCTTCAAAATAAAAATGAAAGGTTTAAGACAGCAGTCAGTATAAACTCTTCCAATGTACCATCTGGATGAGTAATTCCATCTGGAGAGGTGGGGCTATTTTTATTTTTAAATTTTCAAGGACCCTCATTAGATCACTAGCCATCTTATAACTATGCATTTAAGAGTTGAGCTCCCCTGGATCAGAATTCTCAAATGAGAGTGGGAAATCGAGCTTATTTTATCAGACAGTGCTGTGCAGTTTCTTACAACTTAGGAACAACTCCTTTAAGTTCCTCCATTTTTAGATCAAGCTAGTCTCAGCCAGGTAAAAAGAAAAAAAAAAATACCTTCTAGATTATATATTAATGCAATTTGAACTCTAATTAATCAATTCTTTTGACAATGAAAGCAAATGAATTAACTCTATTCTATCAATTTCTGAATCTTTTTCTTTAATATAATTGAAAAACTGATTAAAAAATAATATATCTTATAGCACACATTACCATAGCCTGTAACATTCCAAGGAAAGAGTACAAGAGCAAATTATTGAATACAGTCCCTTTCCCTGGACAAAGTGATTAGAAATAATACAAGGATGTATTTCTGAGATTCCAATGCCCACTCTACCAAGAAAAATAATTAAAAAAAAAAAAAAAAGGCCTATCATTGGGCTGGGGTTGTAGTTCCAGTGAGTGCCTGCTCAGCAAGTGCAAGACTCTGAGTCTATGATCGTCTCTGTAGGAGATTTTTCTACATCTTCAGTCACTAAACCTTGATATCCATAAACTTCGGCTGTTTCTTCATTAGGTAGTTTCTTTCCACTGAATGCAGGCAGATGATACAATAGAGGCCATAGGGACATGTGAGTGGTAGGACTACTGGAATGTGTGATCACTAAGAACCTGTAATTCTTTACCTTCTTTATCTTATATGGATAATGGTACCAGGAGATAACAGCAATATCTGCTTTTGTTACAGGCAAATCTCTTACCTGCTGTTGCTGCATTTGAGTCTGTTTTAAACCTTTTTAATCATTTAAATTAAAATAAAACAAAGAATAAAAAGGGAAGTTTGCCATTTCTCATTTAAATCAGTTATCCAAGAACAAAGTGAATTTCTCCAATATTGTAAGGTTCACATGGCGAACACTAAGTGATCTTTTCAAGAAAGTAGAGTTAGCTAAGTCCTTTGTCATATTATGAGCACATTTTAAAATAGCAAAAATGATCTTTAATCCTGTCTTAACATAATTTCTAATAAATTCAAACATATATTTGTTCCTCATTGAATTTTAATGTCAGTATTTTGTAAATTAAATGCCAGTATTTTTTTCTAATTGGTTCTCTGCTGATTTTTTTTTTTTTAATCATCAACACTATGATACATTTTGGGAGTTTAGTGTAGAGAGTATACACATTGCATTCTGTCAATTTTTTAAAGTCCCCCTAATGAATTCTTAATTACATTATTCAAAAGATTCATTATTCAGCATTCATCTCACTGTTAAATGAATGTCTTTACCGACATGTGAATGAAATGAGTCTAAATGCTTTCATTGCCACCTAGGGATTCTGAATAGACTTTTAGCTTACAAGCAGCAAAGGGTTTCATTTCTGTTTTAAATTTGTGTGGGTTCTTTTTAGAGATGGGTAACTATGCAATAGTCACCAATCTCTGCAGAACTTTACTTCCATTGTGTTCTCAGACTTACCTTGGGCCAGAAAAACTGCAAGCAAGGTCAGATGTTTACTGAAAGTGGAAGAAATGTCATAAGAGATTTTATAACTTGTATTAAACTTTCAAACACAAGTGCATGTCACCTAAAACACTAATTTCAAATGAGGTGAGTGACCTTCCTGAGTTCCTTATAACCTTCCCTTGTTACATTTCACATCATGAAAAAAATACATAGTATGAAGGACTAGCAGGAGGAATTTAGGGGTCCTTCAGCAAATAGCAAGATATTTTTGTATTTTTTACATATTACCATTGCTTTCAATAGACTAATACGTAATGCTGGAAGAAAGAAGTAGTCTCAGCCTTTTGTAGTTATATCTAAAATGAGCCATGGTTACTACTCTAGTTATCAAGCAGTCCCCATATCTTCAAATGATTCTGCCAAGAAGGTGAGCTAATGGAACAGTACTCTACAAGTTTCATTGGTTTTATGAAATCAAACTTGCTAGAGATCTGGTTTTAGCAAAACCAAAGTTTATATTCTAAATAACTTAAAACAACAAATTCAGAATCTTCACTTTCCCTCCCCCTGCTCAGAGAAGGAAATTAGCAAGAGCAAGTAACAAGATGAGCTTACTTTTGTTTTTGCTGTTCTTGTTCTAGCTTGTCTGGGCTTGGCTTGATTTTGATCTCTAGAGTATACAGGACATAGCTAAAGACATCATTACTTGATTTGCTACGTATGAGGGTGTATCTATGTGGACACTGGTAAAAATGCAAGCCCTATATCACATTCAGCTACACATAGCCAAATGTCTAAGTGATTTAACATTGGATCTAATATTTAGTTGACAAAAAGATTAATGAAAACTTTTTGATGTCCAACTATATCTCAAAATAACATTCTTAAAGAAAACATAATAGTTTATGATTCAAGGACCACTCTTTGAAGATAACAGGAAATATCTCTGGCCAAAAAAGCACTACATTCCTCTCCCACTATTGTTTTTATAATAATTGCCATTGTACCTAAAATTGGAGAATAAATTGTTCTACAATTGCTGCACAGAGTGAAGAAAGCAATATAGGAAAAATTGCAACACAAAATTACTCCGACCGAGTAGGTTTGCTGTATCTGCAAGACAAAAAAATATATATTTTAATGTTGCCATATTAACATTAACTGAATATCTTGCAAGTTAATAATAAATATACATATTTGTAAAGTCAGGTCTTTGTATTGTTAAAGAATGTAGAATAAACGTCAGGTCATAACACAATAACAAGAAAAATGTGTCAAAGAAATATAATAGTATTAATTCAGTAGAAATTATATATAGGCAGAGATTTACTTCTTCCCCATTTTTTATAACTTTAAGATTATTACATCAATGGAAAGTCCAATCTTAAAATGTATCTTTGATCACCCAGAGGTAAAGCTTAAGGTGTGGTCTTGGAGTCCTTCAGACTCTAATCCTTGCTTTATTGGAAAGAGGAGTAAAAGGTTAAAACTTTCTTTAGACTCAGTCTATTTGTACTTCTTCCTAGAAGAGAATACCTACTGTAATCTGTTTAGAGACTGGTTAATGAAACCTCTCACGTCTTCTAATAGTAACTTAATACTTCTTAGTGGCAAATAAATAAATAAATCCACACTTTGGAACGCATATGAAATATCAAGGGAGTAGCTGTTAATCAGTCCTCTGATGGACAATGTGTAGGACTTCAGCTCATGGGGATTTTGTTTCCCCAACTGCATGGAGTGGAAGCATCACCTGTTGAAGACTGCATGCAACTCCAGCTTCTGAGGGAAGAGTCTTTACAATAAGAACACTCAAGAGGTCGTCAGTGAAAATTTTAAAAGGTAATCAAATGAGTCTAACCACAACAAATTTACATAAGAATGAAACCAATGTCTAACTTATCAGAGCACCCAGGTCCCCTCATTTCCTGAGCCAATGAACTAAAGATCAGCACAAATTCTATTTTCAAGATGGTGCTGCATTTGCCAGGAATAAGTTTTGTAGTAAAGGGAAGATTCTATGTTCATCAGCACTTCTTTCATTTTACAGAAGAAAACACACATCAGACATCTCTCCCAGGAAGAGCTTGGTTAGCGTACAGGTACAAAACAAACCTTAAAATAAAAGCAGCAAAGAACTGGCCAACCTTCCACATAGGACATGTTCACATTTGTGGATAATAAAATGTGTGTTTTAGAGGAAGATTGAGACTGTGGAAGAGTGTTGAGGCAATGAGGGAGCCCTTGCTTGTGTGTGGTAGTTTACAAGGCTCTGCACAATTAGGTTTTCATCTGCATCCAACAATCCACATTTGTCTCTGTGTGGTGAACAGCTGCAGGAAAAATATACCAGCAAAGCTTATGAATAATATTTAAAAGTACAAGAAGCAACAACTATTAAATTATCTTGTTTTTTCTTATAAAGACCAATGTTACATCAAATCCCGAAAGCTATTTCCCTGTTTTCCCTTAGAGCCACTGTAAACATCAACTATTGTTTACTAGATATAACTGGTTATTTTCAAAATGTCATTTTATTTTTTAATGAGGTAATTTGCAATTCCCTGTACTACATTCATAGGAGTCTCTAACTCAGCCTTTAAAAAAATGAAATTCATGAAATAATAATAGTGTGTTTTTATATGACAATTTCATTTATTTTTAACCAATCTATGGTGCACTTTTAGCTTTTGATTATTTACCTGTTATGTATCTCTCAGATAAAGTAATTGCATTGTAGACTATTTTAGCTCTCTGTTGATAATAATAAACAGAATGTTGAAAGAAGTAAAACTCCTTCAATAAAGGGTATTTGTTCACAAATATGATTAATATTTTCTTCTTTTGTTAAAAAGAATAGACACTTCATGTTTGTCCCTTTTATTTCAATTAAACAACCCTGAGTGCTTCACATGGAAGCGTTTCTTTTATCTTCTTACTCCGAGGGAGCAAGCATTTGAACTTCCTTCTAATTTGATGATATCAGCTATAACATGATACTAAACTAATATTGAAGCCTGAGTTTGACTTTTGTTGATGATTATTTTGCAATATTCAGGGAAGTTTGAAAACACTACCTCAAATAGGTTGTGTATGTTTCATTAAATGGTTCTCTAGATTGTTTCTTAACCCTCTTCATTAGTCTGTAGAGTTCTAATGGTATTTTCAATCCCTTTAAAAGTTCTACTATTTATCCTAAAATTCTTAAGAAATCATAAGGTGGGAGTGGAAGTTTCTCACAGTCTTTAATGTATTAAAAGGAGTACACTAAAGCCGATACTTAAAGTTTAAACTTAGAATCATTGATAGCAATAAAAGCACTCACTCAAAATCACCTAACCTTCTTAGCTGGTTAAAAGAATCTAATCCCCTCAGTTATTAGAAGACCTTTGAAGTGAAACATAAAAACTCAGCCCTTCTGCCTGTTTTTAAAATTCTCCTTGACTGTAGACTAAATCAGAGGGCACTGTTGGTTGAGCCCTGTCTGCGTGGTGAGCAGCGGATTACTTGACTTGAACTTTGCTCCAGTCGGGACATTTTAAGGCTTATAAATCTTGAATCCATCTAAGTTCACCTTAAATTAGCCTTGCAAAAACACACTGCAACTCCGGTTGTCAGCCTGGTGGCTTCTGGCCAGGTGCCACCCAGCAGCTGAAATACTGATTAATTGCCACCTTTTTGTCTTTTTTTTTTTTGTCCTCAATGCAATTTTTAAGAGACAAAAAAAAGAATATGCAAACTAATTCGATGTAGAGAACAACTACAGCTGAATAATAGTGCTATTAGCAAGTACATTTTACATTTAGAATTTCTGTGCTAAACACAGAAGGCTCAACAGCCTCTCCTTGCATGCAATAATGCCATCTACTGCACAAGGAATCCAGGGTTTGGCAAAAAACCATGCCAAGATACAACAGATTTTTCAATTTTCCATCAAATAGAAACAAAATACTGGTTTCAAGAGGTGTACTCAACAAACACTTCCCAATGTGTTTCTGATTTGTGGTCAGAATGTTTTTACTGCTGGTGCCCTGCACTGTTAGACGTTTAGTTCCTAAAAGAAAGATTCCTTTCTATAAACCTCAACTGTCTGTTTTTCAAAGCAATTTAAAATCAAACACACAAATAAAATTCTTAACATATGGAAACCTTCATATAAGGCCTTACGTATTCAGAGTTAAAATTGTTTTATAAACTGTAATGCTTTGCAGATGAAAATACAGAGAGGATGACTGTTTTTAGCACTAATGCTTTTTGACAGCGTTAAACCTTGTTTTAGTAATTGACATCAAAATGTTTGGTGGTTTTAAATGGACCATTAATAAAAATGGCATGTTTTAAGTTTTTTAGAAATTGTACTTAATACTGTGAAGTGGGATAAAATTGCAAATGTAATATAGTGTTTTTATTATTTTTTAAAAAATTCTTATAACAAAACATCCCTGATTCTTTCCCCCATGTCTCCAGAGAAACTTCTGAAGCTTAAAAGAAGAAAACATTTCCTCTTCATTTTTCTTCAGAATCTCTACGGAACATATTAAAGTTCTCAATTTGATGAAGGACAGAAAACAAGACAAAATTTTTAAAATGCCATTTTCTGTTATGAGAACTCTAGGTGGCTAATAAATCCAATTGCATCCCATGACACCATGAATATGTATTCAATTCTCTATCATGAACTGATAGAGAACCATAAATCTGAAGATTAAAATCTGAATTTTAGTACAACCTTTATCATAAATCAAGTTGTCTCCAGAAAACCACTTAAACTTCTCTTTGCTTCAGCCGTCTGTAAAATGGGAATAACAACTTTTACCCTGACAAAATAGAAAAACTACTGGGACAAACAAAGTCAAAAAATACCATATGTGAAAAATCTTTGTAATGAAGGCAAACTTATCTAATATCGCTTAATTCAGCAAGCACCCACTGGGTACTTATCATCTCTCATCCACAGTGCATGGGTCAAAGAACCCAAAGGAAATGCACAAAAACTTTATGGATCTTACCCTTGCAGAAATTTTGAAGAATGAATTGAAATAAACTAAAAAATAGGATGGAATTGACAAGAGAGCTATTTGACTCATAGAAAACCATTTGAGAAGAGAAACGTAGGCAAAAAGCAGCACAGTGTGTTTTCAGAACTTTGAGTAATGCAGCTTTGCAACATTAAGATAGATTAGAAAGTAGGAATAAATATGATTGAGCTTATGATGTATAAAGGAGCATTGTAAAATGTCATCATTCATTTACTTATTCAAGTATCTAGGATATGCCCATCATGAGCCAGAACTACACTAATCAGTCAATAAACAAAGGTGAAATAGACCTGGGCACTGATTCACTGCACCAAGTCCAAGGTTAGAATCCTTGGACCTGACTAAGTAGGAAATTAAAAAGGTATAGTTCACAGTTTATAGAGATTACTCCAATGTCAGTGTATGGAGTGTGTTCCAGCCAATGAAACAGAGATTTATGTTAGTTCATGGACCTTCTTTCCACTGTATCTTGGAACTTTTCTGCTTAGTTTCTAAGCCTTTTATTATGCTGATAAAAAATAATAGGGGCAGAAATCTGCCAGATTGTATGCAATAAAGGTAATAAAGAAAATTTAATTTGGAGTATAGATAGTTCTTTTGCCGATTTTATTTCCTTTGGATCTATATCTAATAATGGGATTGCTGGATTATATGGTAGTTCCAGTTTTGATCTTTGAGAAACCTCCATATTGTTTTCCATGATGACTGTACTAATTTACGTTCCCACTACCAGTGTTCAAGGACTCTTTTTCTCTGCATCCTCACCAACATTTTATGTTTTGATAGTAGCCATCCTAACAGTATGAGGTAATTTCTCTGACTGCTATGTAAATTAGCATTTGGTTAAGGAGAGATATTGTAAAAGCTTAATGTTGGGAGAACATTTGACCAATCAGTCCAATCTGCTGATAGCTGGGAAAGAAGCATGTGTTTGAAGTAGAAAGGTTGAACATGAGGAAAGAAGTCAACATTTTTGTGTTGTCATGATGAATTGATTGTGTCCTCTTAGACTTTTGGATGAGGAGCTCAAAATGTATACTCAGAGAAAAGATCTAGGAGAAAGATATATATTTGAATATCATCAGCACAGAAATGTCACTTGAAGTCAAAACTGCAGAAAGAGAAAGGAAAAGGTGAAGAACAGAGTCCTGGGAAATCCTGACATTATGAAGTTAGTGAAGAAAGGGAAACAAGAAAAGGAGATTGAGGAGAAGCTACCTTGCATGGAAAATATAATAAGATGAAAGGTAGCTCAAGTGATAGAGCACTTGCTTAGCATGCGCAAAGCCCTGGGTTCAATCCAGAGTACCATTAAAAAAAAAAAGCAAAAGAGTAGCAAACAGTTCATATATGCTGAAAGGTCAATAAAAATAAAAACAAAAATTGATCACTGACTTGGCAAGATAAAGAAAGCAGGTGACATTGACACAATTCAGTTAGCATTGTGACAAGGATGACTGAATGAGCCTGAGGACAGAAGGGGAAGTAGCAACAGTGCATATGGATTCAATTGGATTACATTAAATGTTAGAGTTTATTTTGACCATAATTTTTCTTTTGACTGTTGTTTCTTCATGTGTGATTAAATGTGGAGACTAAGGCTCCCATTTTATTTGGGCTACATTTTTGATAATCCAAACTAGAAAAAATAAGGGTGTACCCTAGGCTGTGGCCAAGGTAATTTTGAAAATGGAATAGCACAAGAAAATAGCATGAGTAAATATATAGAGTATAAAGTCAGAAGATAAGATTGTCATCTTCACACAAGGGGGGAAAAGGAAGAAATAGTCCAGGATGTTTATCAGACTTAGTTGATCAGCTCAGTTAAAATGCTAATAAGACAATTAGTAAGCAAAGGAGCATCAATGTTTGGAGCTCATGGTAGAGTTAGAGCCAGAGATTTCTCTATTTTAAGATAGGGGAAAAAATTTCCTACTCTCATACACTCAATACAATGTCCAACACAAAATACTTCAAGTGTACTAAATAAAATGTGTGTGAGTTTTTCTCTTGTAGTCAGCAATACTCCAGCAGAAAAATGCTGGGTGCCATAATTCAGTCTAATTCAGATACTATCTTCCTAGAGATAATGTCAGATTCTACAGATTAGGAGTTCAGTATCATAAGATTGTTCCTACTTCAGAGCCAGTTACATCCCCAGGTTGTGGCATCTGCTTCTAACTGGTTATAAATTGTGGTTCCTATGACCCCCTCCTGCAGTTCAATTAATTTTCTAGAGAAGCTCATATAGCTCCGGGAAACAGTTTACTTGTTTGCTGGTGTATTATAAAAGGTACTGCAACTGATACAATAAATAAATGGAGCAGATCCATTGGGCAAAGTATGGGAGATGGGAGTTCTTTCCAGGAGCACCACCCTCCATTCACCTTCAGAAGCTCTCTGAACCCTTCTGTATACTAATGGAGGCTTCATCACATAGGCATGATTGACTGGATCATTAACCATTGGAGAATAACTCAAGTTTCAACTCCTCTTATCATCCACACCAGGACAGAGGTAGGACTAAAATTTTTCAAACCATTAATCAACATGGTTGGTTCCTTGGTGATCAGCCTATATCCTGAGGTCATCTAGAAGTGAACAATATTTCCTCTTTAGAAAAAAAGGTACTCCTATCACCCAGGAAATTCCAGAGACTTTAGTTGCTCTCAGTCAGATAACCTGTCATTCAAGAAATTACAAATGTCTTAGGAAATTTGTTTTAGGAACTGAGTTAAAAACCAAAAATTAGAACATAAGATTCTTCTAGAGCCCCTATCTGCAAGGGTTTTAGAGTTCTGCCTAACTGGGACAGAGACCAAATATATTTCTTACCACAATATTGTACCCCTGCATGCAGGTGAAGAATAAACCCATTGGAAGAGATAAGATTCCTTAAGGCATGTGAAATAATGGACATCCAAGCAAGAATATAGGAGCACCCTAATTTTTTCCTTTATTGTTGTGCTGGGTGGGGGTACACTGCAGCATTTGTAGGTTCTTACAATGTACCAAAGATATCGTACATGAATTCACTCCCTCTACCATTCTACCTTTATTCCTTCCTCCCCCAATTCCTGGAGTAGTTTCAACAAGTATCATATTTGCGTTTATATTCATGTGTACCCATTTCCCCATCACCTCCCTCCTTCCACTGGTGCTTGTCTTCACCCCTGGGCAGGACTTGTTCAAACCTCCTGTTCTCTGATTTTGTAGAAGAGAAAATTAAAAACTAGACATTTTAGCTTGTTTGAGATAAACATAGCTACACAGGGAGTTTCCTTGTCATATTTCCTTGAATGTATGTATTATAAATGTCAGTTGATAATTGAAGTTCTAAAATTAGTTGTTAAATACAATTGACATTCTTCAGATAATGTAGTAGTATAAAAATGGGGGAAGTTATCAACATAACATAAACTGAAGGTGTTATATTCTTCACTTCTGTAGTGGGTTATCTATGTGATAATCATAGATATATGATAACCATACTGTGATTCCTTACCCTTTGTTAGTCACCTTAATAAAGACAGGATTTTAGAAATGGTAGAATGACTCATAGCTTCATTGTCATAGACTGCAGTCCATTAGTCATTATGTCTTCATTTGGTTAACACAATTTCCCAAAGATTGTTTGGCAAGGGTGTGTGTCAAGGTTTTCCCTCACGTATCCCCTACTTTCTAAATACAGTCCCTTTTCCTCTATCATGTAACAGCTACCCATTTTTTCCTGGTAATTGTGATAAATCGCCCAGACAGTATAATAATCTTCATTTTCTCTGCCTGATGATCCAGAAACATAAGAAACCCAAATTTTCCAGGAAATAACCTCATCTTACAGCTCATTGTAAACATGTTTTTGTTTCATCATGGAACCATAGCTCCCTTGGACACCATGACCTTCAAAATCATTGATGATAGGAAGAAGAAATTCTTCCAGTGTGTTATTAAGAGTATTTCAAGAATTGTCAGGCACCTATGGCTCACACCTATAATCCTAACTACTTGGGAGGCTGAGATCCAGAGGGTCATGGTTCAAGGCTAACCTGGGAAAATAGTTTATGACACCCCATCTCCAAAATAATTAGAGCAAAATGGACTGGAATTGTGACTCAAGTGATGAAGCACCTGCTTTGCAACACAAAGCCCTGAGTTCAAACCCTAGTCCCACCAAAAGTAAAAGAGAGAGAGACTGTATTTGCAAGATAAGAAACTTTTTTGTCTGTGCCTTAACTCTCAGACATATACCTTCTATCTTTGGAGCTTAAATTGTCTTCTGGTCTAATGAATATATCTCATCTGGCAGGAATAACATCTCCATATCTCAAGGTGTTATCTCCTTGTTTACATTACAACTGAGACTTTATTAGGCCAGTTCACTGTTTGGTCAAGCCAACTGTCTCTGGATCATGAAGCATGTGGTAATACTAGTGAATTCTCTAGGCATGGGCCTCGTGCCATTAAATGGCCCTAGTCAGAGAAAAGACACATGATAGATAGATGATAGATAGATAGATAGATAGATAGATAGATAGGTAGATAGTATATATGACAAGTCATTCTATAAATTCATGGATTGTGCTGCTTGTAGAAACATTGCAAGCATTAAAAGTAAATCTCTACCCAAAATATTTATCTCTACCCATGACGATATGCTATACCCTATCTGATAGAAGGGTCAATGTTTTTTATACCAGCTGTCCACTCTCCCCTAGGTCTCTTATTGTATTTGGTGCTTGGTGTTAGACTTTAATGTTGGCAGGTTGAGCAACAATAGCCAAAGAATCCTTGGTAGAAAGCATGTGTATAGTCATTTAATGAATGGATGCACTGAGTATCTAAAGATTTATGTTATCCACTAGGTAGGCCAACTACCTAATTAATTATTGAGAGCCTCTTTTGTAACTGATAATCTCTGCTGACAATTTACATGAAAAATAAAAAATGTCACATTTTGTGTCTTTCCAGAATTGCCATTCCATAGATCTTCTCCGGTCCTACTTTTCAAATTTTCCCTTCAAAATTCTTTTCCTTTTTACACTGGTTCCTGATCCCCTTCTCATGTTGACCTCTGTTGCTTTAAGGTTTCTGTATTAGTCCTCTGGAGTGGAGACATCAAACGCTTTCATGTTTGGGTTTCCTACCTATCCCCTTACCTCCTGTATGTGCTCTCCCCTTGTCATGTGATCCAAGTCCAACCACATTGCTGCATTTGCCCTAGATCTAAAGTCCACATATGAGGGAGAACATATGATTTCTGGTCTTCTGAGCCTGGCTAACCTTGCTCAGAATGATGTTCTCCAGTTCCATCCATTTACTTGAGAATGATAAGATTTCATTCTTCTTCATGTCTGAGTAAAATTCCATTGTGTATAAATACCATATTTTCTTGATCCATTCATCAGTAGTGGGGCATCTTGGTTGTTTTCATAACTGGTCAGTTAGAGATGAATCAACTTGGATTGTAACATATTTGTACATGAAAGAAATGCTAGGAATCTCTCTAGCAAAAATACTTTGTCTTCCTTATTATGCTTATGTCTTCTCTTCAACCAAATTAGAGATAAGGGCAGAACATGTTCTGCCAGGAAGCAAAGGGGGTGGGAGGAAGAGAGTGGGGGCAGAGGGCAGGGGGGAGAAATGACCCAAACAATGTACACACATGTGAATAAATGAATAATAATAATAAAAAAGTATGTGAGAAGTAAAGCCTATGAATGAAGTTTTATTTAGCTGTTTTAGCTAATATGAATACCAGATAACAAAATAAAAAAGTTTTCAACTCTAAAAAAACAAATTCTTTTCTTTCCAAGACACTGGCAAGACAAGTAACTAGCTAGCTACTACCAGCTACTATTTTCTATTTTCAGTCACCTCTCTCTCCACATGCAGTGGATAACCAGATAGGCATATTAGGATATTTTCTTTTTACTACATCTTTCACAGTCATTCCAGAGCAGAACTGTAGTGTAATATCCACCTCCTACTTTCTTTCCTACTCATGGAGCTCAGATTTTCTTGGAAAATGGTGTCTATGTGTATCAGAACAAGAAGGGTTACCATTACCCAGTCACCAGAAGTGCATATAGCAAAAATAAAATAAAATACTAGAACACTAGAATGATCAAAGCCAAGTCATGGAACTGTATTTTCCTTGCCAGGATAAGTAATGAAATCTTAACTAATAAGACTTAGGAGAAATGTGCTGAGGGCCTTCTTGGAAGTGAAACCATCACCTAAGAAGTTATTTGTTTAAAAAAAAAAAAAGACCCTTTCTGGGCTCTGACTATTGTTGTGTGTATGCAACAGCCTGGATCTAAAGCAAACATTTTAAGAATATGAAGGACACTAGCCTAAGGTTCAAAGCAACACACTGCAGATGGTGCAAGGGAATGATGAAAAGAACCTAGCTTCTTGATCATGTTATTGAGCTGCTGAGTTAACCATTCTTGGAACTGAATTGCCTCTGGACTTCTTGTTTGCAAGATAACTGATTCCAAAATGTGGAAATGACTGAATGAAGGAAGTACATCAAAGAGTAAAGGAGAGGGTCTCATTTTCTAGTTTAGACCTTCAGGAGACTTGCAAAAGCAGGGAAGGAAAAAATTATTTAGGGTTGACTTTTACAGTGGTATCCTTCATTGAGTGCTCTCCAAAAGAGCACAAAGTCAATCTAGGACAAACATAGGATTATTGATGGTTCCTTTCATCCAACTTCAATTTTTGAAGCCCTTGTTTTTGTGGTAAAGACCACAAAAACAGAATTGGAAGGTTGAACAGAATGACAAGTCCAAGAACCAAGAATCTGCTAAATGTAAGAGCAGCTATAACCTGGTGGGTATCACTACGACATTGGCATCTTCTGAGAGTTTATTAGAATCCCTGAATCTCAAGTGCTGCCCAGATCTATTTAAGCAGAATCTGCATTTAAACAAGATTCCCAAGTGATTCATAAGCACATTAAAATTCAAGAAACATTTTTCAGAACAAAATTTTGGAATGTAGTTATAAACACATAGAATTGACCAGATGAAAATAGATGGAAAGCTTATTAAGCTCTTAAGGAAAATAGATTCACAATGGATTTTCTATTACTTCCTGCTTAATGCAAACTCATTGACACAGAAGAAGTAATTTTTGAATGGAAGAGACTTAAGCATATTTATAACCTCATTTTTTAGTATAGTAAATATTTTTGGATTATAAAATGTGAAAATTATAAAAAGCATTAGCATTTGAATTCTGAGCTCAGTAATTCTGTAGGATGAAAAAATAAATGTAGAGGCTTTGAAACATAAATTGTTTAAATAACTGTTTTAGGAAGGCAATAAAGTCAATATCACATGAAAAGGACAGGCTTAGCTAACAAATGAAAGCAACTCAATGTTAATAACAGGTATTATGTAGGTACTAGGTATAAAAATGTGAATGGCAAAAATCCTTGCTTTAAGGAAACATGCAGTCTAAATCAACTGTAAGTGAACTCTCAGATGAAAATAAGTTGGACCAAATAAGGGATATGCTTTTGAAAACTTTGGTATGAATATCCCCAATCGGCAGAAGCCTCACGGAGGTATTGTTTTTGTTAATTTCCAGCATACATTCTCCCCTGTGAACAGCAGCATGATTTTGTTTGAGGTGCCAGCTCCCCCTCATTTTCTACGCATGGGTTACAAAGATGCCACAGCAGGGGCCCAGGGTGGAAATATGACATACAGGCAGGTCTGGCGAATCAGAGTCTCGTAATACACCGTCTATCATTGTGTTGTTTGCAGCCATCGGTCCTTCCTGCCTCACCCAGCCTAGCTCCTCCCCTAGACAGAACGCACTGAAGAAGAAACTCTCTAGAGTTGTAAGTTGTAAGTCTGAGTAACCAGAAAAAATGATTCCATTTGTACTGATAGAAATGTCAGTAAATGAAGAGTATTTGGGAAAGAAGATGAATTCAATTTTAGATAATAAGATTTAATTTAAAATAGCTGTTATTATTTCTTTTTGATTATACAAGTAAAGCCTGGTTTTGTAGATAATTTTGAATATAGGGGAAAATTCAAAGTAGACATTTAAAATAATCTTGTTAACATTTTGATGTATTTCCTTTCAAGCTTTGTTTCCCTTCACATACAAATATATAAAACCAAAGTGAGATTATAATTTATACACATTCTTGGATCTTGCTATTTTCACTAAGTATTTTAATAGAATTTATAATGTCTGTATAACAATGTACATATACAAGTTAAAATGTCTTCATTTACCTGACTCTGCTACTTAAATAATTATAAGAATATTTATATTTAAGCATAAATATGTTATAACCATAAGATATTTTTATATAAATCCACATATTCTTCTAATTATTTCTTAAGATAAAAGTCTAGAAATGAAATAATCAGGCCAGAGAGTATGAACTACTTTCAGACAAAGTAGAGATGCCTAGTGATTTCCAAATTTGATCTCATAAACCGGTATCTGTGTGGACTGAATAATAATTGCCTTGAGAAGTTATTATTAATTATTGAAAAGCATACCAGATAATAAGAATCTAGGTTTCATAGGTAGAGTCCAAGTTTCTGTCAATTTTTGTTTACATTTTTAAAGACATCGTGTGCTATTTAAGATTTTCTGGGAGATCACCATGTAAAGAATTCTATCAGTAAAGAATGCACTCTCTTAAGATAGAAACAGCAGTGTGATGGCAGACATTGCATTGTACTAGCTGTAAGAACATCAATGAGTTAATTGTATCTGAACTTCATCATTTTGCCTTTTTTCATACATCAAAGAGGATTTAAAAATTCATCTGATATTTTACATTGACAGCTAATATTGTATATAGAAACATATACTGTATAATGACGTTTTGGTCAATGATTGACCACATATATGACAGAGGTTCCATAAAACTATAATCGAGTCAAAAACTTCCTATCATCTAATGAACAGTTAGCTGAAAAAGAGACAGGAGAAAAGGGAGTTTCAGAAGCAGAAAAAGAAGAACCTCCAAGAAAATCCATGTCAAATGTTTACCAGAGGCTTCTGCAGACCTCGGTAAGCGCCTTAGAAATTTGAATTCATGAAGCCAACACCTAAAGAGAAATGTTCATGGTGCATTTTCTGAATTTTCTGCTTTCAAGCAAATATAAAAAGGGAATAAGCCAAGAAAACTATCATGGCAAAATTCTGAAAATAGTAGCACCTGCTCAAGGAGAGCCTCAGGCAGATCCTTCAGGTGGGATACCAGAAGAAAATCTTGTTATCGTAGGTGGTGACACTCTTCTTGTGACATTGCTCCTCAAGACCTTCCAATGGGACAAGATGTGGAAGGGGAAGACAAGAAACTTGATCCTGACTCTATGGCCAAGCCTAATGTGTATGTTCATTCCTTGTTTTTATTTTAACAAAAAAAAAAAATTAAACTAGAAAAAACTTAAGTAGGAAAATATCTTATGGATTAACATATAAGGAAAAACATATTTTATGAAACTATATGTTGTGTTTGTGTTTTAAACTAAGTGTTAATACAACAGAGCAAAACGGTTTAAAACTTTTAGTTTATAAAGTTAAAAATTTACAGTATTCTAAAATTAACTTATTATTGAAAAATATTTTTTCCTATAAATTTACAGTAGCTTATGTGTACAGTGTTCATAAATTCTACAGTAGTGTTGTAGCAATGTCCTCAGCCTTCACTTTCACTTACTACTTACCGGGAACAACTGCTAATCCTACAACCTACATTCATGGTAAGTAGCCTATTCAGATGTACTGTTTTCAATCTATTATTTCATACTTTTACTATATCTTTTTTATGTTCAGGTAAATGGCATTTGCCATTGTGCTAAGTACTTATAGTATTCAGCATAGTAACATGTCATATAGGTTTAAAACTCAGGAATAATAGACTACATCATACGGCCTAGGCATATAGTAGATAATACCATCTAGTGTGTATATGGACACTGTAAGCATTCTAAGATGCTTATAAAATGATAAAATCACCTAACAATGCAGTACTCAGAATGTACCCTCACTGTTAAAAGGTACATGCATGTGTGCACAGGGATGTGTGTGCACATGTGCGCAGGGGTGTGTGTGTGTGTGTCTGAAATGTAGAGATGCAAATAGTCCAATAAATTCCAAGGACAATAAAGTAAATTGAAAAATAAATAAAATTACAATTTATCATAGTGAAATGGTAGAAAATAATGACACAAAGTTCACCCAGATAAAAAAGATCAAAGGAGTAACAAACAAAACCAGACAGAACACTTCATGCTAAAGGTGGAAGTAAATTTATGCCAGTCAAATACTACCAGAATAAACTGGTTTAATATTGTTAGTATCAGACAAAATAGAACTTAAGGAAAAACAGAAACATAAAATGTAAGAACATAATTTATAAATCTACCAAGAAATTAAGATGATATCTAAACTCCAAAAAACTAACAAAGTAGATTTTGAGGGTGGATTGGGAAAGAAAAAGATTTTAAATGTGACATATGAAGAGAAAGATAAGGAAAGAAAATTGTCTGTTGATTGTGATATTGGGGGTTCAATATTGGACTTCAAGAGAGCAATATTAGTGAACTCACTGAGAAATAAAGATTATTACAGTAAGAGGAAAATGAAGAAGAGAGACAAGGTGGGGACATCAGCATTGGTGGCTGAGAAGTTCAACAAAACTTCCATAGAAGCTGGAAAGGAGCAGGGATCCAGGGAAGATATTTTTTTCTCTTAAAACTTGGACATCTTTCAACAAAATATCAGATTTTGTGGTTTTGCTTGGCAATATAGAAATTATAATGATACTTTTCTTTCTTGGATCTTATTTCCTCTGTCAAAAAGGTAGGGAAACAGAACAGAAAGCCCTTTGGGCTCAAGCTGTAAATCACATGTTAGTATGAGTGCAAGAGAGAAAGTTGTGATCATAAAACTAGACTCCTACTTCTCTGTGGTGCCACCTAACAAAGTGGCCTGTCAGAGTTCTGGGAGCCAATCAGCTAGATGAACAGGGAAGCAATAGGCTGTAGTAAGCAAAAGTTTGTTTGTTAATGGGCTGAATTGTGGGAAGTTACATGGGGGTCTGTTCTTACTACTGTTACTATTTTTCATTTACCTTTGAGTAAGTAAAAAACAAACATGTCCACAAGGATTTTGTTTCTTTCTGAAGTAGTTTGAAGAAGCCTCTATTTCACATATAGAATCCACTGGGATCTTCAGCCCTGGTAGTTATGGAACATTGCTATCTCATTTCCTGACCATAGTTTGCTACAAAAGTGTCATGAAACGAATATTTCCCCCTTTCTAACACACCAAATTGCCCATCTTTTACTCCTTACTGTGTATTTTTACAATATTGGTAACAGGTAACAATGGTCATTCAACCTTGTGGCAGCCAAAATTGCACTAAAGGGTAGAGATGCTTAAAATATCCAACCCTTGCAGGTCAGTACAACCAGGACCTGAAGACTAGCCTCACCCTCAATGTTTTGTCCAATTAAACATCTTACCCAACAGAACACAAAATATACACTGTTATTGAAAGAAAAATTTCACTCTGGATTAAAGTTTAAAGCACAGGAATATGTGCTCATATGCTGTAAATTATATTCAAAGCAGGAGATTTTAAAATTGAAGTTCCAAGTACCCCAAAGAAAAATTTGAAGCGATTTCTTCTTTTGAGTGTCAATCAACTCGATATGGTGTACCACTTCTCAGGAACTTAACGATTTAGGTTTTCTACTCTTTAATATTAATGATGCTATATAAAGGCTGTATGCACTTGACATTTCCAGGGCCAATTTTTGCAAATGGTCTTAACCCAGCCTCTAAATTTGCAAACACAAATTATTTAGGCAAATACTTCTGGTAGTTAGATAAAAATGCAGTGTTTGAGGATATTATTTGATGCACACAATTTTAGAGAACATACCAGAAAAGGCTTCCTCCTCCATCCCCAAATTCTTAAAATCCTGGAAGTTTAGTTACATCCACAAAGTTTATATCTGAAAACTGATGGAATGTAAAAATAGTTTATGATATACATTAGATGAGCTCAAATCTTCAAAATGTTGTCATTATTTGCAATTAGTTTCATAAATGAAGGCAGGTGGCATATTATTTTCCATTTTATTCCTGGATATTTGGACTCCTCATCTCATATTTCACAATAGATAATATATAATGAAACATCAGAAACTAACCAGGAGATGGCTAGACCTCAAGTAAGGAGGAAGGAATGTACTCCTGCTTCTCCCGGGTGCTTGAACAGAGGACACAGGGGAATTCTTTTTCCATGCACTGACTGGCCAAGGTAGTACTCTGGTTTTCAATGCATCCATTAGAACACAAACTTAATACAGTCACCGTGCCTCTTTCTAAATTCTAGTAATAAAATCAATACAAAAAGGAATTTCCCAATCTAGACTTACTTTAATTTTGATTTTCCTTTATTTGTGTTTAAAAAGAAGTCTTTTTCTAAAGTGTGATGAGTGGTCTGCCCAAAGTGTAGGTACCTGATTGATTGACAGATTATTTTATAACTAGTACTTATTATTCCTTTCTATTAAAAACTGAGTGGCTTTTAAAGTAAAAACAATAGGGTGAAATAAAGGTCTTTGATTCACTTATTTTAAGTAGAAAATTGGAGAGAATAAAATTCTAAAGTCAGTGATTTTGACAACATGTGCATTTCTTCTATCATGTATTCATTGACAGTCATAAATTGTAACAAGTGGACCTATGATACAAAGAGAAAGGTAAAAAACTGTATTGAAGAATTTCAAAGTAATATGCAATAGGTAATAATTGATCTTTTTTAATTTGTGTGAGTATTTAAATAAAAACTTAAAATAAATGGTGTGTGGGGATTTTTAACTCCAGTACATATTTTATGAGAATGTGGAAATTGGTTCATATGTAAAAGGTAGGTACTGCTTTCTTCTTTGGGTTCTTTATAATTTTTCCCTTTAAAAAGATTTACCCATTTTTAAAACTTAAAAAAATAGGAAAGTTTTCCACACTTTTCGTGGATATCATGTGTTAATAATTACATTGCACATATAACTTTGTAGCTTGCATCCTATTTTAATTTCTCATGCTTGATGCTTTAAAAAATGCTAAAGTTCTCATTTTATTGCCCAAGCAATTAGTAATACCTATGTGTTATGTTTTGTGCTTGCATTAGTTTTAATAAAAATAAACAAGACAATAGTTTAGCAAGTTTGAATATAGGCTTTTGCACTAAATATATTTTTTAAAATCTAATACTTTGAAAAAAAAGTTTAATTACCTGACATAGATAAAGATGTCTATGTCCATTTAGTTGCAATAATAAAATATTATAAACTGGGTGTTTTTATAAGTAACAGAAATGTATTTCTCACAGTTCTAGTGGCTGGGAAGTTCAACATCAAGGTGAAGGTAGATTTTGGTGTCTGGTGAGAACCCACTTCCTACATAAGGGTTTCTGTGACCTGTGTGGCAGGAGTTTCTAGAGAGGTTTCTCTAGAACCTCTTTTATAAGGGTGGTAAACACTTTCCACTTCCTAATACCATCACATTGGGCATTATGTTTTAACTTATGAATTTACAGGGAGGGAAAGGAATATAAATATTCAGGACACAACCAAACATAGAGCCAAACAATCAAACATAGTTTAGTCCATTGGTTTGTGGTGTTTTGTGTATTCAAATATTTCCATCTGGGAGAAATCAAGATAGAAGATAGCAGATAGACCCTGGGATCTTGACTTGCCTGATTTCTAATATTCACTTCAGCTTTTCATAGCAGCAAGGATAGGGTAATATTGCTTTTATTGCCAATCAAGATACAGTCAACAGAGATGGGGCACATAATATTTTTGACTTGCCCTTAGACTTACTTTTTAAAGTGTCTAACAGCCCAGTGCAGGGTCAAGCAGCTGCTGCCAGTCTGTCTGTCTAGTCACCAGCTGGGAACAGCTAGCAGGAGGGTCAGATAGCTGTGGGTGATCTGCCTCTTTTTTTTTTTTTTCCTATTTTCTTTTCTTTTTGTATCTTTCTTAATTCCCTCCCTCCTGGGTCAGTAAAGCTAAAACAAAACACAGGTAACAGCAGAGATCTGCAAGCATCAGGAAATACCTGGACCCATCATAATACGTGCAGATACAGAGCCTCCAACTTCTGCCCACATGTGCAGGTCTCTCTCTACAATAATGCAATGCAGAGAACTGTACAAGAGAGCTGCTGCAAGCTTTGGGAAGACCAGGACCTGCCAAATACTAGTGGACACAAAACCTCTATGTACCACCTGTCTAAGCTAACCTGTAGCTGATCTGTTTTCAACCAAGTGAATCTGTTAACGTGCCAGGTGAGTGAAACACACTGTTTGGGAGGGAACCTCATATTCTTGCACAGCTGGGGAACCAATTGCACCCACTCTGGACAAAACTGGTGGCCAAACATATAGAAGGAATATTTCACCCCTGCCTGGTGAGGGAGGGCAGCATGTAGAGCTGAAAAAGCACATGTTAGGGAGGGGTGACTCAGCAGTTGCTGTGTGGAAAACCAGGCACTGCTCTGCCTTGAAGAAATCAGGAGGAAGCTGAAACTGACAGTCTCACCAAGAGAAAGGCTCATTTCTAACTCACAGGCTTGCCTGTGAGCAAGGAGCTGGCGACCGCTTATTTAGCAACCCCTCACTGGACCACTTCTGAAAACCTGCCTGTTCCAGAGGCCCCACTTCACTATGGAAGCCCAAAGCTGTCCAACAGGAAAAAGCAACACACATTGCCACACAGCCCAACATACCAAGTCTTGGCCAAAGTCCCTATAAAAAAATAAAAGCATCACCACCTCAACCTGAAATCAGAGAAAAGTGTCCAGAGCATTCATTGCATATATATATATATATAATTTTTTGTATATTTTTAAATTTTTTAACTTTTATTTTCTTCATTTTTTTCTTCCATCTTACTGTTACCTAATTCCCTTCATCATTCTGCTCTAACACTAATACACTCAGCCATCTATTGCCCCACTTTCCTTTCTTTACCCCAATTTTTTCTTTCTCTTCTCTTTCCATCTTCTCCCTTTTCCTTTCCCACTCCTCACCTACCTCTCCTCCCCCTCCCTCAGCCCTCACTACCTTGACCTCCTCAAAACACACCACCCACTGGCCTATTATACTGACTTTACACATTACCCCATCCTTCTTCTCCCTCAGCAACCCTGACAATAGCATCCTCTTCCACAACAATGGAACTATATCTTAGCACACACTAGGGACTTGGTACCCTAGAAACCCCACACTTCACAGCCCTCCCCAACTTGCCCCAACCCCCTTTCCTACCTCTTTCTCCAGCACTAGCTCTTTCTATACCTAAGTATCCACCTCTGCCCAATCTCCATAGCTTTTAGATCACCAAGGGGGCTCACTATGTATTTTCTAAATAACTGGTCTGGCATTGATTCAGTGAATTTGGTAATGCTAATATATACAACCTAGTCAAGGAACATAAATATCACATCAACTTACCTAATGACTAAGCCAGTCATAGCACAGTAATTGAGTCAAAGGGAAGATAAGAAATGATTAAAATCCTCAATTAGTCACTCAGCAACATATGAGCACAGCACATCATAGACGCATGAAAAGAAGGAGTTCAGGAAATCCTACTTCCCCAAAAAACAACACTTCAGGAGAGGATTTAGTGAGAAATAAAGAAAAAATTAACAAGTTCCTGACCCAAGCAGAACAATGATAAATATCACCAATGAGCTCAGTGACACCCACAAAAAAGTCTTTCAGAGAGGAAATTATGGCTGAGATCACTGTGAAATTAATGGAGAAGCTACAAGATACAGTTAAGCAGAAAATACAAGATGCACTCAAGAAATATCAAGACACCACAAATAAAAAACAGAAGACACAGAAACAATTGAATAAACTCAGAGAGGACTTTGGCAAACTCCAAAGTGAAACAAAGGAGACATAAAAAAGGAGATATATGAAATAAAGAAGACAACATAAGATATGAAAGAGGAATTTAGCAAAGATATGGAAAACTTCAGAAAAAAGAATCAAACAGAAACTCTGGAAATAAAAAGTTCTTAAATCACATAAAAAATTACAGGGGAAAACCACTCCAGCAGACCAGAACAAGTGGAAGACAGAATCTCAGGACTTGAAGGCAAAATAAAGAAAAAACAGAAGAACTCTTAAACAAAAGACTTGAAAGCTGCAAAAGGAATATGAAAGAACTTAGGGACTCCATCAAAAGAGGAAACCTGCAAATCATGTGCAATGAAGGAGGAGAACAGGGGCAAGCCAAAGGGATATGTAATAGAGGCAAAAAAACAATAGCAGAAAATTTCCCAAATCTCAAGAAAGTTTTGCCCAGTCAGGTACAGGAAACCTCCAGGACACCAAATAGGCTTGACCAAAATAGAACTGCTCCATGACATATTATTGTTAAAACAACTAACACAGAAAATAGAGAAAGAATACTGAAGGCTGTACAAGAGAATAAAAAATAACATATAAAGGTAAACTCATCCAAATAACATCAGACTTCTCAACTGAAACCTTAAAAGCAAGAAGGGCATGGAGTGAGGTATTTTGGGCACTGAAATAAAACAATTTTAGTCCTAAGATACTCTGTCCATCTAAACTGTCATTCAAACTTGATAGAGGAATAAAAGTCTTCCACAATAAACAGAAACTAAAATAATATGACCAGCAAGACACCACTATAGAAGATTCTAAAAGGAATCCTCCACACAGAAGAAAAAAACAAACATACCATGAAAAGACAGGAAATATTAAACCTCATGAGAAGAACAGTCAAGCACTGAGAGAGTAGCATCGAACCAGCTGTGCAAACTCAAATCCTTAAACAACAAAAACGACTAAATGACAGGAATCACCATATACCTCTCAATACTAAAACTGAATGTTAATGGACTCAACTTCCCCATCAAAAGACACTGTCTGGCAAACTGGAACAAGAAGGAAGACCCAACAATATTCTGTTTACAAGAGACCCATCTTATTGACAGAAACAAACACTGGCTTAGGGTAAAAGGCTAGAAGATGATTTGCAAAGCTAATGGTCCCTGAAAACAGGCAGAAGTAGCAATACTTATATCCTATAAAGTGGGTTTCAAACTTAAATTACTCAAAAGAAATAAAGAAGGTTACTTCATACTAACAAAAGGAGCAGTACATTACGAGGAAATAACAATTACCAACTAATATATACCCAATGTCGGTGCACCCAACTTCATTAAACATGAACTAAAAGGACTTAAAACCAAATATAGACCCCAACACAGTGGTAGAGGGAAACTATAATACCCCTTTATCAACAATAGATAGGTCATCCAGACAAAAAAATCAACAAAGAAATCTAGAATTAAATGACACCATAGATCTAATGAAACTGACAGATGTCTACAGAGTATTCCATTCTGCAACAACACAATATACATTCTTCTCAGCAGCCCATGGAACTTTCTCAAAAATAGGTCATATCTTAGGGCATAAAGCAAGTCTCAACAAATATAAGAAAGTTAAAATGACCCCCTACATACTATCTGATCACAATGGAAAAAAACTAGAACTCAACAACAAAAGCAATAGCAGAAAATAATGAAACAACTGGAAGATGAATGGCACATTGCTCAATGATCAAGTGGGTCATAGAAGAAATAAGTGAAGACATCAAAAAGTTCTGGATTTTAATGAAAATGAAAACACAACCTATCAGAACCTATGGGATATAACAAAGGCAGTCCTCAGAGGAAAGTTTATAGTCATGAGTACACATAATAAAAACACAGAAAGATCTCAAATAAATGACCTAATACTACATTTCAAACTTCTAGAAAAACAAAAACAAGCTAAACCCAAAACAAACAGAAGAAGAGAAATAATTTTTAAAAAGGGCCAAAGTTAATGAAATAGAGACCAAAAAAAAAAAAAAAAAACCAAAGAATCAATGAAACAAAAAGCTGATTATTTGAGAAAATAAACAAGATTCACAAACCCCTGGCAAATCTGACTAAAATGAGGAGGGAAAAGATCCAAAGTAATAAAATTAGAAATGAAAAAGGGGAGATAACAACAAACACCAGGAAATTCAGGAAATCATCAGGGACTACTTTGAGAACCTATTTCAAATAAATTGGGAAAAATCTAGAAAAAAACAAACAAATTTCTAAATACAATGACCATACAAAACTGAACCAAGAGGATATTAATCATTTAAACATATCTGTAACATGCAATAGAATTGAAGCAGCAAAAAAAGAGTCTCCCCAAAAGGAAAAAATCCAGGACCTGATGGATTCTCCACTGAATTCTACCAGACAAGTAAAGAAGAACTAACAATGTTCCTTAAGCTTTTCCATGAAATAGAAAGGGAAGGAATACTGCCTAACTCATTCTATGAAGCCAGTATTACACTCATCCCCAAAACAGACAAGGACATATCCAAAAGAGAACTACAGACCAAACTCCTTAATGAACATTGATGCAAAAATTTTCAATAAAATAATGGCAAACCAAATCCAACAACATATCACAAAGATCATTCTCCATGACTAAAACAGCTTCATCCCAGGGATGCAAGGATGGTTCAACATATGTAAATCATTAAATGTAATATAGCATATTAACAGAAGCAAAGACAAAACCACCTGATATCTCAATAGATATAATAAAAAGCTCTACTGAAACTAGGAATAGAAGGAATACATCTCAGCAAAATAAAGGCTATACATGAAAAACCTAAAGCCAACATCATATTTAATGGGGAAAATGTGAAACCATTTCTCCTAAAGCAGAAATGAGACAAGGGTGCCCACTATCTCCACTCTTATTCAACATAGTCTTAGAATGCCTACCCAGAGCAATAAGGCAGGAAGATGAAATAAAAGGAAAACAAATAGGTAAAGAAGAAATCAATCTATCCCTATTTTCAGATGACATGATCTTATACCTAAAAGACCCAAAAAACTCCTAGACACCATAAACAGCTTCAGCAAAGTAACAGGACAAAAAATCAACATAAAAATTAGTAGCCTTTCTATACACCGACAATGAACAGTTGATTGAGAAAGAATATGAAAAAACAATTCCACTTACAATAACCTGAAAAAAACCTCAAATACCTAGGAATAACCTTAACAAAGGAAGTAAATGACTTCTACAAGGAAAACTACAAACCACTGAAGAAAGAAATCGAAGATTACAGAAGATGGAAAAACCTCCCATGCTCATGGCTTGGCAGAATCAACATAGTAAATAAAAATGGCTATATTACCAAAAGCAATCTGCATGTTCAACGCAATTCCCATCAAAATCCCAGTGACATTCAGCACAAAGGTTGAAAGATCAACCCTACAGTTCATTTGGAAACACAAAAGACCATGAAAAGACAAGGCAATACTGAGCAAACAGAGCAAGGCTGTTGGTATCAAAATGCCCGACTTCAAACTATAATACAGAGCCATAGCAATAAAAACAGCATGGTACTATCACAAAAAACAGATATGAAGACCAGTGGAACAGAATAGAGGATCTGGATATAAATCCACACAGTTATGCTCACCTTATTTTTGACAAAGGCACCAAAAACATATGACGGAGAAAAGACAGCCTCTTTAGCAAATATTGCTGGAAAAGTGGTTATCTGCCTGCAGAAAACTGAAACTTGATCAATGTCTATCATCCTGTACTAGCATCAACTCAAAGTGGATCAAGGACTTTAATATCAGACCCAAAACATTGCAGTTATTACAGGAAAGATCAGGGAATGCCCTGGAAACAATAGGTATAGGCAAAGACTTCTTCAAGAGAACTCATGTAGCCCAGCAACTAAGAGAAAGGATGGGCAAATGGGACTACATGAAATTAAAAAGCTTCTGCACAACAAAACAAATGGTCTCAAATTGAAGAGACCACCCACAGAATAGGAGAAAATCTTTGCTAGCTATATATCAGACAAAGGACTGATAACTAGAATATACAGGAAGCTCAAAAAACTAAACTCCCCAAAAATCAATAAACCAATAAAGAAATGGGCAACTGAACTAAACAGTACTTTTTCAAAGGAAGAAGTCCAAAAAACTCTTCAAAAAGTGCTCACCATCCATGGCCATAAAGGAAATGCAAATCAAGACCACACTAAGATTCCACCTCACTCCTATTAGAATAGTTATCATCTGGAACACCACCAACAACAAATGTTGGCGAGGATGCAGGGAAAAAGGAACCCTCATATACTATTGGTGGGAATGCAAGCTAGTATAACCACTTTGGAAAAAAATATGGAGGCTTCTTAAAAACCTAAACATAGATCTGCTATATATACCACTCCTAGGGATATACCCAAAGGAACGCAACTCAGGTTATTCCAAAGGCACCTACACACCCATGTTTATTTCAGCACCATTCACAATAGCCAAGCTATAGAAACAGCCAAGATGCCCCACTACTGACAAATGGATTAAGAAAACGTGGTATTTATACACCATGGAATTTTACTCAGCCACAAAGGAGAATGAAATTTTATCATTCGCAGGTAAATGGACAGGATTGGAGAACATCATCTTAAGTGATGTTAGCCAGGTTCAGAAGGCCAAAAGCCACATGTTCTCCCTCATTTGCAGATTGTAAACCTATAACAAATGCAGCACTATTATGGGACACAGCTCACACTAAGGGGAGGCTGTGCAAGGAAGGGATAGGGCAAGGGAACAAAACCAAAAGCTTGAATGAGGATGATATGCTCACTGTACAGGAATGAATATAGAAATTTTAAACTGGCAGGAGCCACCATGGGAAGAAGACTAGGGAAGAGTGAAGAGGACTGATAGAGGCAAATCACCTAGAACTGTAATACACACATGCATGGGAACAACATAAGGAACTCCTTGTGTAGCCATCTTTATATTAAACTAGCAAAATGACATATTTCTCATTTTATCTTTTAAATTTTTCTTTTACAAAATTGGAGGACAGGAGGATGGAACAGGTTCTGTTTGGGGGTTTGGCACCAGTGGAAGGGGGTAGAGGGGAGGAGGTGGGAAAGGAGTAGGAGGATGAATATTGTACAAACAATGTATATGCATGTATGTAAATGCAAAAATGATACCTGCTGAAACTGTTCCAGAAATCAGGGGAGGGGCAATGGGGGAGAGAAATGAAAGGGGCAGAATTGAATATATTTGATTCATTGTAAGAACTTTGTAAATGTTATAATGTACCCACAACCAGCATAACAATAAAAAATATATATCCATCTGAAGTATGCTGGTTAGCAATGTATGATGTATGAAGAGATGTATCTCAAATTACCATTTTCAGATCATTTATATTACTTTGCCATGTATTGCCAAATGACAACTACTCCAAGATAGCTATCCAAGGTGGCAAGGCTGTTTTCTCTCTAGGTAATTTATGTGAATAATCCTTTATAAGATAGTAATGTCTAAAGAAAAGTTTAGTACATTTGCTGCTCATTCATTATGCTTCAGTACCATAACTAGGTTCTATGAAGTTTCTTGGGACAAGAGAGAAACATGGTCACAATAAGCTGGATCTAAATTTTATCACCATTTACAGCAAACTCTCCACATAAATAAAATAATACCCATGACCAAACTGAGCCAATAGGGAAGTAAGTACAGATAAGCATTATTTATTTTTTCAGCATGGTTCAAACTGTTGCCTTTAAGTTCATTCTATAAGTGTGTTTAAAATGCTTTTTTTAGGACTCATGATTCATTTTAGCCTGGAGAATCTAATTTATAGATCCAGATTTGTGATGCTGCTGACCTCTTGAAATAGACTGGGGGAAATTGTTGAAAGTTTGGTTTAGAAATGGAAACAAATTTCATAAAGAGTGACTACAGTGCTAAGGCAGCACCTTAGGAAGCAAAACCAAACTGAGTGTATCACTGAGCTCAGTACATATGAGAGGAAAGAACTAAGTCAGTTGTGTACCTGAACCAAAACTAGGGTGATGAATGAAACAGAGTGACTGATGGACAAAATCATCAGTCTTAGGAAGAAAGGTTTGGGGAAAGTGACTCATGTTAGGAAATGTGTATTTAAAAGTATGATTCCATGTTGGATTTCTAAACAATAGAACCCACTTAGAGTAAGCAATTTCTGTCTGCTCCCAGGGCTGGCCACTCTTCCTCTATCAACAAAAGCAGAATGTCCTGCCAACCAAGCCTTTCTGTCACCATTGTAACTTGGCTTCATTCCACAGTTATATTTGTTTTTAATATCTCCTGTTCCTCAGGCTTTTCCTCCTAAGGTATCTTGCCTATTTATATTCTTACTTTGCTTTTCCTTATGAATGGTTGCTTTCATCCTTTATTCTGGGTTCAAGTCATTTCATTATGTGTTTTTAATTTGGTTTAAAAAATCACCCTATTGGAGTAGATCTACATTCTGTTGTTATTAGGATTTTGTTTCCCAATAACTTTGCACAGTGTTACAGGAGCATATTTTAGAATGGTTATACTTTCCTTCTTTTTAGACTTTTTTATATCTAGGAAGAAATAAGAAATAAATGGAAGTAAATTATAGAGCAATTGGAATGTCATTTACTGTTGGTGGTACATATACTTTGTAAAATGGTACCACTTTTTACTTTGAAAACTTCTCAACTATTTTCAATGCAGTTAAAACTATGCCTGCTCTATGATAGGGCAACTACATTTAAGCATCTATCCTAAAAGAATGACAACTCATGTCCACAAAACAAATTATACATACAGTTTATAGAAGCTTTATTTATCATAGGCAAAAAAAAAACAACCTAATTATCAGCAAACTAGATAATAAGAAAATGACAGATATACACAATATAGATATATCCCAAATTAACTACATTTAACCTAAAGAAGATAGACATAAATGAGTACCTAATGTATAATTCCAAAAACTGTATAAACTGATCAATGATGACAGAAGTCAAGATAAAGCCTGATAAATAGAAAGGAGTATGATGTATGCTTGACTTGCTATAGGTGATGGTTCCTTGAGTATAAACAACTTATTGAAAATTCCAGGGTATACACTCAAGATTTATGAATTTTACTGAATGAAAACATACTTTATTTAAAAAGAAAAATGGAAAACATAAAAGAAGTTATTGTGAAGAGAGCACTGGCTTGGAATCAAGACAGAACTAGATGCAGAATTATAGCTCCCAGTTAACAATTTTATAATTTTGAGCAAGCTACTTAATGTCTTCATTTTCAGTTTTGTCATCTATAAAACAGGAAATACTACCTACCACCTAAGGATGTTAAGTGTCAGACTAAATTGCTTAGCAGTAGTAAATCAATAAATATTAGTTCCTTTCATTCCCCTTTATTCCCTGTTTTGACTAGGTATTAACGTGGTATGGTTCCCAGGAAGTAACACATAGTTGTATGTATATGAAAATTTGAGAAGCACACTCTTCTAGAAGATTCTCAGTGTATATCAGCACAGTCAAGGCTCTGATAGCTTATGCACTATAAAAATGTATTTAGAACCACATGACATTTCCCAATCTTATTAGGTCAAAGAATTATCCCCGCAAGCATGTACTTTTTTGTTTTTTGGGGGAGTGAGTGTAGAGGAGCTATTATCTCACCACAACTTTTGTTATTAAAAAAAAAAAATCTTGAGAAACAGATAAATATAGCGTGTCTCCCCAATTCTGAATGAAATTTTTGAACAAATCCAATGCATCCCAGAAATGTTGAGTACAGGGTAAGTCTATCTTCTGCTCTTGGACTGAATTGATTTTTTGCTTTAGTCAAATTAATGGAAATATGATTCAATAAATAACAATTGACTCTCAAATATGGTCAAAGAGTCTATAAATACACATTGATACCATTTAGATTCTTCTGTGAAGGAGCAAAGTATATATAGGAGTATACTCTACAGGAACTTTTGAAAATGCTGTCTCTAGTTCCCATCCCACATTCTGTGCATCCTCGAAATTTCCATCTTGTGATTAAAATAAATGTACCTAGCCCAGGTGAGAACCACTGATTTAGATAAATGTATCTCAAATCTGATTTACATTAGTACCACTTAGGCTTAAAAACACCTATTCGCAAAGCTCCTCATAAAGACTGATTTAATTGGTAGAGTTCGACTTGGACATCAGTGCATTTTAAAGCTTCCGGGTGATTGTACTATGCAGCATGAGCTGAAAACCAGAGGTCTGGGAAAAAAGAACCATTAGTGTTCTGGAGACCCCATTGCCAAAACTGCCGATCATTTTGCTCTGCATTAAAAAATAGAGTCATTTTGGAGATGGGTATTAGTTTAAAAAAAAAGTCTGCACTGAAATTTCTTATTTGGAGGCCCTGTGTCTATGTGGAATACCAGTGAACATCAAAGTGGTATTTCAGAATGTAGAGGACAGTAAGTCAGTTGAGAATTGCTGCTCCAAGTCATTAAGATAATATGAGGATCTGGGCAGTTTGCACACTGCCCGCCCTCCATATTCATTCAAAACTTTAATACTGGAGATTACATACAAGCAATTTGTAGACATCTGGGTGTAGGGAAATCTCTAAAAGGCTTTTTCATTGTCTTTAAAAATAATCATTTTATAATTTAACTTCATTTGAACAATTTTTATGTAAGTGCAGCTATTGGAGAACTAGTTTTTTTTCCCAACTCATCTAATTCATGCTAAGTAAAGGTCAGAACAAGGCTTTTTTAAAAATAGCATTATTCTACTTAGCAAGGATGTTTTCAAAGTTTCCACCATATGATACCTTTAAGAAAGACTTCAATATCTATTAGAGATCAAAACTGGTATTCAATTAAATCTTTCAAATTTGTAGGTAGTAAATTATTTTGTAAGATTAATAATATCTAAAGTTCATTGTTTTCAATAGCATATTTCATATTTTCTTGACTGCTTTGTGTATAAACATCCTACTTTCTTAGTATTTGAAAACAAGGATATTTACAGGTTAGGCAGGAGATTTTATGGAGGCAATAAATATCTACTTACTCTAAATGTACCAAAATTATCTAATGGGGCAGAGGAAGCTTAGATCAATCTCCTGGGAGATAACTTAATGTGATTTTATCAAAATGACCCTCCAAACTATGCAAGTTTGAACACACTGGAAATCTGGGTATTGCTGCATTTTGCAAAGAAAACCTAAGTCTTTTCTTGGTTTAACTGGATGATCAAAACACTCATCCACATAAACACACATGCCCCTCATCTTATTGTCAAATTGTTGATAATAAATGTCCACTGAATTATGTTTTCTTATGCTACTAATTTAATTTGGGATAGTTCCTTTGTCTATGAAAGGTACTATAATACTACTATTGATAGAAATTTTATAGCCCTTACCTTGTATAACTTAAATAGTGCCGGTCACTAACCTTTGCAAGGTTTAATTGTTCTTCAGGGGAACAGTGTAGACAATTATATGAATGACACCAGATCCCAATGCTTAAGTTGCAAGAAAAGACATGGGAAGTTGAGCAAATTCTCAGTGGGGGAAAAACAAAAGATTTCATGTAATCCAATTGAAGTGTTAAAAATTATAAGGTGGATTGATAAAAGTGATCCAAGCAAACTCTTTTTGCTTTAAGATAGAGAAGTGAGTAGATATGATCTGAAAATTAGAAAGTTGGGAACAAGGGAAAAAAAAGAAGGCAAAACTCTTTTACACAAAGGATAATAAGCATATGGAATACATTACTATAAAGGGGCCCTGAAGCAAGGAGCATCATTGAATACAGGAGGGAATGAAATGAAATTCTAAATGAAAAGGGAAGATAGGGAAGAACTGGAAGAAAATACACTAATGGAAATAAGGGGAACATTATTTCCAAAGAAACCTTTCTTTGGGATCCCATTACTTTTTTGTGATAGTACTGTTAAAGGGCTTTTGGCATTGCCTATAATCTAAAATAATGTCATAGCATGGTGCTCCATGCTGTCACATTTAACCAAATACTGTATGGCACTTAACATTTTTTTATCTTAGGGATGTCTACTTACAAATCTGCAATATAATTCTACTCTGCAAATATAGGATTTGGGAATACTGTCCACCTTTGTGACCAATGAGGTTCAACTTTCCTATGGATATTGCATATTCAATTAATGTTTCCTTAGTCTGTTGCTTTAAAAAATAAATCAAGAATTGCCATAAGCACCTATAATCTAGTGCACATCTTAATAATAGATGAGATGATTTTCAATAGGACAGGCAGAAAATATAAAGGCATATTAACCATTTGTAAACTATTCATAATGGGACTGATTGTCCTTGAGCACATTGTAGGCTGTTACATTTGAAAAGTGTCTCCTGCGCTTTTAGCTGGAAGCATGAATCTTTTTTTAGGAAAGGGTACTGAGGCTGAATTCAGGATTTCAAGTGATGGATGATTTGAAACATTAATATGTAAGGTATTGCTAGCTAATTATTCAGCAGTTACTTCAGTGACTTAGATGGGGAATTGGTTACCTTTGGGAGATAGAATTGTGCTTTTATGTCATGCTAAGTATTATTACTAGAAGTCATATAGTACATGTTACTGTTAACTCTGTCCCAAAAGTCATAGACACATGGTTTCTTGGTCTAAATACAAAGGGCTTACTTAATATGGGCATACTCATCAAATACTTAGAAATTATCTCATTGGTCCAAACATACAAGAAAAGAGAGTTTTCTTTAATATAGGCTTTATTGTGCTTTTAAAATATTCCTTTTATAGGTATAGTCTTTTTCAGACACTTCGGCAGAGGCTGCATACTAATAAGAAATATCAGAGGACACAGCAGGGTAATGATGTACTATTGACTAATCAGTAACGTTTTAAACTGTTCTATCATAAGGAGACATTTCCAGATGGAAATGTTTGTTAATAATACAACAAGATCTTTATGAAAGTTTATTGGTTTGGATGTCTGACCTTGAGATACATCTCAGACATGGGACCCATCCACTGTTCACAAGCAACAGTAGTGTAAATCCTAAAATGCTTAAAGAAGATCCTAGTTTTAAGAAACAGAGTTTAAAGTAACATAGTAAACATATCTAATGAGGTAGAAATGCGTAAGTAAGTAGGACAACCCCTCTCAATTCCTACATTTGGTGTGGATTCCCTAAACTGTAAAAGAGTGGTCAGTGCTGGCACAACAGGTCAGCTGGGTCTACACATCTAGGTGATCAGTGCAGAGCAGAGCTGATAAATCAAGGAGCTGACATGACCTCTCCAATCATTCTCCAGTTCTCATGTGACCCCAAGCAAAATCAAAGAGAGTCATTGCTAAATAATCATGACATTCTTTCCACTAAATTGACCATCTTTCTTAAAACTGCTCTCCTAAGACAGCCTCACAATCTATAGTGTTTGCACTAGAGATAAAACCTATTTAACAATCCTTCTGATACAAATTCGGACAGGGGCTAGAGAAAAATGTGCATAGAAAATATTAGGGCCACTTGAGCAATAGAACAAATCACTTTCCTACTCAGACACTACCTTTCCATTCTGACCTACATCATGGGGAATAATAAAGCATGAAAGGGTTCAGATTTTCTATATCAAAGAACATTAAAGTTAGGTAGGACATGTTTGTTTTGTGAAGACATAATCTCAGAATGGATTTTTTGTTTTTCATTTGAGACTTTCTTGTCCCCTTTTCCCAAAAGTTAGATAAAGATTGATAGGTAGGTAGACTGGTAGACAAATCAGATTATAAGAAAGTGATAGCATTGGTTGATTTTGGTTGGCAACCCTTTGAAATTTTTATTTTTCAAGCTTGTTGAATATTATAGAAATGCATAGATAACCATATTACAGAGAAGTGTTTTCCAGTGTTTAAAATTTAAGGGCACAAGATTTGCAGTATATAGTTAAGGCAAGATGTACTAGTATTTTGCGAGTGCTGAGATTAATTTTCAATATGCAATCCCCTTGGGGTATTTATATTCTTCCAATCACCATGGAACTGTCCATCAAAACTAATATTATAATTTTTTTTTACTTGGCACTGCAAATGTTTCAGGGTTTTCTTTAAAGAGCTCTAGACAGATTAGCAATCTTCCTGTAAAAATGACCTCTGTCATTCTCCCTAGCGCTGACTAGTTATTTCAACGCAGTTAAATTCAGCGGAGGAGAGGGGCTTCCCTCATATTCTCTTTCCCCTTCAGGTTATTTTAGAAACATTTGTTTAAGGCATAGAATTTATGGAAATTTAAAAAAATTATTGATAGTTACTTTAGAATGCAAGGTACATTGCAATTTAAAGTTTATTTCTAATTAAACAAGAACAAAATAAATATTTTCCAGGAGGGATTCTTTTTTCACAAATTGCTTCCATCATTTTTGAACCCTGCTAAGCATTTTTAGTAGAGCTGTGCCCTTAGCTCATCTTTTGCATGCTAACAATTTAATCTGAATACCAATATAGACACAAAATAAACGATTGTTGCCTGCCAGAGGTATCTGCAGAAGAAATCTTGGAGTAAAACATTGTCTTTGCAGCTCATTGTGTCTCTAATTAGAGTGGAAGGAGGCAGAAGCTTGCTGGTGTCAGTCTGTGTTTAGCATGCCCTGGAGCCTCAAACTCCTGTGGGTATCAAAGTGCACTAATTAAATGAGGGGTCCACAATGCGGCACTAAACATCAGAGTGCGAGAAAGAGTCCAGTGTCCTCAGTGCCTTTGAGAATCCGTGGCCCACGCTAATTACCCATTGTCGAATTGACTTTCCATTCTGCCAGGAATGAATGGTTCCACTCTCCCTCCTCCCTCGACCCCATCCCCCTTTCTATTTTACCATCTTTGCTTTGGCCGCCTAATTAATCTTATGGAAATCTCCCGAAGCCAGATTCCAGCAAGGTTGCCCCGATGTTTATAATTTGATTTGTGATGATAAAAGTGAAGGCACCCGGTGATGGAACAGTGTCATTTTCAACACTCTCGAGAATCGAAGAGGCTATCAATCTTTCCCACGTGCACGGCAAACTGATATCCTAGAAAATTAACTTCAATTAATAACAGAAATCCCCAGATGCACCAGAAAGTGGAGCTGCTTTGAAAGAGAACCTTCAAAGATGTCTCTGGACTGTCTTTTATATGCATACCTTTTTTATATAAGAGATCCTCAGTGAGGAAATATATATGTGTGTCTGTGTCTCTTTTTCAAATACTAATTTCAGGGAGGTATGGTATCATTAATGTCTACAATAGAAAGAATTTAACTGAAGTTTTCTAGATTTAATGATGAAATATTCATGCCTTTAAGCTCCAACATTTAGTGTCTTTTTTTCTGTTGATCTGATGAGCAATGTAATTTTAAGCATCATTTGAAAACTTTTCTCATCAATAAGGCCACTATATGTAATCAACAACTTAATTTAATAAAAGTATAAATATATGTACAAACATACAAACCTGATAAAACTCACTGATAATTATGACAGGAAAGTATTCAATAAAATTTTCTAATATATTATTCCAGATTGACTAAGGAATAAAGTCTCTTTTCTATAAACTTTTATATCTAATATTATTGATTCAACATGTTTACTCTCTGTATCCCAATTGTGGATTATTTATATTGATAAAAAGAGAACAATTTTTCTTGGGCAGTGCAATTTCAGCATATTGATTAAAATATTTAAAGCATTTATACTATTTTATCATAACTGGAATGGATCCATCACCCAGAATAATTCCATAGATATACACCTGATTCCTTCTCTACTCCCCTCCCTTAACCCCATTTCCTTTTTCTGCTTCTATTTCTACTTTTTTTATTTCTTCTTCTTTCAAACAACACTTAGGTTATAAAAAGCATAGTTCTCGAAATTTCAAAAGATATAATTCTTACCAATAAATACTAAGCATCTTCAACACTTTATTCAACTCATCAGTATGGAGAAAATCAGCAGGATGGCAAAACTTGTCCCAAAAGGTGTGAGGACCTGAGCTCATGTACAATCCTAGAAGACTGAAATGGTGAAGCAAGATTGTGACAATATAAAATTGATTAATACTATGGATCAATGAATGCATAGCCTTTAGTGTTAAATATTCTACTGAACATAAATCACTACACCTTATTTTCCTAAAAGTTAACTTCTAAGTTTTCAGAGTTATAAAATGCCTAAACCCCACCAAGTGTAAATTCTAACTAAAAACTAAGCTACACTCCCAAAGAGAATCAGATGACCCTTAGTCTACACAACCTGTTGTATTACCAAAATTTTGGACAATTCTTTCTAACAAGGTGAATACATTGATCACCTTTACAATTAAAATGAATTACTAAGTTTATCATTGTTTTCACAAGTCAAAAGCAAGAAGATATGGAGATTATATGTAAGAGTAATTTTAAAACTTTTAAGGTGTTGATTTAGTAACTAGACTAGTTAAGTTTGCAGAACTTCAAATTCTTACAATTGTTACCACATAATTGACTTTACTTGATACCATCGTTTGTTCTTTAATTCTTACTAACAGAACAAGTATTTGGATTGTTCATGGAATCTATGAGTTGTTACTACATCATACTACCTTGACCAGTTATATAATAATCCCATATTCTGATTGGCTGAAATTTATTACAAAATTTGACAGCTAAGAGTACTTGTTGAGAAAGGTGAAATTGAAATACAATTACAACCCTGAAGAGTAAAGTAGGAAAATTATTAGATAATTTTTACTTTCATGTTAAAGTTAATATTTTGAGATCTCTAGCAAGTAATTATAAACTACTTTTGCAAAACAGAAGGAACAGTATCAGCCTTAATGCTTTTAATTCTGTATATTAACTTTATATCGCTGATGTCATTGCAGAAAGCTGAATTAAGTATCAGAATTGATCATTTTTATACCTTTTTGTTTAAAAAATGCGCATCATCTTCTTTAGAAATTCTTTGACAAGGAAAAAATTAGGTACTATAATTTACTTATGTTGTTAATATCACGTATAACATCACCTACAATGACTTTCAGAAACAAGTTAAGATAAGCCTTGGCTTCTTAAAAAATACACATTATCATTTAGAAATATGATTTCATCTAAGTGGACATCATATTATTTTGAGTACATCTTTATTATATTATACATAATTCAGTTATAAAACAGTGCTTTATTTTGTGCTATATAGGATACTGATAATTACAAATAGGATTTTTTTCTATGAAATAAACATTTTCTTAGTATGATTGGTTTTAGCAAATTGCAAAGAATCAAGACAGAATAAATCAGAGGTATCATGTAGATTCACGAATACTATTAACTTGATTATGCAAAATCTGTCCACGGACACCATTACAGAGGAGATTATGGATGAAATATTAGTGTTTATATATGTATTGTTATGATTAATGCAGACTTTACCTGAGTAATTTTATTGTGAAGTCTAAATTTAATATTTAAATTATCAAAGCATTATGCAAAACATCAATGTTAGGAGAACTGGAATTCATAAATGTCAAAAGGATGCTATTAGGTTATACAACATGGTTATCACATGTTAAAAAGAAAAACCTGCCTTATGTACAAGGCCATGTTTGAAAAGACAAAACTAACTACATCTTAAGTTATCCAGGGATTTTTTTTTTTTTCATTTTTCAAGATAGATGTTTGGGGTTGCAATGATAATTCCCGAAAGGTAAGTAAAGGTAGGATGTATATTGTTACCAAGTATTAGAAAAATCTATAATTCAGTTCTGCAAAACTATGTAAAAGTCCTAGAGTACTAGATAGAGTTTCACTATTTTGCCATATCTCCCAGTTAGTGCTAAAGGATCACTTCCAGACCCAGTGGGTTTCCTGCCATGCAAGCACTGGGCTAACTTCACAGAGCATGATTAGCTCTCATCTTAGAAACTGTTTAACACATTTCATGGTAAATAAAAAGGACCTGGATGATGTAATAAATGTTTTATACTCAATAAGATAATCATCATATTTCATACATTCATTCTTACAGATTCTTGTTTCCAACCTTCAGAAATGACCTGCAAGTAGCCTAGCAATAATGTTAACTCTAGATGGGCTTTATTCTTTGCTCAGTTAATCACACATTCAATTTACCTATCTTCCTGCCCGTGTGCATTATAATGCAAATCAATTCAAGTAGAGATGTGAGAGCTTAGGAAGCCTGGCCTGGCAAGCAAGCTTCCTTTATTTCTTGCCTTAGAGCTAGCCAAGCTTGGGAGATGAAGACGAGCTTAATTAGAATGATAGAAGGATTTAAAAGTCAGTTTAAAAAAAATGGCAAACTATTCAAACTGAATATTCAATTCGCAACAAAGTAGAAGAAAGCCTTATCTCCCCATGTATAAACATCTCGAAGCTCAGAGGGTCAGAGGACTGCCTCTAAGGGAAAGCAATTCAGGGTACCCGCTTCAAGGCGGACCCAGGAAGAAAAGTACTGAACAAGACATGCTTCTTGTGACCTGGCAGTCAGGCCAGTGCACAGGGGTGCCTTTTACTTCTCTTGTAGTTCCAGTCCTGCTCCCTCCTGCCTCTAAGTAGTCTGGTGCTGTGACACCACCTGCCACAGCTTCTAAAGGCCCAGAAAGCTCAAGGGATCCACACTGCAGCCAAAATCTCAGAGCTACCTATAGAAAGCAACTTCTCATTTGACAGTATGGACTTCTATCCAACCCTGTTCTCCTGGAAAAAGTGAAGAATAAGAAATCCTCTTACTCAATTTGCTCATTTGCTTTCTGGAGAAGGTTTTCCTGCAAAAAAAAAAAAAAGGCTTTTCATAAGACTTAGATAAGACTCACTGATGCTCCTCTTGCCCCTTTTGTTTAGTTATGAAAAGACAAACACAGATCCTCCATATTCTAATTTTTTGCTTCATGAATGATTAGCTAAACTGCTGTTTCCACTGATCAATCTGTGCAAATCTCTTGTTAATCAAACTTTGGTTAAGCTTCCCTCCTCTCTATGCTTTGAACTTTGGCCCATCCTCATCAGGAGCCAGCAAGAAGACAGGTTGGTCTTGCATAACAACATTCTCTGATCTACTCTTCTATCCTTCATTCTTTCAATACTTCCCAACAGTCAGTTTTTTTCTAGCTTTCTGTATCCTCCCTATATAAAACAAAGTCTTCTTTCCAGAGCTCCTGCAAAACTTGCAGATCCTAGGGTCAGTGTGTATTCTCCCTACAGCAACAATCCTCCCCCTATTGCAGTCATCCCTTCCCCTCTCTTACAATAATCTTTTTAAATCCAGTACCCCCTTACTATAGTCAAATGTTTTTTATTTAATGAATCTTTACATGTGCCCCTCAATCAAGGGCTGGATTTTCCTGGATTTCTAGCAGTAAATCCCAAAAGATCAGTGTTTCCCAAAATTGCACACTCACACTACAGTGTGTGTGTGTGTGTATGGCCAGTCTTATAAGTAATCAGTTTACCAATGACTTGGCAAGAGACTTCTGTTTTTTTAAAAGCTGTTGTTACATTTTTACAAAAGTAAAATATGCAAATTCCAATTATGTAGACCAGTCTTAAGAATTTTAATGAAAGAATAAAAAGCCTCTAAAAATATCCCATGCAAAGAAAATGATCTATTATGGTGAAAAACAGGGACACAAGCATTGTAGTCATGTCAAAGTAATAGAAGCATCAAAATGCAGGCAAATGCCACCAAGCTGCAATGACTTCTCAAGATCTTCCTCATCAAAGCAGTTAGAAGTGGGGCCACTCCAAGCAGCGAGATTTTGATAACTGAGTTTGTGACTTAATACACCAGTGACTTTAATCAATTGTTTTGTTTACCAGTTTAAGAGACAACCCACACAGTTGTCTTCTCCAAACTAATTTGACTTCTGTCAAATTTGTCCTGAAAATTTAGGAATAACATCCAAAGTTTCACATAATTTTAATAGCCCCAGTAATTTTGCTTATACAATGTATTTATATTAATCTTACTTATCCTATAAAAGGTGTAATTATGTCTAAATTCCAACAGTGCAAATATAGGAATTATATTAAAACAGACATAATATATGCTATGTTTAATTGATTAAGATATAAAAAAGAACAAATGAAATTCAAAGCAATTGAAAATCTAGGGTTATACTAGATTAGATGGTATCTCTTAGACTCCCAGCAATGAACTGCAGTAGGGAGAACTGTGAGAAACCTTTTCTGAGGAGCAGCACAAAGGCAAGCACCAAAACCTAGAGGGGGGAAAAGAACAGGATGACTGGAGGTACTGGCTAGCTCTGATATTTGCCCTTAACGACAAATATCAAATATACCCTAACTATTGGCTTTATTTACTGTAGTAAATAAAGACCCCTTACCTCTGTTTCTGCTGCTGTCTACAAAGTGTTTGGCTTTCATCAACAACAACAAATTAAAAGGGATATAAAGCAAGAAAAAACACAGGCTGAAGAGACAAAGCAGTCATCAGGATCTGCTCGGATATGAACACATGTCCAAATAATCTGGCAGGGAATTTAAAATAATTATAAGAAAGTAAAAGTCTCTAAAGGAAAAAAAGTAGAAAAGAAGACTAGTTAGGCAATGTCAATAAAGACATGGAAAACAGAAAATAATCAAAAGTAAATGCCAGCCATAAAAAAACAATAGCAGGAATGACGAATGCTTTCAAGTGGCATTTGCTACAAATAAGGAAAGGATCAATGAGTTTTAACATAGGTCAATAGAAATCACCCAAACTGAAATAAATGCAAAGAGAAGAAAACAAAATGGAAATGACAACAATAAAAACAACAGCAAAAAAAACAACTCAACCTTTATCAACCATGTCACAGCATCAGATGTTATAATGGGAATACCAGAAAATAAAGGAAACAAGGAAGAAGAAATATGACTGAAGTTTTTTCTATTGCAAAGTATGCTAACTCAATGCAGCTTAAAGGTTTCATCATGTAGCATCTTGGCAGGTGCTTAGAAAGCTAGATGACACATTCTGTGGTATGCAGAGCTTACCTCTAAGTGCTAATCAAGAAAAAGACAGATACCTTAAGTAAAATCTGAGAAGGTATGCAAGGTTGTTATCATCAAACACTTGTGTAGTTAAGAACAGTGAAAAATCAGAAACTGTACTCTATTGCAAGTTAACAAGTTACACTGTCTTACCTTCCTGTGTCAGAAGACACAAGACTTGTGAATCACAGGGGAAAAAAAAAAAGATGCTGTTATTCAAGGTGAAACAAGTAGCATGACCATTAACATATTGCATCAGCATCTGTTGCCTCCCAAATTGCACAGGGGTGAATTGGAAGCACTCAGTGGATGTGGCACATGCTGAAGGTATGTATTCCCATGAAGGAATTCTGTGCTCAAGGAATCAGAATCTTTTATAATAGTTTGTAAGGAAATATGCCAGACCTTTATCCAGAGGGAGCCATAATCTTTATTGTACTGGACAGCAAATGAATCTACCCTTTGCTCCAACAAGCACTAACTCTATTCTTCCAAGGTGCTCCTTGAAAAAAATATTGTGCACCAAAGGCTATCAGTGTCTGCTCAGAAGTCGTGAAGAAACACAAGAAGTCCCTGCAATTCTTCCAACTAGGATATATGCATGAAAGCAGTCTGGTAGGTGACACATCACAATCTGAAAGACAGACATGGACCAAGGTGAGAAACACCAGCATTTCGCTTTAAAATGTTTTTATTCACTCTTTGTGTGTTTAATGGAAAAGAAGTATTTGTAAAAAGAATTAAAGAAACAATAGTTTGAATAGTCATTGTACATATAAATGTAAATGAAATGGGAATGATTTTGAAAGATTATTCTAATTTTAGAAATCAGAATTTCTAGAAAGGGCAATTTTCAAAGCCAAGGTACTTTTATAAGGTAGATGAGTATTTTGCTCTGTTTAATTATATAGATTTTTAAAATCTGCTTGTTTCATAAAATCTTTTAAGGCTTAACACTCAAAGAGATAAGTAGGAGGCAAAACCCTTGACTTTTGTTCACATAGTTCAAATAAAAACGTATTTTGTCCGTTGACTGTATAGAGTTTACTATGGAGACTAAGTTACCTAAAATCCTAGTTAACATTTCCAGGAAAAAAATAATTATAGCAAAAGATGAACAACAAGAGGAAAGAGGAGGAGAACAAGGAAGAGGAGGGTGAGGAGAAAGGATAGCCTCAGTCATTACTCTTTATGGAAATATATCCTTTGCGCGCTAAATTATTAGAGACCCATTCTGACTACCACCTGTTATTAGCAGATTGATGTAGCAATAAAAATAGACTTACCAAAATATCGACTCAAAATAATTCCACATATCGCTTTTGGAAGATGTCTTCTCAGTGATCCCATTTATTGTTCTGGAATGCATGTATGTAAGTCTGATCCCAATGCATTTGATACCAATACAAAGAAAAGAAATTGTTTGGGTGCTACATAGGACATATAGCATTAATTATTCATTGTCCTAAATAAGAGCTTCCACTTTTCAAAACTTGTTGAAATCTGAAATTTTTAAACACAGGAAAAATGGTTTTTAATCACATTTGGACATATCACTTATCAAGGAAGGATTTTGCAAATGATGAAATACCATCATTAACTAATTCAAATAAAAGTACAAATGACCCCTGTCTGAGCTATCTATTTAGTAAAAACTATTAGATTTCAGGTAATATGCAAGAAACTGAACAAAGCATTTATACTTTGCCCACCATGTAAAATATATTACCTTATGCTTCACTTAAAATCACTAAGATCCAGTTTTCTTAGCAAAGTTCAAGATTAGAATAAATGATGCTAGGACTCTTACATATATGAGACTCTTTGTATTAGATACCTGCCTGGCTTGACTACATATTCAATGTTAACTCTTCTGATGCTTACAAAGTCATACCTTTCTCCTGGCCCCAACTTCACCCCCATATTTGGTATGGCCAGCCCCTTCCTTCTCTCAGATGCCTAAAGACAACATGCTGTCTAGGAGTCTCTGTAATTCCTCACTCTGCTTCCCTATCCCATTGCAAGTCTTAGAGCCATTCTAATTTCTAGACCTTTTCCATGTCTGCTGCCTATCAAAATTTTAAAGTCCACATTTCCCTACACATTGACTATTCTGTCTTACATTTGCCAAAATGACAAAAGATTGCCAGGAAAATTAGTCTAACTATAAGTTTTAATACCTACTATTGAATTTTCTTCTTCTTTTTTTTTATTCATTTATTCACATGTGCATACATTGTTTGGGTCATTTCTCCACACTGCCCCCTCCCCACCCTTTCCCCTCCTCCCTTCCTCAGTTTTAGGCAGGTCCTGTTCTACCCTTATCACTAATTTTGCTGAAGAAAAGACACAAGCATAATAAGGAAGAAAAAGTGTTTTTGCTAGTTAAGGATAGCTATACAGAGAGATTCCTAACTTTGCTTTCGTGTACCCATGTGTTATGACCCGTGTTGATTCAACTCTAACTGATCTTTACACTGGTTCTTGATCCCCTGCTCATGATAACCTCTGTCGCTTTAAGGTTTCTGTATTAGTTCCTCTGGAGTGGGGACATCAAACGCTTTCATGTTTTGGGTTTTCTATCTGTTCCTATATCTCCCATATGTGCTCTCCCCTTGTCCTGTGATCCAAGTCCAACCACATTGCTACATTTGCCCTAGATCTAAAGTCTGCATATGAGGGAGAACATATGATTTTTGGTCTTCTGAGCCTGGCTAACCTCACTCAGAATGATGTTCTCCAGTTCCATCCATTTACCTGTAAATGATAAGATTTCATTCTTATTCATGGCTGAGTAAAATTCCATTGTATTTTCCACATTTTCTTGATCCATCCGTCAGTAGTGGAGCATCTTGGCCTGTTTCCATAACTTGGCTATTGTGAATAGCGCTGCAATAAACATGGGTGTGCAAGTGCATCTGGAGTTAACCAGTGTTGCATTTCTTTGGGTATATCCCCAGGAGTGGGATTGCTGGCTCATAAGGCAGGTCTATGTTTAGATTTTTAAGAAGTCTCCAAGATTTTTCCAGAATGGTTGCACCAGGTTACATTCCTACCATCAGTGGACTAGGGTTCCTTTTTCACCACATCCTCACCAACAGTTGTTGGTGGTGGTGTTTTTGATGATGGCTATTCTAACAGGGTGAGGTGGAATCTTAGTGTGGTTTTGATCTGCATTTCCTTTATGGCTAGAGATGATGAGCATTTTTTCATGTGTTTTTTGGCCATTTGAATTTCTTCTTTTGAAAAAGTTCTGTTTAGTACAGTTGCCCATTTCTTAATTGGTTCACTGATTTGGGGAGAGTTTAGTTTTTTAACTTCCCTGTATATTCTGGTTATCAGTCCTTTGTCTGATGTATAGTTGGCAAATATTCTCTCCCACTCTGTGGGTGGTCTCTTCAGTTTAGAGACCATTTCTTTTGTTGTGCAGAAGCTTTTTAATTTTATGAAATCCCATTTATTCATCCTTTCTCTTAGTTGCTGGGTTGCTGGGGTTCTATTGAGGAAGTCTTTGCCTATACCTATTAGTTCTAGAGTGTTTCCTGCTCCTCCTGTAGTAACTTCAGAGTTTCAGGTCTGATATTTAGGTCCTTGATCCATTTTGATTTGATACTAGTACAGGGTGATAGACATGGATCTAGTTTCAGTTTCTTGCATACGGATAACCACTTTTCCCAGCAACATTAGTTGAAGAGGCTGTCTTTGGCACCTTTATCAAAAATGAGGTGGGTATACTTGTGTGGTTGAATTTTTGTATTAAACTTCCTAGAGGAATTTTTATTTTAATGTAGATTTGTGGAAACATACTTTGTATACCCAAAGGAATTTTACTCATTACTACCTTCTAACTAAACATAGAGGACATTTTCAAAATTCCTAATATAACAAGGCAAAGAAAAAATATGTTGGCTTTTATAATGTATAGGCAGCTGCATTCATGGCCAGAATTGAGACATTCTGAGATAAGGACTAGGTAGAATTTTCTGGGAGCTGGAAATCATTTTAAGTGGAATGAAAATTATTTAATTATAAGTGATTAATTAAGGCAATGTGCAATAGTAGAAAGAACATAGGATTTGAAAAATAAGAACACTGAAAAAAAAACAATAAACCCTGTGCCTTACTAGTGTGCCTTAGACTTTATTTTTAACCCTCTTTCTCCTTTTTTTCTCATCAGTTAAATCTAGACATGAATAATATTTAACTCGTTTTGTGAGCCACATAAAATAATCTGGCATCATACAAAATCAGTGGGTGTGGATTAGTGCATATTACCAAAGAGAAGAAATTTAGAAGATGAAAATGTAAAATGTAGTTTAAAAAAAAAGACCAGAAACTGCAACTAAGAAATTAAGAAAAAGTTTTCCAAATGTTTCTTCCTAAAATAAAAGAGATGGGAAATACCCCCATTCTCATTTTAACTTCTTACTATTATGGTTCTTAATCAATAGTGTCTCTCAACATTATTTGGCAGTTTTCCTAAATCTTCACTCTGATAACAAATATCATGAATACGTACTTGGATTGCTTCGGTAAGTATTTCAGACAGGATCTCCCTACTTATCCTTAGTTGTTCCTGTTTCATGCTGTACACAACAAAAGTCTACAGCAGTGTTTGCAGCACAAGTGAGATATCAATGAGAAATATTCCTAGCAAATTGTCAATGTGCTTCCCTCGCATTAAGTATGCAAAGGCCCTACAACTAACAGGAAATGAGCTATCTACATAAGGAGTCAATGTTTCACCAAATAGAGTACCATAAACTTTTTAAAAATTTCATCAATGTAATTCTACTTCCTAGATCCAAACTAAATCTTTCATTGAAATGTTATTCCTACCATTAAGAACTTTACTCTCAAAATGCACATCATATGAATTTTAACTCCTTGTGGGTACGGTTTATTTTACCACTCAAATGCAAAAACTGTCACTTCACTTCCAATAATTATGTCTTTTCCTATTCAGCATACAGTTGATAGTTTACTTCCAGAATGTGAATTTTTCACCTTTTGTCTCTAACAGCTATAGCTGTTGAATTTTCCATTATAATCTAAACCTAAAGGACCAATTTTTAAAAAATTCTTAATATCCCAAGGCACCTTGCTTCTTTAGACATGAATATTAAATAGGGTGAAAGCTTAAAACCCTTGGTGGCAAGTCCCGTCAAGATAGGCCACATGAGGACATTCAAAATACAACTAGCCAAGTCACATTCTATTGTGGGATTAATTAGCTGTGAGCTACAGAGTCAGTATTGTAGTAAAGGTACTTTTCCATAGAGCTTTTGTCACATGTTCCTGCCAGGTCCATTCCTTTTCTTTTCCCCCTCGTTTTCAAGCCATAGTTGGAGGAAAATGCAGCTGGATGTGGTGGAGGAAGCAGGAGACAGAGGAGGAGGGTTCTGGATGGTCCCACTCTCTTTACATTATGCTTTGCCCAAACAGCAACTGACTAGCTAGTTGCTCTGAGAAAGTCTTTCTCTTCTTCCACATTGACACCATTAGAGGAAGTTATTCTTAACCCCAGATCAAGTAAGCTGGCTAAAAATGAAAGAGAACTCTTTTAAGTTTGAAATTTTTATATCATTGTCAGATTGGTAAGAGAGCGAGAGAAAAGGAAAAAAAACTCTCGTCTAGCAGAGGGGGAAAAAAGAAAACTCTCTTCAAACTCTTATGATGTTTTTTTCAGTATGTTGTTCAGAATTGAAGAAAGAGCTCATTTCTTGCCTATTGCCATGATTTTCACTGAGATTTATATTCAATGACACCTGAAGATTACACATAAACCTCGACACTAGTGTCAGCTAGATCCTGCTGCCTCAAGTATGAAAAGAGATGACTTGTAGGTGCATCACAGTGCTCATTAGAGTCTTTTCTGCCTAGCTGGCTAGTATCCATTTCAGTTACTTTCTTTCCATGCATGTCTCTCCTTTGTGTTCCACACCTGCTTTAGTTTATAAATGCTGGAAATTTTAAAATGCATTTTCCTATGAATAAAGTAATATCATACAACTGAGACCATCGAAGAACTGTATACTGTGCTGAATCACCAATTAGCATTATGATTTTTTAATTGGCACATTTCTGTTTTACCAGACCATGCCAATTAGGATGATTACACCATGTTTCAAAACTTTTAAATAGTTGGAAGTTGTTCTCCTTTGGTTAAGAGATTTGATTTTATGGTTTTGGGATTACAAAAATTTCCACGTGTTCTGACTTTGTAGATTATTTCTCAGGAGTGTTTAAATGCTGCCTGACTCTGAAATTGTTAAACTGGTTGCAGATTTTGCAGGTTTTCTGTCACACCATACACAAATAAACATTAGTTCCTAAAACCCATGCAGTTCTAAAACATTACAAAAAAATAAGAATATGCAATTTAAGTATATGAATCCCACTGAAAAATAATAAAGCCAAGTGACAGTGTCATCAAAATGAGTACATTATAGTAGCTAAGTTATGGTGATCATGCAACATAAAACACTTGATTTATACATAACCAGTGATTGTGAAAACTGGTTTTTTGCTTATTGAAATAATATTTCTTACTAAAATTAAATGTACTTAATGCCTAGTATTGAAATATATCAGCAAGTCTGTGAGCATATTTGCATTAATTCATGTTCTCTGCTGTGTATGAATCATGACTACTTTCAAGATGCTTTCTTCCTATAGTGTTTTGAAGGCAGCTAAGTCTCTTATAACACTCTTCCTTTCCATCGTGAAATGAAGATCTGGAGAAAATATCAAGTAGAAAAGAAATTGTTTTGTTAAGGTTCTAATGTTTCACTTTGCCCCATAAAAATTACAAGAGGTATTTCAAAGGAAAAAAAAAGAGCAAGGTAATCCCTCCATGGTGTAAAAAGAGCCATATTTTCTCCTAGTTATCTCTTAAAACATTTACAACTGTACCATGCCAAAAATCATGCTTAATTAGGTATAACAATATTAAAAAATAGAAAATGTATCCTGTAAGTCAAAATTATGCATGTAATGCTTTCCCAGAAAATGGCCTATACTTTTCTGTGACATAAAATTCCATATTCACAGATGACCAAGAGTGTCATTTTCCAACAGATAAGTCATGCATGTTGTCAAACTTGTAAATATTTGAGATGGGATTGACCATAGGTTTTATAAGCAAACTCAGATAGACATAATTTTGGTGATTCTTAGTTCATAATCTTATCCAATAAGCTTCTAAATACAGTTAAATATTTCTGAAGCATAATCGTAAGTACAATCCTAGAGGTTTTACAAATCACCCCTACTTTTATGCATTCTACTCCTAATATGCGAGTCTATTTTCTTACTGACTCTGGTTCTTCTAGTAGTTAATGAAAATTGACTAAGTTCTCCAACTACAAGATTTTGGATTTATGTATCTCTCCTTTTTTAACTGACAATTATCTCCTATTTGGGATTTTTAGTAATAAATTTGTTTTACTGTTTTAATCTCTAGGGAAAACAGTACACATTCTTAATTTATTGCAGACTTGATTTGCTTTTGCACCAATTCACATATAATGTAAGACACTTAAATACTCCCTGCCATTTATGCTACTGTTATGTATTTGCTTCTTTATATGTTCTGACACTACTACTCATTACTAAAATTTTATTTTAAAAAGTTAATACCCTCAAAAGAAAAGAAAAAAATAATTTATATATTCTCACATATTTGTGCTTCTCTTATTCCTTTCTTATTCTGAATAGCATAAATGATAGAGGTCACTACCTCTGTATTGTTCAAGCTTTGACAGCAGTACTGAGAGCTTGGATTTATCAAGGTTGCTCTTGTTTTTGGCTCACTATTTCAGTAGGGTGGAGAAGCTCCAACAGCTTCCACTTCCTAAGACGATGAGTCTGATTCGATAAATTAGGAAATCTGTGTGGGGCCTTTGTCATTTCCTCATTGTACCTATTTTAATCATATACTCAGGAGTACAAAAGTAACCACAGTATGTTGTTGCAAAACCTCAGAACCCATTGTGAGATAAACGCAGGGCAAAATTCCTTTCTCACCCCATAAACTCCTATTCTGATTAGTGATGGTCTGTGTCTCTAGGGATTAGTGCGAATTCAGAGTCACCATAACCCTGAAAGACTGACTGGCCATTTTACTTTGCCAGGATCCTACTGCTCTGGTAAATAGCTGCAAGTGGAGGAACAGTTATAGTGTGTTTTCATTTTTCAATATATCATTGCAAGACATTCTCCAAATGCTTCCATATTCCCAATAAATTGCATGAGTAATGTAACTCTCTTGTAGAACTAACCAACCTATTTTTTTCCACCAGATATAAAGTTTTATCCATTAAAAAGACCAAGTAATGCCTTACTACATTTTTCATCTTTTTGAATCTAAGAGACACATGACTCTACTAGCAAAGATCTTTGTGGGGGAAGCAATACTTACTCCTGTTGCAACATTGTACCTGTTGTGGTAACCCTGCCTTCACCTCACATTGTACATTCTACTGATTCTCACTTCTTGAAAGTCTCACCTACCAAACATTACACCAGAGCTGAGTTGCAAAACTCTGACACAAACCTAGCTAAATTTTTTAACTCATAAGAAATTAAGACTTTACACAATAGACAAAAGTATTAAACCTCTAGACTTGATCTCCAGGAATTATTACTTCAAAAATACTACAGAATGGACCAAGCCAAGAAACTTCTTATCAGTAGCACAACGTAGAAGTTAAAATATCAGGACCCTACCATGGACTAGCTTCAAAATATTACTGTATTAAATGTCATCATGAAACACAAATCAGCCCCCAATCTGTCTTCAGCAAGAAGACATTATCTTAGATCAATGAATTCATCAAGAAATTGTCACTAGAATTTAAGCCTCCAAAACTGCTATGGTTACATTAGGAAAAAGGATGTCTTTCTTGCTGCTACTTCAGTTTAAAATGCATGTCAATGTGAGATCATGTAATTAAGATAATCAGGTCACATCCAAAAACCAATCTTCAAGGAATTATGGGAAATGTCCTGTGTATTCTTACTATGTCTACTGAACACACTAGATGATGAACAAGCCCATCTAATGTATTTCCTCACCCACCTTTCTGTCTTTCTTAATATAGGACACTGAAGATCACATCCTTTTCCCAAAACAACATTCTCTGTGATACTATTCTTTCATGCTTCCTCTCACATTCATATAAATCTTTATTTTTCATTTCTGTCTGACGCTCCTTTACTCATAACTAAAATATTGAAAGATTCATAGTCATGCATCTCAGACCACAAATTCTTTTCTTTCTTTAGATACTTTTAGTTGCTTATCACAAGTTTATATGTCCAGATAAAATTTGCCATGAGAGCCATGGTTTAGTATAGCTAATTTTCCACCAAACATCTCTAGTTATAAGTCTTTTCAAGATCCTTAAATTTAACAGAGTGAAGTTATACTTACAAGTCTTCCATTATTGCAACATCTTATTTAAAGCTACTCTATTTCTTGACCCTCTTTGGGGGTTTCAAACAAGTCAATCTCTTTTCCTTCCCATGGCTTTATACACTCTCCTAGATTTTATTTGAATGGCTGGTTTATAACCTTTTGTTAGCATCCAAATTTTCATTTTCTCATTGAGGTCAAGGAAAATTCTAGATACTTTAAATAACCCCTTTATTCTCTACATCTGAAAATTTTGATTATCTTTATTTCTCTTATTCAAGGGTTCTTAATATATTATACATATGTTGTACCCATTCTGCTGCAAAGATGGGAAGCAATTTTATCTGAAGCAATCAATACTAATACTGAAATTCTAATCCCAAGTTTAGTGGAACACTGTTGATGTTTGATATTTAAACATATTTAAATGAAAAACTATAAGTAGTTACGTGAAAATTTCCCTAGACACAAAATCTATTTACCTCAAAATAATACATTTCATAAAATAAAATGCAAATTGTTTGTTTACTTAAAAATTATTCACCTAATTTTCATGTGGGCCTTTCTTTGGTTATTTCTTTACTTTTCAAATACATCTTTCTAATGGCCTTTCCTCTTCTTCAATTTTACTCATCCCACATATCAGGACAATTGTTCTTACTATTTATCTTTGTGTATTAGTACAACTCTGTCACAAAGGATTCTTTGTCTGAAAACAGAATATAAAAACTCTGAAGCACATGAGTTCTCACTCTACATGCAATGATTAAGTTGACACTCCATGGTTTCATAGGTTGTGGGAAAAGAGCAGGACACTGAATCAAAGGTAAAGACAGTTTTTATTTATAGGAATAGCAACATCCACAGTTTCATTATTTTCTTATTCTGGTTTTTGAAGCCTCAGTTCCCATAGTACAATGGAATGAATCCAGATGGTGATTACATACATAGTAGGAGCTATTACAGGAAAGGGGAGGCCTGATCTAAAATGACAATAAGCAAACTTACCTGGTTTTCACCCTAGAGAGAGACATTATCAGTATTATGCTGGACAGTAAACAAGCCTGCCATTTTCTGTGAAGGAAAATATATCTATCTTTAAAGGCTGCTTTGTATATAAAAAACCTTATAAGATTCTTGGTTCATCTTGCAAGACATGAAGAATGTTAGAGACACATAGAGAATTGTGAAACACTCAGTGCATAAGTAATTATAAGCAATTACTTACACATAAACTAACTTGCATAAAGTATTCATTCATCAATAAATATCTATTAAGGAATGCAACCAGAGACAGAGAGAGAACAGTTGGCTTCATAGAACATACATTTTTCTATACTTATATGAGCAAATAAAATATAGGTATATAATATGACACAAAATGGTGTCACAAAACATATAGCATAATGTGATATAACACAAATAACAAAATCTAGAATCAAGTTGTATGTTAAGTAAATGTGCCTATGAATCCATTTTGCTACTAAGGAAGTCAGAAATTATACCTTTTAAATAGGAAAAACTCTTTTAAAAGCAATGTAATTCTAAAAATATATTCCCATTACTGATCATATATTGTTTCTTCCTTTTTTAAAAAATCAAAATTTATAAATACTATTTGCATTCACATAACTAAACTATTATATAGTAAACTTAAAGCATGTTACTCTGTTGTATAGTCAAATGACTAAGTGGAAGATAATTATTAAGTTTTAAAACAAAGTAATAACTTACCAGCATTCCCTATGAACTTTTAATAGTTAATAATGCCTGGACTCTGCCTCTTGCCAGGCAGTGCAACCTTGTTGAGGTTCAGCTGGTCCTACCACCCGCACGCTTTTGATCATTACCTACAAATGCAGTGGTCATGTCAGTAGCTAATTGCCCACGTTACTTTCTTCATTTTTTTTGTTAAAGAGAGATTTTTTAAATGAGCTCAATATATCAGCCCTTTTAGCAGAATTATTAATAATATGAATAACCTCATTTATTATTTGGTCGTTTTTTTCCTGAGCTCTTCTTTCCTTGATAAATCTGTAAAGTCTCTGAGTGACTGTTAAAAATCATTTTGCTCTCACTTCAGCTCACCCCCACTTTCACCTAAAACTATAACAAATGCATCATACAGTCTATTCTTTTTTAACTATTCTGACCTGAAGTTGAGCAAATCAGCCTAATCTATTTACTTCAATTTTAAGTTTTAAAATAAAAATCTTGACTACAAGCTGAAAAGACTTTTAATTGATAAATATTAAAAAAGTGAAATAATCTATGTATTGCATAGGAACCAACAATTACAAGATGTAGCAACTCAAATAGAAAACTGACTATAACTTCTAGAAATCAAGAAAAGTGCATGACTCTTTCTTTCATTATATGGTGCCAGTAGACGTTTTACCCCTAATGCTAAAAGTCCAGAACATACTGTCCATTTAAGCCATGTACAGGACCATTACATAATATAATTAAGTAACCTTCACCAAGTAAGCTCCTGCCTCGTGTTCCTATCAGAAATATAGGTAAGTATTATCTTCCAAGGTTAATGAGACAATGCATTACAAAACCAATTTTCTAGTTAGCAAATATTACTAAGTTGTTTAATATTTCAGGCACAAATGAAAAGATTTTAGTATGCCACACAATAACCACTTTGAAAAAAAATAGAGAAAGGTAAAGATATATGCTTTTAAAATAGGATGCTCAGGAAGAAACTTTTTGAAAAGGTAAAATTTGAACAGATGCTTGAGTGAAGTCAGGGAGAGAACTACGTAACTGTCTGAGAACAAGGAATTTGATATGAGGAAATAGTGGAACAGTCTCTGATGCAGGAATGAACACTGATTTGGGCAAGGATGAAATGTTAGCTGGTCAAAGGAAAGAAGAATGGGACAGGAAAATGGATTCAAGACATAGACAGTTTGTGAGGGTTTCTTAATTTTTGTGAACCTTGGCTGCTACTTCTGGAAAATCATACTAGATTACAATTAAATCTGTTCCATCTCAAAAAAAAAAAAGAGACATAGACAGTGATAAATAGGGTGAACCATTTTTGTGTGTGGTACGAAGTTTGAATTTTTATTCTGAATGGAGTTAGAAGCCATTGGTGGACTTTGACCTATGGAATAGCTTTAGTAGGATGTCTTTGTTATGAAATAACTGTAGCAGGGTAAGAATGGAACCCTGGAGTCAGTTGAAGAGTTCCCAGCACAGGCATGACTCAAGTCATGGGAGAGTATGCCTCAAAAGAGTTCCTGTACACAAATCTCTATTTCAGAATCTATTACTCCAGAGCCCAAACTTTTAATTTAAAGTCTTCCTAGGATTGAAAGATGCTTGCTTACGAATGGAGACAATTGCCTTAACTTTTGAGTAGTAGGCCAACTAGATTCTTTTTGACCACCCTAATATGACATGCTAAGCCCTATTGATAGTTACTATAGCAGTAATTTCATTTCTCAAAGGAGATGATCATATAGTCCAGTGCATTTTCCAGACAGAAGTCTGCAAAATCTGCACAGGTACATCATTTAGGGTCTAATCAGGAGACAGCAATGATTATGGTTACTTAATGTTAAAGAAAAGAGTATTAGTAAGTGAAATAAGCCAACCACATAATGATCAATAAGGCATGATCTCACTCATGTGTGGAATCTAAATGACTTGATTGTATAGAGAGTAAAATGATGGCTACTAGAAGTATATGTGGTTAGGTGGGGAATGGAGAAATGCTGGTCAAAGGATATGTAACTAAAGTTTGATAATAGGAATATTTCAAAATGTGTTCAGAACAGAATAGTATTTATATAGATAGAAAGTAGGTAAGTGACTTCCTGGGGCAGGAGATTGGGGGAGGAAGGATAAGTAGGAGGTACAGAAAAGGACAAAGGAATGACTACCAACTATTGGTCTTTCTTTTTGTTTTTTGGTGGCACTGGGGTTTAAATTCAGGACCTCACACTTACTAGGTAGGAGCTCTGACACTTGGGTCACACTTCCAACCCTTTTTGCATTACTTATTTTTCAGATAGGGTCTTGTGTTTTTTCCATGAGGCTGACCTTGGGTCATGATCCTCCTTACCTACACCTCCTGTGTGGCTGGAATTAATGATTAATGCCACTATGCCTGTCCCTGCAATTTCTTTTTAATGTGAAAATGTTCTAAATGTTGATTGTGATGATGGTTGCATAAATCTGTGAAGACAGGAAGAATCTTGGATTATATACTCTAACTGGGTAAATTGTATGATTTGTGAATTATATGTCAATAAATATGATTTTAAAAAATGAAGCAAAAGATAATCAATCAAAATGAAGGACTTCCAGAAAAACCTTAGAGCTAAGGTTGAGATTAAGACTTCTTCCAGTACAGTGAGCATGCAGACTTCCTCAAATTCTCCCCCATTTCCCAGAGGCTGTGAATTGGAGCTGGTCTGTAGAAGTCACTGGTAGCTGCTGGAAGGAGTGGCCAGGACAGAGCTGCTCAGTTCTACTGGTAAAGAGTTCTTGATGTGAAGGCATGGCTTGATTGCTCCAGCAGGAAGCCTCTGGGCTCTTGTACTATATGATAATAATGGGACAGTAGAACCCCAGAAGGAGGTGTCTTCTTCAATTACAGCCTTGCCTTATCTTTCCAGTGCCCTCTGTTGATGATGACTAGCATTTTACTAGTTAGCAAAGTAAAGATGTTAATAGGGTCTAGTTTCCTCATCAGAAAGCATGAGAAAGACATGGATTTGGAACTGAAAGAAAATAACCAATTGGTGATGTACCAGGTTAATTGTTTGATTGGATTTTGCATTTCTGTGGCTCTTGATAAACCTGTCAGACTTAAAGCTTACAGACCTTTGAACTTGACAGAATTCTGCACAATTTAATTCTCACACCATACAATCTGAACTGACATTTAAAGTGCTATCTGATGGAGGTTTGGTTACCTCATATTTCTTTGTATAACTTGCTTTTGGATCTTTGTAACTTCAGAGTCATGCTACATGGTACAGTTTTACTCTTTTTAGTTCAATTAACAGGGAATGTATTTCTAGAAAGTACACGAGAAAAGTTAAGACAAGAATAAGAGTCTTAACCACATGATCAGTCCTCATAAAAGCATAAGAAAAGCGTCTGCATTAAGCTAATTTTTGCTGAACTCAGAACACATTTCAGGTAGTAGAAGAATCCAGCACTGAACTAGTGGCTGCATTATCTTCTGGTATGCTCAATGGTTGTAATTAATGATTCTGTCACAATCTAATCTCTCAGCTGATTTCTATCTTTCTTTCTGAACTTACCAACCAAGTACCTTACTTTCACTGCCTAACAATTTTTTTTTCTACTTCACAGCATATACTAACTTAGAATTAATTCTTAAGTGTGGCTTCTTCTGTTTTCTATCATCTGCATATTATTTTTTCTCTGTGGATCTTTTCACTTGTGTTTCTACTATTAACATATTAATGTTTTTCCCACCAGGTCAAATTACAAAGAAATACACTTTTATTGGCTTGTCTTGGAAGTGACTTAATTTCAAGCCTCATGATAAACCCCTAGTCATTCTGTAGACTGTCATTGAGTTGTCAAGCCCTGATATAATTAGCTATGATCAGAGTTATAAGTTCATAGGGCAGAGAATATAGTCACCACTTCAGCTAGAAATCACAGATTTGCTTCCCTCAGAAAAGCCCTGTCCATATGTAAGGGTTAATTATATTTGAATGATGCAGCAGATCAGAAACTTTGAAAGATACTCCATAGCCTAACACTAAATCTAAAAATACTGATTAAAGCAAGTTCCCCAATGAAGTTCTAGTTACTGGTTCCCAACAGTGGATTTTATCTTTCTGTCATCAACCTCCACGGCTCTGGTTTACTGTGCTGATTGTCAGTGAATGGTCTTCCATGGATTTTTTTTTTTCAGTGCTCTGTATGCCTTGCCAACAGTCTATAAATGGCTTGGAGAATGAAGAATTCACAATTGCTCTCTCAGCATATCACACAACTGAGTCATTGCTGATATACATCTTTTTCAGTTATTTTTTATAGTCACCTAATATTGCAGTTGGTACCATAGTCATTTTACTGGGTCCTTCTCTTCACATAGTCAGCTCAGCTGTCACATGTACAATATACCCTCTTGGGGAATAAGGGAAGGTATTGCAATATGGAGCTCTCTCACACACAAATTGTAAAGGATGACAACAAGATAACTTAGTTTAAATTTCATTACTGTGAATTTGCAGTTGGCTTTAAATCTTTTATAAAAACTACAATAAAAAAGAAAATTAAACATAGATGCATAGAGTTTGAAGGATCCTTTGTATTCTGTAGTCAATATCCTTTATTTTAGAGATGAAAGACAACAAACTAAAGTGATCTAAATGTTCAGGGGGTTATACCCTTTGTTAATGACTAAGTCATGACTAGAACCCAGGCTCCTTGACTCTAAACTCAGTGCTGTTTCTACTATACCACGCTGCCCCCTAGTGTTATTCAGATTTCATAAGAACTAGGATTTCATTCATAAAAGCAAATTTCAACCAGTTTAAACATCTATTTTCCAAACTAAGAATGAATGTGCTTCTCTTAAATGATCCAAAGAAGATCTGATACAAGGTTCCATTTCACAATATTTTGTCACTTATTTATATTACTATGCATACTTAAAAATGTTTCTCTCATTTTTTAAGAGGCCCTAACAAATAAAGCAAAATGCAAAGTTGTGTATTAGAGTGGGTGTAAGGGGATAGGTTCCCTTTACAAAAAATAAACATTAGCATTAAATAACACTCAATGTTCCCTAGTAGATGAGTGAATCTCTTTTGTGTAGTTTTAGACAGGGTTAATTGGTGTTCTGAGGCATCCTGACGGTCTCTGAGAAAAATCATGGAATAAATGCAATCAAAGAAACAGTTTTATAATAGTGAAAAACAAACAGAAAAAAAAATCCAAATCAGAGCATAATATTCAATTTTGCTACATATTCCCATTCATTCCAGTGTAGGAAAAAAATAAGATATTTATAAAAAAACAAAATCAAACAAACAGAAATAAGAAAATAAAAAAAGACTTGATATATTATAAGACAAAAGAATTTAAAAGTGCGTAAAAAATACATCAGGAAGGATACAGAAACAGAAGAAAAGTAGAGCAACTAATAAATGAGAGAAAGCAAAGAATTAATTGTACTAAGAAGGCTGATATATTGAGCTCATTTAAAAAATGTCTTAAAAAAGAATGAAGAAGAAAAATTTAAATAAGGAGGAACTAATGAAGACAATGAAAATTGCTAATAAATAATGTTGAGAAGGAAAATGTGGAATACATTTTAAACTAGAGAGTAGTCACTCAGAGGATCTTAAGTTAGTATAGGATCACAGTAAAGAAAATACTGTGACCAATGCACAGCTAAATATGAGACCTGTCTTAGATTTGATATATTTAATTAACTGAGATTCTAAAAACATGTAAATCACACTTTGAAATATGCATTATTCGAAGGCTTTCACAGGAGGTTCAGAATCAGTACACACTTCTCTATTGATCTCCTTTCCTCTGGCCTCTGAGTTTCCATACAATCATCTTTTAAGAAATTTCTATTAAAAAAATGGCATTTGACTAACATCCACCAATGAGGCCCATACTGGCCTGAATATTCAGGAAGAGAAGAAAAACAATGAAAACTCAGTCCTTTGAAAACTAAAAGTTTACAAACTACTGCCAGAACTGAGAAATACTCACCTAGAATTTAAGCAACTCATGAAATGGAGCCCATCTATTTAAACAGAAGAAAGATATTTTGTACCCCCGATACTTCTGCATGGTCTCAACCTTGAATCATAGATTGTACGAAGCTCTAAGCTCTCCATCCATTTAATTCTTTGTGAGTGAAGACTGCCACAATACTATTCTATGTTCTCTATCCATTCCTACTTTTACATTCATTCAGAAAGAACAAGTTTTGGGAGATCACAGAGCAAAAGCAGTTCGGAAGAGTCTTAATCCAATTTTACTTACTAATAATACAATATCACAGGTTTGGTAAATTAAGAAAAGAAGGTTTATTTTGGTTCACAGTTCTGGTCAAAGGTCAAGAGGCCACATCTGGTGATGATCCTGACAGAGACTCTAGGTGATAGAGGACATCATATGGCAAGAAGGGCAACAGGAGACCTAGTCATACTGGTTCTTTTAGCAGACCCACCCTCAACATAACCCATTATCATCCATTAATTCATTAATTGCATGAATTGATTAATTTCTTCATAAATACAGAGCTCTCAATTATCTCTGAAAAATATCACTTGGTCCCACCTCTTAATATCTCATAATGGAGATTAGATTTCGACATAAGTTTCAGAAGAGACAAATCATATTTAATGCATACCAAGGAGTATTAAGTACAATTAGTACTAAAATAGCAAAGTATTATTGATGGATTTAGAAACTAAAAACAGCTGGTACACTACTGCTATCCTTTGGAACTTGAATGTCTCTCAAAGCTTCATGTGTTAAAGACTCGGATCCCAGTTTGAGGCTATTGAGAAGTAGAAGAAACTTTAAAGAGGTTGAGTCTACTGGGAGGTCTTTAGGTCACTGAGGGTATGCTCTCAAGGGAGATTGTAGGACCCTGGTCCTTTCCTGGTCAAGAGATGAGCAGTTTTGCTGCAACACATGCTCCCCATAAGGAGTAGTGCTACCTCACTACAGGCCTAAAAAACAACAGAGCCAACTGACAATAGACTAGAACCTCTGGAGCAAAGAGCCAAAATATGCCTTTTCTCTTTATAAATTGAGTATCTTGAGTGTTTGTTATAGTGATGGAAAGCTTACTAAACAATTATATCCTGGACATTGTATGTACTCACCTAAACCATTGGTTTTGTCAGGAAATGGAAGAAAAGTCCATTTCAATATATCATGCGCGAGCAGAATTTAAATCCACAATAATGTTACAAAAATTCAAACTTAGTTGATGGAAAGTACAATCTTAAAAATGGGTGCAGGAAAGGAAGAGATAATAGAGAAAAAGACTGGTATGGAGAATAAATTTTTTAAAATCCTAGGAATAATAATATAGCTCTAAAGGAGTAAAGAATACAAAAGAAACAATAACAATTAGCTTAAGTCTTTAGATGGAAAATCAGTCTCCCAGGTAAACTCCACAGAACATCTGCTGGGAAGACTTACTAAATGTCCACTTTAATTCTTTTTTTTCCTACCTCCTTTTTTCTTGATGCTTTAGGTTTGCTGTCCTGAAAATGGGCATGAGATTTAGTTCTAGCTATTGTGGTACATGCAGAGACCTGCAGGAAGATTTTCTTTCCTAAAAACAAAGGTAAAGACAGTGTCTGAATTATTTTATATTTCTACTATTGTGTGATCAGAGAGAGGAAAAGGAAAAACACTCAGTAGAGTTTTTATTTCACTTAATGGAAAAAAGAAATCCAGGAAGTGGAAACTTTAGGAGTAATATTCCAAAATGGAGCTATCAGTGCACATTTCTGGGCTACAGCCCAGATAAAGACATCACAATCTCTGAGGAGGTGTGTGAGACAAGAAGAGCCACCCCTTAAACAGTACCCCAGGTGATCCTTATGTGGGTTAAAAGTTGAGTGCCACTGCCTGAGAGGAGTGGGTGCTATTAATAAGATTCTAATAAATGAAGTTTTGATAGACAATACATGCAGGTTGTATAGAGTGCAAAAACATACAATAAAGAAGAAAAATATAGTGTCTTTCTATTCTGCTTTCGTATCGAGCATAAGGCTTGCTATCGTTTGAATGTTTGTGTTCCTTCCATAATTCAAGTTGAACTTAATATCCAATGCAATGGGTATTAAGAGGTATGCCATTTGGGAAGTGATTAGGTCATGAAGACTCTGTCCTCATAAGTGGGCTAATGGTCTTATGAAAGGGCCAGAGGGAGCTAGTGACACCCACTTTTGTCTTTCCATCCCTTCCACTATCTGAGGACACAGCACTTGTTCCCTCTGCAGGATACAGCATTCAAGACAACATCTTGGAAGCAAATTCAAGACACTGAATCTGCAGTCCCTTCCTCTTGGATTTCCAGCTTCCAGAACTATGAGAAGGCAATTTTTGTTGCTTATAAATCACTTCATCTTGGGTATTTTGCTATCACAGAACAAATGGAGCAAGACAAGGTATTGAAACTATGTAGCAATAACAAAGCACCAATAGTTTTTTACTGTTGTTTTGTTTTTGGTAAAGGAAGATACCGGCTTGAGTTTCTTACAAATGTTAACAAAGATGATTTCTACATGTGTTTGTTGCTGGAATACGAATGTTTTATGACATTGCAAATAGCCAACATATGTATGAAAAATGAAAAATCTATTCAAATCGATGAATTAGTAGCTTACTATAAAATAAGCACCCCAAAAATGCCTGTTCAATTTCCCCTCAACTGTATTAAAACTAATCTGCCAGTGAGGTGGCAATTCCATCTTCCATTAACATTGCCCACCTAATTCAAATGAATTTTGAAACCCTAGAAACAGATTCATAATTTTATGGTTTCTAGTGATACAAAGGCTCTTAAATCAGAGACCCAAATTCAGTCAATTTTCAGGAGAAAACTGTTTGCTCCAAGTGAATTTCGAACAAAATGAATAAAAATCCAGTGAAGAGCTATCATAAATATGATCATTTGCTCAGTGCGGTTTGTGTATCTAACCACCAAACACCAATTTTTACAAGGAATGCAAGATTTAATGCCTGTGAGAAGAACAGCCACAATCTAACCATCTTGTCAAATCCATTCCCTGGAACCTCAGGGGTAGAGCCTTTCTACCAGCTTCACCGAGGCCATATCAGCCTTTCCTTCCATTCCTCAATCTTCCATTGTCAGACAGTGTTGGTAATTGGTTTTTAATTGGTTCATTTACCCGAATGATTTATACTGCCTCAGGTAGGCACAATTTAATGACACCCATTACAGTGCTTTAGATTATTTCACAAATAGATATGCTGTTGTCCTTCAAGATTGAAGATCCATGCCTATGAGCAGTATCATTCATACCTCTTGGATGTGAAAAAATCAAGTGTATGACTAACAATGATAAAAAATAATAGTTTATGATATGTAAGCAGTGTACCAGGCATTTTTCTAAGTGCTTCATGTGCATTATCTCATTTAACAGTATTTTTATAAAAACAGAAATTAATAAAGTTGCATTCATTTTTGGGCAGAGAAAGCTTATAATCATTTCTCTGTAATTTTCCAACTGATTAATTCCTTTGCTCAAAGTTAAGACAGCCTACTTTGAGCAGTAATAATGTACTGAGAAAAATCTCTGGACAGATTAGATGAGATATCTAGGTACATTTATGATCCTGACAATAATTGTGAGACCATAATCCAGTTACTTAACCTTTGGGTTTCAACCAGCTTTTATGAAAGGACTTTTGTAGTTCTGAAATAATGTGGTTCATTGCATATTTCTAGTCCTCATTTTGATTGATTAGCTACTTGGGATGCTGTCAAATCTTCTATAGTATAACCTATGCTTGCATTTCAATGTTCCCTTAAAATATAATTTCTGCCTACAGTGTTTAAAAACATTTTACTCATCATTCAGTTACTTAGGAGTTATGTACTGTCACACAAATGCCTCACCAAAGGACATTTTTTTTCAAGAACTACATTGACTATGTAGCTAAAAGCAAAATCAAAAACAGCCAGAGCACTTCTATAGAGTTATAAGCTAGTCGAGGAAATATTCTGACAATTAAAGAGACTATATTTTTACCTCAATATGTTATTTGTTCTAAGTATCTTAAGAACACAATAAAATGTTTTATAAATTTTCTCTTATAATTCACTGTATATACAATCAAATATGTGAATTAAGAAGTATAATTGGTACTTGGGAGTTATTGGTCTCAGAGTCTGAGGTTATTTATATAAAATACCAAATTCAAAGGGATGATTGTGATTAAGTTTGGCTGAACTTAAAGAGGTCATTACTTATAAAGATTTGCACAGAAATGACATAACAAATAATTGGGAAAAATTAAAACTCTATTGCTCTAGCCAGACAAAATCTTAAGCAAACTTCAACATTTTCATAATATTTTTCTTTCTTGGATTAAAGTTTTTTCAGTATTTATCTTATACTTATAGTAATTCATTGACACTCATCATATATTCACTCCTCAACATGTACATTTCCTAATTTGTCTGAGTATCCCATGTGTAGGAAAGCAATTTTACTTAAGTACCATCATATCATAATTCTGGGTTAGACTTTTACCTGTGCATAACATGTGCACATCTCCATTTCTTCAAACAAGTTCAGCCATATGTAAATGTAACTGGAAGGAAAACAGAACGGGGTGGTGAGCTTACCTCAAATTTGTATCACACAGGGGAGAGAAAAGTCATCATTTAAGAGTGCCCTTTGAGTCTTTGTGTGTCCAGATGGTGAGCACGCACAAATTGAAAGTTCTTTTGACTGAAAGGGATTTAACAATCATAGATCTTTTATGTACATGACGACATTCATATATGCTTCTCTTCATTAATCTCTCTCCGTGTTCTATAGTATAGAGGCCAATAACTACTTGCAGTTGCTGAAGATTTGAAATAGTCCTAGACCAAATTGAGTAATGTTGTGAATGTAAAATATATCCAAAATTTTTAAAGACCAGGTATACTTTCTTAAGAAAATGTAGGTTATAATACTAATAATTTTATATTGATCACATGTTGAAATAATAAAGGTATATTGAGCTAAATAAAAGATACTGTTAAAAGTCATATTGCTGGCTGGGGGTGTGACTCAAGTAAAAGAGCACCTGCTTAGCAAGTGCAAGGTGCTAAGTTCAAATAATATCATTTGTGGTTTTTTTTCTTTTTAAAAATGTGGCTATTTAAAAAATTACAATGACATCAATAGCTCAAATTATGTTTGAACTGAACAGTGTTGGTCTGGATTCAGACCACATTGTCTGTGACCAATTTTTTTTTTTGGCGTTAAGGTATGGCTATGATGCAGCTATTCCTTACCAAATGACAAGAAATTACCAAGGCCTTTGACTTCACCCAGACCTGGAGTGGTCACAGCTCCTCTGGATGGTCTTGCCATACCTTACTACTATCCTCTTCTCTGCCTTCAGGCACCATTATATTATTCTCAATTTAATAACTTAGAATTTGAGAATGTACTCTATACAACACTTTTAATACTATGTGCCAGGCATAGGTTAAACCCTTTACAATGCTCAGTCCATTCAATTCTTGTAGCACTTCTATGAAATAGAATGTTCTAAGAACATCATCATTTTGAGATGAGAAAACCAAGGGTAGCAGACATAGTGAAAAATAAAAATGAGGCACTTTTTTTTAATAATTCAAATGAATCTAGTTCTTGCAAGCCAAATGAAACTGGCTCCAATGCTTGTCAAACTTGGTTGAGAATCCCAAAGCCTTCCAAATAAATGTCATGTACAATCCCCTTCTTCATCCCAGATGCTGGGCTCTTCACCTCTCTGGAACTCCCAGGTCCCAGACAATTTAAAATTCTCACATTATTATGCACCAAAATTTAATGTTCTAGGCTCTACTCTAAACACTCTAAAGAGTCCTTTCCTTCCCACACATGTCCTAATGGTCATCTTTTTACATCCACATGAGGAAAGGGGAAAAGTGAAGAAGTAAAAGTTTAAAAAAATTATTCCCTTAAAAGAGAACAACATCTGCAGATATTTATGAATTTAGGTAACAGTTTTATTTCACCCTGTTATACTGATAACAACTTTATATGAGAAATGTTGTTATCATTATAACCCTATAATACAAATAGCATTCATAGGACAGAACCATCAGTGGGCAGGAAGAGGGTCCCCACTGACACAGAGGCTACAGCTCAGAGAACAACTTGTATCTGATACTTCATGTTCTCCGGGGTGCTCTGTTCTGGGAATTTGCCTCTGTAAAAGCTCACATTTGGTCCATACAGAAGGCCATAGCTCTGCCTGCCATACCTGCAATATCACCACACTGACAAATGTCTGAGCTGTCCTTCTTGATAGCATGGCATTGTGGCACATATAACATTGGGAAACCTCCTTCCTCACCACATATGTCATTCTCTTTCTCCAAGTTTGGGAAAAGAATCTGGAGTCACATTTTGTTGTGAGCATGAATGGTGTATTTAGCCAAAAATCTATGTAGCTTAGAAAACAAAACAAAACTGAATCTATAATTCTCATCACCACCTAGATAAAGGGAAGATGAAGATCAGGAAGTGCTATTTTCTCCTTGCTAAATAAGGAAATAATAAATTCTTTCCAGACAGAGAGAGATTGGAAAATTGAGGCTATTAGAAAAGAAATTATTAGTGGATCAAAGATAGTTAAAAGAAATGTGAGTATTCAGAACTTGACTGGAGAGCAAACTGATCAGCCAATGAAACCCTTGTGAACTAATAATAAATGTCTCATCTCAACTCGAAACAAATCTGTCTGCTCTATTGGAAACATATAATATCAAAGGAGAGGAAAGCTGTCCCATAAAGGCATGGTAGCATTTGAGCATCAATTTGACAGGTAGTGTAACTTTCTTACTAAGGACCGTGAATATCATATTGAAGCGTACTACAAAAATACTACTGAAATTCTCCAACATAAGTCATCCAAATAGGAAAAGTTTCAGCACAAGTCAGAGGAGATATAAAAAAAAAGGCTGAGGCTGATGAATTTTACTTACGACCAAAAAACCATGACCTTGACTTATTTCCATTTAATACTAATCTATTATGTCTAAACCAAGAACAAGTGAAACTGAAATCATTCAGAAGCCAGAGTTACTTCTGCTCCAGATTTACTCTAAGTAATACTAAGTCATCCGAATACATTTGTATGCAAGTGACAAGAGCCAGGAATGTTTAGTTCTGATCTGTGCCTTTTTCTACTATTTTAAGTACCATTGAAAGATGATAGTGGTTTGAACCCTATGTTTCCAGCATATAGCACATGGCATGCAAGTAGAAGATGAGAAAACCTTTTTATTAATCTTCTTCCCGTGTTATCGTGCATAATATTTTCAGAAGGTAGCTTTTTATCATCTATACAGAAAAAAGTTTTGAGAAGTGTCAAACTAATATTTCAATTGTTTTAAAATATGTTTCTCCTTAGGTATCCCACAAGTGTGTCACTGTGTGTTGTATGGGAAGGCTTCAACTGGTTATGCGTTTCCATTTCAATGTAGTTTACCAGAACTAGGGAAACATAAAAGAAATCATGATGCTATCTTAACCCCCAAAATGTCTTTGAATTTAGGTTTGGTTAATCTCCCAAGAAATCGGCCAAAGTTCTTTAAATAACTTTTGAATGGCCTCCAAATCTTAGGCAAAAATTTACTCTTGTGGTACAAATGTCTGAACATATTAAATGGAAATGTTAACCATTGCTTACTTTCATATTCATTTAGATAGACTTTAGTAGCTCCCAAGGAGAATCACTTAGAGCACAAATGAAACACTGGGCTGTAGGTTGTTTACTAAGCACACCATTTTGCTTGTTTTTAAAGAGTTCATATTATAAAATTAGATTTTATACTAATGTCTGCATTTCTTCCTTCTCTTGAAAAATTTGAAGATACAACTCAAGACTTAGACTTCCTCATGACAATAATTTGTTGAATCCAAGTATCTTGAAAACTTTTTAAATATCCAATTTTTCATATTCTAGTATGTCCCAGACAACCAGTGGTCTGTGTCACAACTATTAATGACCTAAGGAACTCCATCAGTATTTTATAACATGATCTTGGTGTACAGCACCTAGATCAATGAAAATAGCCCAACTTAAAGCAAAACTAATAAAATATGCACTTTATGCATGTATTTTCTGCTCCCACTACCACAAGATCAAACATTATTGCAGAAAAAACACACAGTTGTGAAAATTAGTACTTCTCTTGAGTCTACAGTTTCCCTCCTTCACCGGGTACAGCAAAAAAATGTTTTTATATTTCCTAGAAAATTCCTTTGGACACTTTCTAGAAATCTTAGTCCCAAGGGAATTCTATTCTTTCATTCCCTTCTTTCTTGCTCCAGTCTTTATAGAACAAGTAAGTCAATCAGAGAGTTTGCTCAATTAGCATCTATGGCCAGCCATAGCTTTTTCTATTTCTCTTCTTTCACTTCACAGCATTATGAAGACTGGACAACCTTTGGAAGTATTTCTCTTATTTCTCATTAGTCAATGGAAGCTACTTGCCTGCCAGTATCACAATTAAGAAACCAGATCATATAGATAAGCACAGTCAATGACAAAGAAAGGTGCTTTCCTTCAGGACTTCTCTCCTCTGTGCCTGTCTCAAAGGATGATCCCATCTACCTTGGCTTTTTCTAGAGTTTTATTCCTAAATAATCTACCTTGTTTGATTTGTCATGTCCTTGAAGTCCTGAGATATTGGTCCTCCATAGCTTATGTGTTTGGTCATTTTCTAAGCTAATTTTACATATCCTCTCAAGATTATCCAGCCATTTCCAAAGATTCTAACACAATTCCTGTATGTTGATTTCTCTCCATGTCTACACATCAAACTTCCTTTCCATATCTGGGTCACAAGATTCCCACACCCCTGTTCATCCTCCATTCTACTGGTTAGGTAACTTCAAGGCAAAATAGACCTGCCAAAAAATCTCTTTCAGCTTTGGGTTAATCTACAGGATAAATTCCAAATTTTTAAACCATTTTCTTTACAACAGCTATACAACCATTTTCTGCTTCATCTCTTACCATTCTTCTACCACACAACTGCTCTGCATCACTGAATTACTCACCCTTTTTGTGATTATTCCAGCTGCTCCTACAACCCTGTGCCTTTAACATACTGGTCTTTCTTCCTAGTATAAATGTCTACCCTATCCCCTAATATAAATATGATCCTTCTTTAAGATTTAGGACAGTATGTGACTCTTTTTGGAAACTTCTTCATCTCCAACATTGTTGTAATTGCCCAAGTTTCTGAGTTCTCAAAGTAATTATCAGTTTATTTGATCACTATAATGTCCCACTCATGTTCCACATCAACAACAAAGAGACCCAACATCTAGATTTTTGGGATGCCTTCAGGGCAGGGATAATGTTGCATATGTGAACTTTGAACATCTGCTGCAGTACCTGTCATATGGTAGGACACAGGTTCAGTCAAAACTTATTTTGACCTGATTTTATTGTTACTCCTCTGAATCCTGAAACAACCATGTCTTAGGGGTTATTAATAAATGTGGAGTTTCAGTGAAACTATTGCTTAAAATTTATAAATGGTTATGAGTAATGATACTAATCTTTAAGGTTTGTGCCTTATGCAATATACCCACTTTATAGTCTCTTCAATAAATATTTGTTGAATTAGTGAATGATTCATTAAGTGCAAGACATCAGATAAATCTTTGCCAATTTTCACTTTGTTATCTATTTGAATAGTATATACTTAAAAGTAAGATATTTTAGCATTAGTTTATCACTATATTTAATTACTTTTCCTTTATTATCCATATTAAAAAATAATATCCCAGAGATTACTTTCAAAGGGTAATCTGTTTTACTTATTAAACAACATACTTCACCTTGTTTCTTCAATAATATACAAAGAATTCATATGTATGTTTTCATATACCATAAAACTAAAATGTTACATTAATGCCAACTAATATAGGGTTTATGTTCATCATTCTATGTGTCTCTTAAGGTTGTTCTTATGCACTTAATTTAGTTTTTAATTATTTCATTGTAAATCAGGGTCATTGAGAAACCAAGCAATTATTAAAAATACTTTATGAGGATTACTTTTAACAAGAAAAACACCATTAGTGTGTTACCTAGTATCAATTATGTTTTGGTAACCATTTCATATTTCACACAGTTAAAAAAATTCCCCTTTCAACTGCATTATGAAATGATAATAGCAAAACCATTAATTGGTAATACATATTCATTGAAATTTAGTGATTTAAAGACCTATCTAGCTTCATATGTGTATTGCCCTTTGGGACATATATTCCAGATCTAACATTACATCCAGCTATAGACAGTGAGAATAAAAACAGAACTGTGATTATCTAGCTAGGACAATGCTCTTATGACAAAAAAAACAAGGACCAGAAATTATAAGCATCATTTATCCAATAGCACTAATCCAAGAAGATGGCCAAGAACTAGAATTCAGTCTCAACACTCCTAAGACAGCAAATATTTTTCTACTGAAATTGAAGTCTATTTATTTTCAATAACAAGATGATAAAACAATTATTTGGAAAAGACAGTTTGATGAACCCCAGATGAGTGATGTAGATTCCTGCTTCCTTTTCTAAAGTTACTTATTAGTCTTTCTTTTCCAATGCCAGGTATATACTTATAAATTGATTTATTTATTCAAATGTGCTTAAGCAATTAGTCTGATTAATTAATTACGTGACTTAAATTTTGGTTAATAAGAGTGATTTGCCAATTCCTTATTGGATAATTAGTTCTGCTGGCTGTTTACTTATAAGTAAACACATTCGCTGGTTAAGGAAGTATTTTACTCTTCATTCTATTGGTTTGGTGCAAATTCAACTTTTGAATGAAGCCAGAGTCAGTTGTTGAGGTTAGTGTAACGAGTTCATACAGATTCATGACATTGAATGACTCCCTCAATGTAGTCTTCATCTTTCTCTTCGTACACTGGCATCATGTTTCCAAGACTGCTTTCTGAATTTCCTTTGTTCCCTTCTGGAAGTCATCATAAGGAAGGAAAGTTGGTGGTGTTTGTAGCCTGGGAACTCAGTCCTGGAGGAGACAGAGGGAATCTGGGGTAATAATAGCTCACATGAAAAAGTAAACAGACAAAGAACAGACAAGGAGTGAGAGAAAAAAAGGAAGAAAAGAGAATTTCGTAACTGTGAAGGATCACCATTTTATAAGTGTAATAAATGTCTCATTTAGCTACATTTTGCTTTGCTTCAATGCTTAGAAACAACCTCAACAATGAGAAGAGAACTTACTCCTATTTAAATGTTGATCTAACGGTTGGTTTAATCACATCTCTATTAAGAATGACTATCATATGAAGAAGTCAATGCCTAAAGAAAGCTATGTGTAGCAGAAACGAAACACATAGTTTCCACCAAGTGCTTACTGCTGAAAAATGTCCAGAAATTCTTATCAGTGAATATTCAATTCTCTGTGCTCCTCTGAGGTACTCAGATCCCCCACTTTATTTCAAAATACTCACTTCTCTGGAGATTCTGTGATAAATGAGGTTGGGGTGGGCAAGAAGTGATTTAGCCACCTTGAAAGATTATTTTCTCTGATGCATCTAAACTATCTAAAATAATTTTCCTAGGAAATAGATTTGGGTTTATTTTATAAAGAGGGGAAAATTTTGACATGTGCCAAAGATAAAATAGTGCAGCAAAAGGATTCATTGCCCAGGTAACTTTTTTCTTCTCTCATTTTTACTTTGCAATAAGTTCTCAATGGACTGATTCATTTAAGCTATGATTTTTATTCATATTTTTAAGCTGTTGGGCCTAATGTTGAAATCTCCCTTGTCACCAGTTAGACTTACTAGTTTTAATGATTTGAGTTTTAAATGAAGGTCATTATATAATATCCTGCTTGCATGCAGATTATAAAGTTCCTGCCGGCTTTGCCTTTTAATTAAATTATTCTTTCAAGTGGAATATAGGAGTAAAAAAGTCCCTCTTCTTCTTATATTGAAGAGGCTCTATAGCCAAACTTTCTTGCTTTATTACTAATGAATTTTAAAATAATGTTCTTAAATAAAAGTTGATTGTGTCTAAAAGAATTATTTGTTTAATACATCTTTTCCCCACCCACCCAATTCAATTACCCATAATCTGCAGATAATGTAACTCAACACTGATATATACATTTTTTCTCTATCTTGCCCATAATTTTCAGACATCTATAGTACAAAAAAGAGGCACAGAGATGTAGAGTTATGTACAGAAGAGAAACATAAGCTTGATGATGATCTGTTGGTTGGAACTCCAGAAGAAGAGAGGTAATCAGGTTAGCAAAGTCTAAGGGAAGAAAGGGAGACAGGGTTACTAGAAGTTACATACTGATGGAAGACGCTCTCTAAGAAAACACCGTTTTTCCTTGATAGAAAAACTGGCATGTTGCATCTAGTACTTCACTTCTCTAAGATGGCAATACAACTATGAGAGGAGAAGGGCAGACTGGCTCTGATTGGAAGGTGAGCATAAAACTTGGTACCTATAACAAACACTGCCAATTACTGTGCTAAGACATGGAACCAACTTGACAGAGCCATCGCAACAGTGATCACATAATAACTATGGGGACCATTTCAACAGATTGACAGACTGTAAGACTAAGAAGCCATGGATGAGATAGGAGAGAACGTCAATTCTCAGGTTAGCAAGAAGACACAAATACCTAATCAAGGAATCATGATATTGCCAATAATTCACCCAGGAAGTCATATTTCATGTCCAAGGAGTTAAAAAACATCCAGAATAAACCAATTATAGGGCTGGGGGAATGGCTCAAGTGGGAGAGTGCCTGCCTAGCAATCTGGAGGCTTGAGTTCACTCACCAGCACCACAAAAATCAAACAGCATGTACCCAGGAAAGTTGAATTAGATTTGAAAGAAGGTAAAATGGATAGTTAGAAAAGTGAATTTCTGGGGAAAAAAGATAGAGTTTGTTGGTTTCCTTTGCCACCCTAAACCGTGCTATAAATCTTAATCAGAAATGTCACCAAATGACATTTGCATGCTGATAAGCTCTTCTACTTCTGAAAGTTAGTGTCTACCCTCCTTGGATGGTCTCTTCAATCTGGAATAATAAACAATTGTTGGGTGGCACCCTAAGTTAGTGATCTTATTACACTGTGAACTTGCAATATACCTGCAACACTTTCAACCAACACTACCTCTGAAAAATAGAATTCACAAACTGAGCTTCAGTGTACAAGTTGGGTACCTCTGCATTCCCTTGATGACAAATGATGCAGTGCCTCTTATTTATTTGCTTGCTCAGAAATCTGATCCTATTTTTCAGCACCCCTTTCTAAGTTTGATATAGAACTAATTGTTGGCAGATGTGGAAAGTATGTTGAGCCAAGACATAGTATTTGTTTGCACTGTCTGGTTTTTCAGTCTTAACCAATATCAGATCATAGCAGCTGGTTTTTATCAAAGCTCTGTATCCTATACACCATCCACCTGACAAAACAGAGTTGCGCATATGACCTTCATTTGAAAGTCTTAAGTATAAGAATTCTACCAAAGTTATAGAGAAATTTTGTTGAAAACTCCTAATTAAATTAATGAATTGGCTTAATTTAATTTTTGTTTATTTACATGTAAATTACCATCTTGTAGCTATAGATAAAATGTACACTTAAAAAAAGTCTATTAGTTTTTTTATTGTGGCTTATAAATCTTAATTTTAGGATTAAAAATTATATTAAATCCTTATACTTTGTATAGACATAACTCATAAAACAAAAGATTACCAACCATTCTTTATCCTAAATGAAAAAGAGTGATCTCATGTCAAAACAATAGTAAACAGTACAAATTAAATCCAACACACTAATTTTGTATTAACATTCCTTTCTTTGCTGACAGGGCCTTCATTCCCCTATTTCATGCCAGAATCAGTATGGTGAATTATTTTCATAACCTTCCTCATTGTTTTAAATAAATAAAAGATTAGCATTTCAGCCACCCTGTTTACATTAAACTACAAATTCCATAAGCCACAGTAGTGTTTGTGTTTTCAAGTTTCATGCATTTTTTTCCAGGGGTGCATGAGTTCATTTGATTTGTTTCAACTACTCCAAATATTTTAAGAGTACTGCACTCTGGAGAAGTATTTATTTGAAGTAGCTGTGGATAATTTGCAAACTCTATGATGATACAGTAGTCTTTACTAATGAAATAGAAAGGCTTTTATTCTGTAGTCTCCCTGACACTGTGAGAAATAAAATCTCAAAGAGACCTAAGCTTTTATTAAAATGATTTTAGTTTTGGATCATCTCTGCTCCTTGGATTGTAATGCATCTAACGTAATGGATTCAAAGGCAATTTTACCTGTTTTTATGCCATCTATGCAGTTAGGAGATACTTTGCAGTGCTGTAAAATAAAGGCCTGAATCTGAAAGCCTTATTAAACAATACATTTAAAAAAGTCTGCATGGTTAAAAAAGCACAAAGTAAAAGAAAACTCATCTTCACTTTTTGAAAATAAATTTATTTGGGAAAGTTTTAAAATTCCTCATAACACCAAATATAAGGTTATCATAAAATAAGGTAACTACTTTCTCAAGAATAAGATCCAAATAAAATTGTTTTCAGTCAATTTGAATGTCTAAACATGTAAGCATGCAGATGAGCTAGTCAAATTTCTACTCAAAATGTTTAAAATAATTATCTTACCTATATACATTTGAAATTGTATATTAGGTAATATAATAAGTATGAATATTTATTTATTTCCACTGTCTAATTTTATGGAAAAGGTTAGCTTATTCATATACATCTTAGACTCCACTCTTTTGTCATCAATATAGAAATTTTTAATATTAACTAACACATTTTTCCAGATATTTTTATTTTCATGTATGACTGTTTGCAGTATGACACTCATTTCATTCTTTTTATGAACTGTCTCTGGAAAATACATCCCAAAAGACAAGAACCCATGAGCTTAACATTGTTATTTTGATTGCCAAACTATAAAATACAGAATTACTTTAAGCGATGTTTAGCGGGATTATTTATAACTGAATTCAACATCTATTGAGAAATAAAGCTCTGTTAAATTTCTGTTCCTGCTTTGTAAGAATCCCATCAGTTAGTCTCTAAGGTCATGCAAAGCTAGCATTGATTCTAACACTAATAGAGTGACTTGTGGAACAGCACATTGATGCTCAAAATAAGGTAATTGGGAGAACACCTATAACTGCAGCTGTTTTGTAAGGACTCAAATGTAGAGCAACTAATTCTCTTCTTTTGAAAGATAATGGTGAGATAGGAACCTCCTCTTATATTCCAGCATGCACAGTGTATTCTTTCTCTAAATCATTCAATTATCTATTATCCGTTTAACTTCCTAACTGCTACCAAGACAATTTGTTTCAATTTTTGTTTCAATATGTACCTGTTTATTAAGTAGGTAACAAATTCTTATATTTTCTTTTTCTTATATTTCTTATTCTTATTCATATAAGGAATGAAATTCTTATATTTTCAATATTTAAAAAATATTGAAAATATTTGGTGGGAAGTTTCCATTTTATCCCACCTGACTCATCACAATTCACTGGCCTGGAAGCAGTCAATGATATGTCAATGTTTGTGCATTATTCCAAAGATATGTTATGGATATATAAATACTATATTAGTACAATTCAAATATTGCTAGATATTGACAACTACAATTATTAGACATACAGGTCTACTTACTGTTTTGTTTTTTAGAGAAGAATATAAATAAAATTTGAAACAATTTTCTAATATTTCTTCCCACTGTTAATATTACTTTAGCTCCATATTGAACAATATTTATACTACACTGTATTCATATTTGTTGATTCAATGAATAAATTTAAACAAACAATCAGTTCTCTGTCATCACACACAAATATTTATTGAAGATGTCACTGTAAGGTGTCTACCCAAAACAATCTATGTTTAGAGGGAAAATGAAAAAATGTAGTAAGTCTGCTATTTATGCGTTAAACAAATAACCAATTAAATTACTTATTCATTCTTAGTGTAATAAAGATAGTGTAATAAAGATACCACTCAAAATATGTTCCCATTGATATCAGATCTTCCTCTTTTTACAATAGTACTAAAAGTTCACCATAGATATTTTAAGAAACAGAAATGAGCAGAGAAGATATAAACCCAATGCAATCTCGTCCAACATATACCCTGCTGAACATCATGGTATGTTTCTAGTTCTCCACTGTTTACTTAGTTGAAAAAGGCTTGGGTCTTCATCCCTGTCTCCTAAGTAAATGCTGCACCCAGTTCTTTGACAAGTGCAATGGAATCTCTAACTCATCAACTTCACTCCCAACTGCCATGGTTCTGCCTTACCTCTCAGCAACAAAGACCTGTCTTGTAAAAGCTAGACTGCACATTTCTCTACCAGTTCCCACCTTGAACCTTGCAATTTCTTCTCACTAGTAGGAGGGATTTGAACTTATGTCCAGGATATCCAAGTTTCTGTGAACTGCAGCTTTCCTTTGCTCTGGAAACAGAGATAACTGATTCTCTTGAACTTGTCCTTGGTTCTAACTTCATTCCAATTTTCTGCCAGGGCTGTAGTTTCTGCAGTTGCCCCTGAATCCTTATCAGTTTCTTTCTATTCTGGGTCTGGACTCTAACTCTGAAATCACTTGTGTATCCTTACATGTATTCTTTGTTCTGGAATTCACTTATTCATCTAATGCTGATACTTCTTATCACTTCTCAGAAACCACATTTCTATTTTCTTCCAAATGATCTTCATCTAGCAAGAGTCTTTGATGCTAGCCTACTTTAATATGAATGTTTTGGTACTATTTTTCACTTGTGGCTTGAACCAGCTCACCCATCTGTCTTGTATTTCCCCAGTGGCTGGTCTTAAGAGACTTAGGCAATAGTCCTAATAGGAGTTTCTACCAAGGCTGGTGGCCACAGTAGTGAAAAAAATATATATTGTGAGCACATGGTTCCTTCTTTGGCATTGATGGCTGGCCTTAGACAAACACACTGATTAGGCATGGATTGCTAATCTCAGAAATTAAACATTACTTATATTTATCTCAGTTCATGCTAAAATCTAGTAACTCCAATTTGTAGCTTCCCGTGGAAGGTTCCAAAATAGTACCAATATCCAACTTCCTGTAACTATTCTACAAGGGACAATTCCAAAGCTTGAGAAATTCAGCCCCCAGAGAAATCCTAGCTTGTAGAAGAAGTAGAATGACCTCTAGAGACAGAGCACAAAGCTCCTGAACTGAGGAATTGTGTATCATGGACCTCTGTACCAACAGAATGGACAAGTTCAAGTCTAAGAGCAAAGCTGTGGGCTGCTAAAGATCTTCAACTATCGTTCTAAAGGAGATGCTGGGCACAAAGTCACTTAGCAGAGGCCCCTTGTACCTGGTTTAGTATTTGCTCTACTTAGTCCTTTCCTTTATTTTCTTCTTCATCATATTAACATCTCTGTTCTCTTTGTTCTAGCCTTGACTTTTCATATTATCTCTCAGGTAAATTCTGCTCCTTACTTATTTGGTAAGTTCTGCCCAGCTATTCATAGCTAGGAATGCAGATTCTGCCTCTGGTTGCCTGGCTAAGTCTTCTCTTAACCCTTTGCTTCTGATTACTTGGTTGTAACACCTGTATGCAGGTCCCTCATATCAACTCTAACGTGGCTGAAATTTTCTGGGCATTCGGGGTAGCAGGGGTGGCTTAGCAATCATGATTGTCTATATTTGGAGGTATTTAACCTACTGGCTGATGACAAACAATATATTAAAGGAAAAACAAAAGTCTGCCAAAAATCTTTGTGCTTTATTTAAAGCAAGCATTTTGTACAGATGACTTTTTTTTTTTTAGTTTAGGCTGCTCCAAATAAATAATATTCTTATTCAACCATGTTAATGTTAATGTAGTAGAACCCATAGCTGACAGGGTATGGAATAGTTTTATAAAACTAAGTTTTTCACAAAAAACTTCATATTTTGATTATTTTTCTTAAATATGGAGAGAAAGCAAGGTTTAAGCTTTAAAAAATAAAACAGATATTTTTATAGCAATCAATAAAAATTATTAAAAATTCTCAACCCCTTTGTTTCCTCTCCTCTTTGATTATGCTGTGTTAGAAGAAGTTCCACTATGACTAAGAAGATATTCTGAGCATTCAGAGGACTGACCTACTAGATTTTTTTTTTTTTTGCTGTTTGGTCCACAGTCCATAAAAAATTGATGTTCTCTTCTCAGGTAACATGCTTATTTTTATCTACATGAAACTCATTGATCTCCTTCCAATTTGGTGTTAGCCTCTTCATTCCACTATCATTCCCGAGGTAACGAATGATATTTTCATAGGCATGGCTGGTAATCAATATAGACAAGCTCAGCTCATTGATCTGAGGAAGACCTTTGATCTGGAAAATCACCAATTATGGCTATTTAAAGGAGATTCAATTGGATTAGGAAGAACAAAAAAGAACTAGTATCTACAGTTATTCTTTAATAGTTTTAAAACCTAGAAAGACACACAGTTAACTATAAGGCCTCTTAAAGAATAAGGGTTAATTTTCATTCTTTCAATTTTAAATGAAGGTTTTCTTGCACATTCTACTTTATCTCTGAATTTTTTATGGCTATGTAATGTGATATTCTTATAAGGGACATCCCAGGTACAAGGTAATTGATGATTTGCAGTGAGTTTCTGACAACCTTCAAGTCCTAATTAATAAAAATAGATTCAGCTTAAATATTGATATGCTAAGCATTAGTCTTATTTTAACTGTAAAAGGTAGACTCCTGGTCCTAGCAAATTAAGTCTTTAATAGTATGCAGGCTACCTGGTTGATTGATCGATTACATTTTCTAGTGGAATTTCTAGTTACTATTATTTTCAGGCTATGATCAAAATTGAATTAGAAATGAAGATGTAGATGGTTTCTTGCCTCCATAAGGCTAATTATTAGCCAGAGTACTATCAATATTACTTAATAGGCAAAAATCTATACTGCTTCTGAAGACTATGAATCAGAAAATATACTGAACAAAAGGAGATAGAGATCCCAGATGTGTTTTCTATCTGTTCTCTATGTCCAGGAATACCTAAGTTTTGGTCAGGGATCTATAGTTTTTATAGTACCAAAATTTGTTTAATTTATTGTTTAAAGTATAGATTATGTAGTAGAGGGGTCTGCATTCATATCCCAGCTCTATAATTTGCTAGAGAGTGTGACTCAAAAGATTAATCTCTTTCTCTTTTGTTTCGTTGCATTTAACAATAATAACAACGTGTACTTCATAAGTTGTGAGGCTTGAAGAAATGAATATTGCATAATAATAATACTTTATACTTAACAATTTTAACAAGTAATATTCTGAACACTTCATATTATCTAATTTCACACTTGCCCCATGAATTCAGAACTCTTTCTCTCCTCGTTTTATACTTGGGTAAAGAACCACAGTCTCTAAAATTATCTGCCACAATTCATGAGCTAATAAATGATTAAGCACTAAAATAGAAATAGTCTCATTTCAGAGACTGCCCTCTTAACTACTGCTAGACTCATGTGCAAAACATTTAACATAGAAATTAGCACATCTTAACTGGTCAATAAATTATATTGAATGTTAACAAATGTAAGTAATAAATGCCCCAAATTACCCAAACTATTCAAACTTTTAGATGCAAAGAAAAATAGTATTTCTATCCTTAACACAATAGCTTATGTCTTTTCCGTGAGGTTTAACACCAAAAGCTTTTTCCTTTCAATGTTATTATGGCCAATCTGTAAGTACATTCTGCACTTTGATGTTCTTACTTATCTTCCACCAGCATCCACTCCTTCCTTCCTTCCTTATTTATTTCTCCCTAAATATCTACCATTTTAACCTCTTTATCTGGGTAGTTATCAGTATCAGTTAATTGTTAGTTTTTCACATATTTGGGGATATTTTGAGCAAACTTTCTTCCCAGAGAACACCTGCTCCCTCTCGCCTAGTGTCTGAGCTGTTCTGGTGGATCTACTCCCTTCCAGGCTTCAGGGATGACCATTTGACACTTTGGAGCAAACATATTACCTGGGCTAGTAAGAGGTTCAGGAATGGGTATGTAACCCAATACAGGCAATGAGATTTTCTTGGAATATATGGACATAAAACCTTGAGCTTGTGTAAACTCTTGGTTATTGTGTAAGCATCTTTCTTAAACTAGGGTTACCACTGGGAGAAGTAGACATTGGGTCCTTGTGGTGTCATTTAAGCCTCTGCCTCAAGCTGTGCCAAGAGCTAGTTAGTTCTTCTAGGGCATTTCTATCATGAGATAGAGATTCCCCTGTTGCTTAAACCAGTTAGGTTAAAGTTCCTTTCAAAGCTGAATGCATTTTAGTTGAGACAATTTCATTATACATTAATATAATATTCTTTAAGACTCATGGAGATGAAGATATGATACTATATCAACAGTAGATTTAGATAGTTTTGATAATGTACAAATTGGAGTCCTATAGGATCATTGTGTAGGTAGCAATAATAGGTAACAAAATTGTTGATTCCCCGTCACCATAATTTAAACAGAAACCCTTTCCAAGAACTTCTTTCTATCTGCTAACAGTCCTATGGGCTTCTGCATGGCCTTTTCCTATTTTTCCCTGTGGTTCAGTGGTAGTAAATGAAGTATACTTTTATCCTTGGGGATTTTATATCAAACTCACTCCCAGGGCTGACACTCATAAGTCAATATCATTCAAATACATTTAATGGTCCTCTTGATGCTGTAGACTACCCACTATCTAGAAAACTTTATGCTTTTAAGCTTAGAGTTTTCTTCCTGGTGATTTTGCCTGGGCCTGAAGTACAGGATGAATTAGAAACATTGCAGCCATTTTAGGACACATATGGACCGAGGCAGAAAAACGGTTAAGTCAGGAGTCCAATAACAGAGGATCAGAGATGCTGATCTTAAAATTCATGTTATAGAGAAAAGTCTAAAAACTGTGATAATGGTGTTTTGCACATGGCAAAAAGTTAGGGTTCTGACACAGCTGTTGACAAGCCTCTGACAGGCAAAACCCTTCTTAGTATCTTACCCCCCATGTCTGTCACTTTATTGACTTCACTCAACAGAGCATTGCCTCTAAGAATTAGAATTTGGCTCAGTGGCAGAGCACCTGCCTAGCATGTGTGAGGCCCTGCATTTGATCCTTAGCTCCAGGAAAAAAAAATTACAAAAAAGAACAGCACTGTCTCTGGTATCTATTTAGTATGATGAAATTTACATTATATTTTTGCTTAACAGTGACCCTCAAGAACATAGGCAAACTGCTAGAAATAAAGGGAAATCCCAGCCACCCGGGCATACACAGAAATTACATAATGACTCAAAGTCATTATATACAGAGAAAACTTAAAGTAAGATGGAAAGTATACATACACATAGTAAAAAATTATGCTGTACCTGGAATGCTGAGAAAAAGGACCAATCCCCAAGAGACTAGTTCCTAAATAATGCTTTCTACTAGCAAAATGCAATTATCCATAGATTCTTTTAAGTCAAGGTTAAGATAAGGCAAGGGTTAGGGTTACTGCTATTTTTTCAGCAGAGTCAGTAACATGAAGAAGCATGAGCCATAAGGAAGTACTTCAAGTGAAAATAATGTAACCAGCAGTTTCTACACCCTCTATCCAGGGGAAGCCAGATAGCATTGCTAGGAACACTATCCCAGGTTTAGCATTGGTGTGGCCACTGGTGAAAATGTGTTGTCTGTGCCCAGGGGTAATAGTAATGGTGCCTTTACATGACTTACTTTATGAGGTGACTTCAGTTTTCTCCTTAACTACATAAATTCCAAACCTATTTGTCTGGTCATCCAAGAGATATTGAGAGCCATCCAATCAAGGTTCTCCCCCCACCCTTAAAGTCAACAAAGTCAGTTTTTATTACCTTAACTGATGGAGACATCATACATTTAAAAAATTTATTTATTGTCTTCCTTTTTTTTGCAGCTGCAAACATCTTTACAGATATACACATTCTGCTCTTTTGGTTTGGCATCCTTTCTCTATGTTTGCTCAGTTAAGAAAGAGACTACTTGTTCTGCAAAGGATTGGTCAAATATATTTAATAAATGCTGTTTAAATAAGATTAAATGGATTTCTTTACTACAAGACTTCTCAAAATGATATTATGCTGACATGGATTAGGGATTTCCAAGAAAGGTATGTGAGAAAGTTGGAACTTACTCTTAGTTCTAAAGTCATCATTTAAGGTTAAAATCATACAATTAAAGTTACCTTAAACTTTATAGTCAGACACTACTCAGTGTTTTCTCCAGAGTTGAAATGGATGGTTGTTTCTTTGATTGAGTACTAAGACAGGCTAACAACTGTGAACTATGCAATATATGTATTGCACATACAATACATTCAGCAGAGTAAGACTGTAAGATTTTAGTATGAAGGTGCTGAAATATGACCTAAAAGAAATTAATTCAAATCTCTGTCTCAGTACATGTTCATTAAATTTATGTGATGGGAAGAATCAGCTTTCTTATGTAAAGTATTTCTTTCTCTTCCTCTTTGTCCCTCTCTCCCTTCATTTTCTCTAAGATAAGACATTGTTATGTGACAGTGAATAGTGACCACTGATATGGGTTAAAAGCAAAACAAATTTTCTTGGTGTCATTGTGATAAAGCTCTTCTGGCAAGGTCATTCTAAAGTGGGGAGAGAAGGTGGAGAGCCTACACTGTATGACTGTCATAATACCAGTTGATCATTTCTCTACATCAGAGAAAAAAAATACAAGGGAAAAATCAGTTTCCCATATCGCTGTCTCATATTATTGATGGCTCCTCTATTCAATTCCATTAGTCTGCATGTCTGTTTTATGCCAATATCATGCCAGTTTTGTTAGTATGGCTCTGTAGAGCATTTTGAAATCAGGTATTATAATATCACCAGCATTTTGCTCTTTTTGTTCATGATGGCTTTGGCTATTTGCGGTCCTTTATGCTTCCATATGAATTTTAGGATTGTTTTTTATAGTTCTGTAAAGAATTTCATTAGTATTTTGATGGGAAATCTCTTACATCCTTGTTAATAGGACCCTGAGGTCTATGGCCATGCCACCCTCAATGCACCCAATCTTGTCTGATCTTGGATGCTAAGCAGGCTAGGGCCTGGTTAGTACTTGGATGGAAGAACCCTCAATAGCCAGGAAGACATGTGTTTCATGGAAACTGCACCTTCTTAGGGCCGAAAGTTATCCCCCATTAACCCGCATCTCTATTATAACCTTACTTATAGTGAATTGATAGAGTAATGATGGCTTATGCTGCCATTGATTTTTGAGACTCCAGATAAATACCACAACCTTTTGGGATATGACCATTTGTGGAGGAAGGAACAGAAAGTTAGAGAAATGATATTGGAATTGATGCTAAAATTAGCAGCACTAATGTCAAAATTATTATTTTGCCATCACATTTAGAATTGGAAATAGATAGTATCCAAGTGTTCTGATCAATAAAGGATATTTAAGAGTAATTTTCATTGGTTCTCATTTTTATACTGCTTAACCTTGCTTGCTTTCTTTGAAAGCAATAATGCTATTTATGCAGCAGTATTCAGAGCCTACGTTTCCAAGTGTGCTAACCAAGATCTCAATAATCATGAGTCTCTAATATCTATAAGGCACTGGCTGCTATACTTAGCAATATTCATAAGACAGAATTCAGAATTTCTACACACAAAAATAAACATTCTAGTTCTAGTAAGGGAAAAAGAAGGGGTGATTATTAATTTCTTCACACAGATGGCCACCAGGTTTACTTACATGATGGTATCCTAGACAGAAATCTTAATATATTTCTTGACACTTTGGAAGGGTTATTTATTATAACCTTCTTTCAAAGTCTTATCTAACTAAAACTAAATGCTTCTGGTTATAACATGTCTTTAATGAGTTCTTTTATTTTATTCTAATTTTGAGACACTGCTCTCTCTGACTTAACCTAGGGCTAAAATTGAGTATCAAAATCCCATTGTGGTTTCTGGTTCATCAAGAAACATACTGAGCTCCCCCAAAAGGCTTATTTCTCTACTTTTATAACAGATAAGTAAGCGAATCCAGGATAGATAATGCTTTCTGGTCTCTTTTAATTATTAGAACACAGAGCCCAGACTTGACAATGACATTGTGCAGCTGATGCAGCACTGAAGGTCTAAGGATGATGACTTGCTTCAGCAGGGAAAAAGCACAGCATTTGCTCTGCTCTTCATGCATTCTATTCCACTGATCTTTTCCCTGGACCCACCGTATGAACTCAGACTCTTCTTGTTAGTGTTCCCATTTCTGACACAGAGGTGCTCTATTTGTCTTACCACAGACTTTTTCCGTATTGTGACGCAGAGTAGCTCTGGTCAGGTGGCTTAGAAGTCATCTGGCATACTGTCACACTTCACTGCCTTTTTCCTAGTCTTTTTAATCTAGTATTTTCTGTCCAAACATGCTACAAAAGACCCACTGGGTAACTCAGCTTTTTCTCTCCTTTATAGGATTTGGCTCATTGTGTTGCAAAAAGTGATCTTATAGAATACATTTCTCAGAACTCAGAACTACACATTTCTTTTTTTTATATTTCTATTTAAATTTTAATTATTGTATATTTATTTCTTTTTTCTCTTTTTCTTAGTTTTTTTCTTTTTTAACTACTATTGCACTGGCAGTACATTGTGACATTTACAAAAGTTCTTACAACATATCATAGTTAAATTCACCCCTACATCATTCTCCTTTATCTTCCCTCCCCCCCCCCATTCCTGGAATAGTTTGCATATGGGGAGCGCCCTTTGAAATCTGTAGGAGCTTTATGTCTATAAAATAAATGGTGTTGCAGACCATCCTGCCCTAGTCTTTCCCCTTTATGGATTTTCACAATTTCTGAGATATTTCTTCCAGCTGTAAATCAGGGTATTTTTTTAAATCTTCACTGGAGAACTATGATTCTTCTTAAGTATTTGTAACAGTTATTGATATAATAATAATTATTAATACAACTGGGATTTAAATTTTCCTCTACTTTTTTCTAAGATAAGTTATTTAATTATTTATGACCTAGGAAAAGACCAGAAAAAATGGTAAATAGATTAAAGTGAAATGAAGAAAAGATCTTGCCTTCCTTTAGAGCTACATTGATTTTAAATGCATCATTGACAATATCACCATCATTCAAAGTACTGCACTTCATTCAGGTGGCAGGTACTATTTGCAAATTCAGAGCTTATCAGAAAGGGGCTTCTTCCCCCCCCTTTCAGTCCCATAAAATGGTTCTATTCCTTTAAAACAAAGAATTAGAAAAATTATAAAAACAGCCTAAAGGTGCCTCTTTTGTTCTTTAATATACTGTACTTCTATTGAGGATTTCAAATGGAATTTATTCATATGTCAGATGCATGGGACTGGATGGATTGTCCTCATTTGGAAAACTTCTACATTCTTCATTACTCTTCTTCCCATATTTCTGAATGTTTTAACTGGTATGGTGCTTAGGTTGTATTGGATGCTATCTAATGATAATTTTAATTCAAATCTGCAGGACTCCTTACATTAGAATTGATTTCAGAATAACTTAATATATGCCACTGTTTTTAAGGTAGAAAAAGGATTTGGATTTTTCCCTTTGTACTATTTATTTATGTAAGTTCAAAGAAAATAAAAGAAATAAAGAAATGGATTCCTTAAAATAAAAGTTATGATGTTAGAAAACATACACATACACTACACATATATATATATGTATATATATATATATATATATATATATATACATGTACATGTATATTTAAATAAAATCCTTTTTATACCAAAAATTCCTTTATATAAGACTAAAGATAGTTTATGCATATAAATAACATGCACAAAATAAAATTATGTATTATGCACTTACTTTAGAGAAGTAAAAATCAAAATAACATACCTTTACGTGATATTTTGATGGAAAAGTAAAAGGAACAAGCCATACAGGTCATTATATGAAAGGGCTATTAATGAATGGAAAACTAAGGCTACAGGTATGCTCCCTGTTTTTGTAAGCACAATTTTATTGGAACACAGCCTTGTCCATTTACTGATGTGCTCTTTATGCTGTGTTCACCTGCAATGGCAAAATGGAGTAACTGCAATAGAGACTATGTAGCCCTCAGCCTAAAATATCTACTATTTGGCTAATTAATGGAATTGTGGTAACCACTGGTCTAACATATATTGGTAAGGCAATAGTCTCCAAATTTAGAGGTTGAGTATGATAGTCACAGTTTCTTAGCCTATAAAAGAAATACGTTAGCCAGGTGAGGTGGCACACATGTGTAATCAGAGCACTTGGTAGGCCAAGGCAGGAGGATCATGAGTTTGAGAAGTCTGAGCTATGTAGCAAGACATCTCAAAAAAACAAAAAAAACTTACACACACACACATTATTTTTAGATAAACAGTTATGAGACTTAGCAAGTAGAGGCAATATGTACAAAGAAAAGAAAATTATATCTCAAAATGCTCAGCACTGGCAACGTAAACCTCCACCACTCGAGCTATACAATTAAGAACCTCTGCTAGACACTGAAGAGCCACTCATCATCTCCACAAAAGACCTAGTAGAGAGCAGAAAGTGTATTACACCAAACCATACAAACCTTATTCTAATGTGAAATGACAATAAGACCTGTACAAGCTAGCAGGAGGTCTACAAACTGCTCTTTCATAAAGCTCTTTCATTCTCTGGAGGATGAATCTAGAGAAATGGAAGCATGAAGACATTTTTCACTTAGCCTGCTTTTGTGCTTTCAGAGTTCACTTTGATTTTTGTATTTTTCTCATAAGGTTTATTTGTTTTTAAGTTTCAATTCATCAAGTGTTGTATACAGTACCATTAAAATCATCTTTTCTTGTTTAGCATTCCTGTGAATAGTGCTTTCCCCCATTGAAAAGATGGCTACTTGAATTATGATTTTAAATTAGTTTTTCTGTCATTTAAAAACAACCACTCATTATTTCCACTCCCTTTTATACCATGTTTTGGACTTCATTGTTAGCAATTGTTCAGATATATTTTGTCCTGGTAGCCACTGCCCTTTATATTTCTATTGACAAACCCTTTTGTTCTTTTTAATAAGAAGTCCTCCTTCTGTTAGGCATTTGTATCTTCAATGAAAGCATAGAAGTTGTAAAAATATGATATTGGTATTTTCAATATGCAACATTCTGTTGGCTAAAGATCTAATCTCTATGTTTCTTTGACCATATAACCCTCTACCTCAACTTTAAGTCTGTGTTTCACTTAAAAATGTAAATATTATTAGTGCATACAGGAAAGATCACCTCTGTTTGAAAATTGCATATAAATAACTCCAGAGAACTGGAAAGAAGCCTAGGCTAGGATCATTGCATCAGGATTAGATCTGTATGACATTAACTACAAAAAAAAAGAAAGGGAAATTCATATAGTAACATATAAAGTGCTAGTGAAGACGTTGGTTCTAAACTTTATAAACAACATAGATGTGAACCAGCCAATGACGCTCATGTTGAAAGATCTTTTCTACACTGGCGTCTCTCTGAATTTTAAGCAGCATACTAGTTATTAGCTGTCAATATTCTCAAATGATTAAAACAAAATGAAGGTTCTGGTTATGCTCTGGAATACTGAGAAAGCTGATAATTTGAGTTCAGGGGTCTAATTTCCATCTTGTTACATATCTCCTGAAATGATCAAAGGAATATAAAAATAGACACTAATCTGCATCGGTTAAAAAAACATAAGAGGGTTATCATTTCCATTGTCAGAAATAGCAAAGTATTTTTGCTAGATTTAGTGCAGATGAAATGACAAGTCAGTGAAGACTGGTTCAAAATTCTCCTTTGGAGAAAGTGGTTCAGACTCTCAGGAAGTAATCAGGATGTTCCAGCAGACCACAGACACCATTATAATTATACTCATGAATATGGGAGAAAAGAAAAATCTATGAGGCAAATGGGGAATTTAAATTTGATATCACTTTTACTGTTCAGATTAAGAGTGATTCTTACCAGTTGTTTGGGGAGGTCCCAGCATTTCCTTATTCTCCCAGAAAGAATAATAACCAGTAATTAATATTTATAAGTTTATTATGTGCCTGCTATTTGTCTAAATGCCTACCATGGATTATCACATTTAATGTTCCTATTGACCTAGAAGATAAGTCCAGTTATTAGATATATTTCATAGGAAAGTAAACTAAGGAATAGAAAATTTAAATAACTCCTCCCAGGTTAGACAACAAGTGAAGGAACCAGAATTTCACCCTCAGATACCATTCTACATGACCTCCTAGAAAGTCAACAGTATAGCCAGCTTTTTTGGCTTCTTGTCTGTGCACAAGAAATTCCATTGAATATAGCATACTTTGGTTCGCCAGATGTAGCAAGGAAAAATACAGGACACTCAGCTATATTTACATTTGAAATAAGCAATGAAAAATGTGCTGTGATTTCATTGTCCCATATATGGTACACATTTGAACTTTAATTTTTTCTTTAATCTGAAATTGAAATTTAACTGGATGTTCTATATTTTACCTGTCTACTCTAGTCAGGAGTCTTTAGCAACAAGGAGGTAGGTTTGCCAGCAGGATGTATGAGTACAGTCTCACAATACACCTGGACCAGAGTCTAAGCAGGAAGCCCCTGTGTGTACTAGCTTCCCCAGGTACAAAAGAAAGTACATGAAGAACTATTTCATCTCCAGAGAAAATTCTTACATTTAATCTTGCCCTTTGCTTCTCTGAGGAAGATAGGCTTCCACACACTAATATACATTAGTATTTATCAGCTCTGCATATGAGCACCTCAAATCAGCAGTCTGGAGCCAAAGGAGAACAAAAAGTTGTGTTTGTGAGCGGATTGAATATTTTCTCTTCTTTAAGGAGCAAGTGAAGAAACCCAAACCCAAGTGAAAATTGTGAAGTGATTTGACAGTGTGAGAGAAGGTATCCATTATGAAGGGTCTACTTTTTAATTTTTTTAATCTAGAGAAAATAAAAGTAAATGCTTGTCACTGTCTGCTTTGCAATGTCCAAAATCCAATAAAATCAAGGACCAAATGACCATCTATTACAGGCATGACATGCACTAGTGATAATAGCCTGAGAAAAAGGTCTTGTAGTCAAAAAATTATAAAATAAATCCTAGTAAAATAAATGAAATGACAGATGGTGAAAAGTGTTTGTAAAGTGAATGAATGAGTTAATTAATTAATTTGGCCAAAAGAAGGGAGAAGGACTGCACGTTATGTAGGAAAGGAAGGGCTGTGGAGAGAATAGGCACTCACTTCCAGCTTCCTTCATTATGCTTCCCCATTCTATTTTTAGGTAGAAATCTGAAAAAAACCTCCCCCAGACTTTTTCACCTGAATATTTAGAAGAGACTTAAGCTTCACAGCTAGATGGCATTAGGTGAAACTGAGAGGCAAATATATGGCATTTGCCTTATTTCTACTGCAGGCAAGTCCATACAAGAGCGGCAATAATTAATCAATTAATTAATTTCTCAACAGCCGCATTCATTAATGGCCTACTATCAGTGAAATATCTCTGTGTGTGCTGGGAGGCAAGGTGTGGTACATTCTATGGTCATTTAAGACTTTATAATAAATTTCTTTTGCTTTGACCATCTAGAATGCTATGCCAGCCTCCTATGTAAAATGTGAAGGATATAGGTAAGATATAGGAAACAGCCCAAGAAGACAGGAATGCATGGTTGACTTCTTGAACTGCTTGAATTTGAAGGCAGTAATGATCATGTTAGCCTTAAAATGTGAATCTATATTGACAAAGAGTTACTAAATAATCACCATCATCAAGGGAAAATATGGGTGTCCATTGCTGTTTGTGGGAACCCAGAAACCTGCAACAACCTTGCCATGTTACTCAGCCAGAAATTTAAGAAAGCTTGATTCCATTGGGTTCCTCCTATCATGAAAGAGGAAGTGAGTGTATTGACAAGAACAGATAGTTTTGGGTGTAAATTTGTCCTGATATCCTATTTTGTAAAACAACATTTGTTTATTTACTGAATAGTTATTTTTAATCATAGTATCACCACACAACACAACTCCTTATCAACCACAAATTCATTAGATAGAAGGAAAAAGTGAGAAAGCAGGCTGGTTCCAAGTGATTTTTAACATGTACACAGAAACAATGACCTTTTGTAAAGATAAAATAGAATATTGAAAATTTTAAGTCAAAATCTTACTAATTAAAAATGCTTTCCTACACGATGGAATGTTCTTTGAGCCAACAAATGGTGGATGATGGTCTTTTCCTTTTCTTTTTTTGTGTAGCAGGAACACACTTTCCCTGATACTAAGCAGACTAAACAAACTCTGTTTTAGTCCATTTAATGACTCATTCACAGTATGTTTGTTTCCCATCCTTGTCACTTTGCTTCTGAAAGTTTAGAGGTCACAACACTCAAGAGAGTTTCTTAGAATTGAAAGTTGAGGCTGCCCTTTTCAATACTGGCAACTTGAACCCGTAGACTAAAAGGAAGATTTGGGGGTTCTCTGGAGTGAGTAATCTTGGTTATCAAGAGGAAATAGATTTGGTTCTATCATGTTGAGTAGTGACAAGTACATCCACAATTCAGGAAATCCTTTAGAACACTTGCTGTTTCTGCCTAGCAAGAGCAGCAAAGTCTCAGATCACCCAGCTATGAAAGTTTAGGTCACGCTACCAGGTAAGAATCCCAGTTAATTTGGTATGCTACCTAGGGAAAAGAGATCTAGGAAAGGTTTTTGTAAGGAAGAAGTTACAAATAATAATTATTACCTTCTGATCAAGTGTAGAAATGGCTTAAATAGCTACTCATATTGTCTCTTTTGTATGCTTATGACATTTTTGTTAAACAACTTTCTTTTCCTCATCATTTTCTCCTGTCATTTTACATAAGGTTTGTTGCTGTCACCTTACTTTGTAATTCTGTCTCTAAGTTTAAGAATATCAAGATGGAACAACTATTGGACATAAGAATCACCAATTTGTAGATATGATGACCAAAGGGATTTTTGGTCTCCCTTTTTAAGGAGAAGGTAAAAGTGCTTTTCCTTAATGTGTTGAGAGCTGCTTTATTACAGCATATATCTTGGCAATCTATTATGGTCATTTGAAAGTTTAAGATTTGGAATAATAACAAACATCAAGTTGAGTATCCAAAGCCATAGGTCTGGTGACTCAGTACTCAACATCCATTTAAATTTCTCTCAATAGGCATCCACTGTTTGAGCTGCTAGAAAGCAAAAAGCCACAGTAAGTTTCCAGACCCCACTAAGATTCTGTATACAACTAAAGTCCATTGCCCAAATATACTGTGATGAAGTAGCTGTTTTTAGATCGAAGTGAAGCAAAAGATTTTCCTATAAAACATCTAACCAAAGAGAAATGTGCTTCTGTTTTCTGCTATACCATTAGCAGAGATCCCAGTGCCTGGTCACCAGATTTATGGATGTCAAGACAGGATGTTTGGCATCTGTTTTGCTCTACAGATTCTAACAGACATAGCATTGGTTTGAATCATGATAAAGATGATCCCCTAATGATATTGTTTTACTGATTGATCAGAGTGGTTTTTTGGGTTGTAGTGGAAGTGTAATTCTGGATCTTGATGCTGTCATGTTTCATATTGGATGATGGTTTCCTCATCATAGAGGCAATGTTATCTCTGATGGCTACCAGGTTCTGCAGTGTATCTATGAGAGTTTACTCCTGGAACCTTAAATATAATTTGTCCCTTCAGAATTTCTGGCAATTCTGTAGAACATCCATTGTAGCTTAAGCTAGGTACAGAGAAGTCTATTTTCTATTAAAAAAGTCTAAACATAAAGAAAGCCCAAAACAGAGATCGAGATAAGACATAAAGAAGCATAAGAACAGGCTGGAAAAAGAGTTTGCAGGTAAATGGATGGAAATAGAGGATATCATCTTAAGTGAAGTTAGCCAAGCTCAGAAAATCAAAAGCTGCATGTTTTCTCTCATATGGGGAGCACAGACCCAATAGAAATACAGCAATATTATAAAAAACAGTTTAGACTAAGGAAAAGTCACATACAAGAGCACAAGTGTAAAAAAAGGAAGTTAAGAAGGTGAATATGGTTGATGTACTATCTATACAAAAATGAATATAGACTTTTTAAAGCCTGTTGAAATCACTATAATAAAGGGACTAAGGTAGAAAAAAGAAAAATAGAGGAGATGAACGAATTTGGGTTATAATACATATACACATGGAAATGTCATAATGAAACACCCTGGATAGCTGACTTAAGCAAGCAAAAATGTCCATTTTTTGACAAAAAAGAAGGAACATGAAAGTAAAACAGGTCCTGTCTGGAAGTAGAAACAACTGGGAGGAAGGAGGATATAAGGAAAGGGTGTAGGAGGGTGAATATGGTGGAAACATTGTGTATACATGTGTGTAAATGGAAAAATGAGACCTGCTGAAACTATTCTAAGAATGGGGGAGGGGGAATAAAGGAGAATGATGGAGGGGTGACCTCACCTATGGTAAACTATAATAACTTTTATAAATGTCACAATGTACCCCCAGTACAACAATAATACAAATAAGTTTTTTAAAATACATATAGAGGAAAGCAAGATTATAAGATTAAGAATGAAATAAAAATCATATGTACACTGAATTCAGTAAAGGTTAGAATTGACATTGTAGAAAATTAAATAGTGATGTGATAGGACTACTTGGGAAGCTCTGTAGAAAATAGGGAAAATACCAACACAGAAAGACAATAAAAATGTAGTAGATTCCCATGCTCATGGATTGGCAAAATCAATATTGTGAAAGTGATTACATTACCAAAAGCAATCTATGTGTTCAATGCAATCCTCATTAAAACTCAAATGACATTCATCACAGAGTCTGAAAAATCAACCCTAATGTTCATAGGGAAGCACAAAAGACCTCAAATAGCCAAGGCAATACTGAGCAAAAAGAACAATGCTGGAGGGATCACAATTCCCAAGTTCAAACTACACTACAGAGCCTTAGCAATAAAAACAGCATGGTACTGGCACAGAAACATGAAGACCAATGGAACAGAACAGAGAACCAAGATATGAATCCGCACAGCTACACACATCTGAATTTTGTCAAAGGCATCCAAAACATATGATGGAGAAAAGACAGCCTCTTCAACAAATGTTGCTGGGAAAACTGTATATCAGTATGCAGAAAATTTAAACTGGATCCATGCTTTTCATCTTGTACAAATATGAACCAAAGTGGATTAAGGACCTAAATATAAGACTTGAAACTTTGAAACTAATGCAGGAAAGAGCAGAGAATACACTGGAACTTTTATGCATAGGCAATGACTTCCTAAATAGAATACAAATGGCTAAGCAACTAAGAGAAAGGATGGACAAATGGGACTACATGTAAATAAAAAGCTTCTGAACAACAAAAGAAATGGTCACCAGATTGAAGAGGAAGCACACAGAATGGGAGAAAAATCTTTCCCAGTTATACATTCAACAAGCGATTAACAACCAGAATATACAAGGAGCTCAAAAATCTGAACTACCCCCAAATCAATGACCCAATGAAGAAACAGACAAATGAACTGAACAGAGCTTTCTCAAAGGAAAAAGTCCAAATGGCTAGAAAACACATAAAGAAATGGTCACTATCCTTGGCCATAAAAGAAATGCACATCAAAACCATGCTAAGATCCCACCTCAGTCCTGTTAGAATGGCTATCGTTAAGAACATAAACAACAACAAATATTGGTGAGGATGTGGGGAAAAAGGAACACCCATACACTGTTGGTTAAGAATGTAAATTAGTACAGCCACTACAGAAAGCAGTATGGAGTCTCCTCAAAAAAATTAAAAACAGGACTACCATATCATCCAGAAATACCACTCCTAGGGATATACCCAAAGTAATGGAAGTCAGGTTACAGTAAAGGCAGGCACGTGCACATTCATGTTTATTGCAGCATTATTCACAATAGTCAAGCTATGGAAACAACCAAGATGCCACACAAGTGATGAATGGATAGGAAAATTTATATACAATGGAATTTTATTCAACCATAAAGAATAATGAAATTTTATCATTTGCAGGTAAATAGATGGAACAGGAGAACATCATCTTGAGTGAAGTTAACCAAGTTCAGAAAGCCAAAGTCCACATATTTTTCCTCATATGTGAAATATAAGCCCAATACAAATACATCAATATTATATATATATACATAGAAATATACATAGGGCATGTATCCAGAAGTGGGACTGGTAGAGGAGACCAAGTGAGGAGGAAAAGAAGGAAAGAAAGACAGTGAATAATAATGAAATACATACAGCTGTGTAGTAACAAAACATAATGAAACACACTGAAAACTGTGAAACAGGATGCAGGAAAGGGAGAGGATGTGCAGTTGAGGGGGGCTACTTGTAAGTAAAATTACAATGGAAATAAGAAATACAAAGACTTGTAGAAAATTAAGTAAATTTGAGTTTATTTCACTACAAAGGAATATGATACAACTATTTTTAAAATAAAGTTGAACTATCTATGCTAAGAAAAAATTCATCAACATATATTTTGAAGTCAAATGAAAGCAATGTTAAGAACAATATTTTAGTATTATTTTATGTTCATATTTAATAACAGTAAATATCTATTATAGAAAAACATAGAATGAAATCTTATTATAATGAAAGGCAGGCCATACCTGATCCTTACTATTTATATTCCTTGTGAGTGGGATATGATAGACTTTTCCAGCATGTGTATGTTTTGCATATTGCAAGTTTTTACATTGTAACATCTTTTTAAAATATTTATTATGTAACTAGTGTTTTTAAAATAACATTTTCTTTGTATATAGAAAGATTAATACCCAGACTAGAACACCCAGACACAAAAGGTTTCTATAGTAATCAGAATCAGGTTTTTTACACATTATTTGTGACCACAGCAGGGTTTTAAGTGTAATTTTGCAGAATTAATGAAAAGCATAACAAATGTGAATAAATTTTCATCTAATAAATTTATATCCTAAAGTGAAAAAACAAATGATTAGATAGTTGCAAAATATTTTTGTAGCTGAAATTCACTTCAAAGTTACTTATAAAACTGGAGAATAAAAATAATTAAAATGTCTAATTTAATAAATTATAGAATATACACATAAAATATTATTGATAACATATGAAAACGCTCCCTTTGGTGGGAGATAACACTTTTGTCACTTCCTACTAAAATGAAAATACCCTTGAGTTTTGTTTAACAGCTGTATTGGCATGCAACTCACATACCACAAAACTCACCCATTTAGAGTATACAATTCCATGGTTTTTAATATATTCACAGAGTTGTGCAACTGTTGCCAACCAATCACTATCTAATTTAAGGGAGAAGTGAGATTTTGGATTTGAGATCTTTTATCTTTAATTCAGGTATCCACAATTTTAAATTTCTTTTATGTGTGGCTCTAGATGCATCCTGTAAGTTTCAGTTACTTTGGCTTTCATTTCATTAATGAAATGAAATGAAATGAAAGGTCCCTTGTTTTCTTCTTTGGAGGATGTTGTTTAATTTCCAAATATTTGTGAAATTTCTAGCTTTTCTTCTGTTATTGTAACATAATTCTATTATGTTACAAGAACATATTTCTTATGACTTCAGTCATTTTACATATATTGAGGCTTCTGTAGTAAATTCTGGAGAACATCCCATGCATGCTTGAAAAGATGCTTACTTTGCTATTGGTTTATATTGTTGTTCAAGTCTTTTATAATTTATTGGTCTTAAATCTAATGATTCTATCTTATATGGAAAATGATGTATTGAAGACATCCAGTATTATTATTGAATTACACATTTTCCCTCTCAGTTCATTCAGTCTTTGCTTTCTGTGTTTCAGGGCCCTGTTCTTAGGTGCATACATGTTTATACTTATTGTATCTTCCTGATTGATCCTTTTGATTATAAAATTCCCTTCTTTATCTATACTGACATTTTTGTTTTAAAGTTTATTTTCATATGATTTTAATATAGTCACTTCAACTCTCTTATGGCTCTGGTTTGTGGGATACATATATTTCCATCAATTTGTGCTTTTTAATCCAAAGTTTGCCTACTGTAGACAGCATATAGTTGTATCTTGTTTTATTAATACAATCTCAAAATTTCTGCCTTTTGATTACTTTATGAATCCATTAATAATTCATATTGTCAAGATGGCTGAATTTCCTGCTGGTATTTTGCTATTTGTTTTCTTTGTGTCTTGTGTCCTTTTTGTTTCTTTTTCCCTTACTGTCTACTTCTCCATGGATGAAATGTTTTATTGTACAACATTTTAATTTATTTATCAATTCTTACTGATATATTTTTCAGTTTTCTTAGAGGTTCGCTTAGGGTTTTCATTGTACATTTATTAAAATTTTCATCATATTTCTACTAATTTCAGTGAGAAATAGAAACTTGACTCCTATACAGCTCTTCTCTTCCTTCTCTTTTTTTGTGTTATTATAAATTTTACATGTGTGTATAGTATAAGTAGAGCAAACATTAATTCATGCAATTTTTTTGTTCTTAAAGTGCAGAGAGAACATAAGAGAACAATTATATATTTGCAGAGTTTTGTATTAAGTTTCTGGTTCTCTTCATTTGTTCCTATGGATTCAAGTGATAATTTGATATTATCTTATCCAATAAATGTTTGTCCTCATTCTTTCTTTGTGCCTTACACTATTGCCAAATATATTTCATTTCTGTATGTTTTAGGTCTACTGACAAAATTAAACATATATTTTCTTATGTAGATTTCAAATAAGTTAAAAGAGCAAGTATGCACATGATACTAGTTTTTAATTTCCTAAATATTTACCTTTACTGGTGCTCTTTGTGTATATGGACCTAGATGTTATTCCCATGGATAAATGTCTAAGATAATCCTAAGGAAACTGACGATTACCACTTCAAAATGACAAACTAAGAAGCTCCCTTACTTCACTCACAAGAAGTTACAAAAAATGCAACTGCCATCTTAACAAGGGATAGAAACATTGACCTATTCTATATCCTTTTTATTTTTCTGAATGACACCTTCACCCTTCATTCAACTTCATCTTTTAGAAGTTTCAATACATTTTTTATCCATATTATTTGATGTACTCTAAGGGTTTTTAAATAGGTTGATTTGTGGATGAACAATTTTTAACTCACCATATGTTCACTTATTTCCTGAATATATTAATTTAGTTGTCTTTCAACAAAGACAGGTTAGTAGGTATTAACTGTGTCGATTATATTTCTTCTCATTTTGGTGGTTTTAATATGCAAATGAGTTAAATAATAAACATGATACTTATACTTCAAAGTGAGACCACTATTATATAAAGGCTACATATGAATAGGAGAATTTTTTCTGACACAATAGATACCAGTTATGGGCTCTATTTTTAAGAAGACGAATTTTGGTGCAAGAAAAGTCTCACTGCGGACCTCAAAGAAAACTAATCAACTTTTTAAAGACAGGAAATGGGGTAAAATTTAAGCATTTAGCTTCTCAAAATATCAATTTGGTAATATGCAATAACTTTACTGCTCGCTGATTATTGGCAAAGTCAAGATGTGCGTGTTCTTTTGAACAGTGTGTTAATGAAATTGAAGGTTTGTGCCTTGTGCTATGCACATTCTGAAACATTTTGAAGCTTAGCTGTGAATCCCTGTGGTGCTGACTGAAGGAAAAAAGGGAGTAAAGTTTTCTCCAGTTTTTGAAAACCAGAAGCATTTTTCAGTAGACATATATGGAATAAACTGCTTATGAGGTAATGCCTGTAATGCAGCCTCAGTTTTTGGTGATAGAGGGATTTGTTTAAAACACTTAGACATAAAAAATAAATCAGCTTTAACTTCAGTTATTAAGAGCCAAAGCAGCATTCTTTGATAGAAAGTATGGGTTTCTGGAGTTTTGATGATAAATATGTATGAAAAATAATTGTCACCATGGAAACGAAGACCTCACATGTGCATACCTAGAAACTTAGTATAATAGAAACATGGGGTCTCTAAACTCATATTGGTGAAGACCAACCACTGTTAGGGTATGTTTTTGTATTTTTAAGTTTTAGCATTCTTTCCTTTTTTAGCATTCATTTAATGTACTTGAGAATGTTTGAAGATTTTCTTCAGGTAATTTTTTACATTTCAAGGGTTTTAATTAGTTTTTATAATAAGTACTAATGCATCTTCCTATATGGGTCCACTGTTAACTGTGCATTAGAAACTTTGAACAGCATCACTCTGAAGGAATCAAAGAGGTTTCCTTTCAGAATAAGGCAGACCTTCTAATAAAGGTATTCAGGTAGATACTCTTATGGTTGTTGCTTCTCCTTTAGTTATTGTTTCCTATGAGTGAATTATGAATTAGAGGTGATACAGATGATATCTGAAAGCAGTGATGTCTTTTCCAGACAAATATTTTCTGGAGTTCTTATTATAATGTGCCCCCTGGCTCCTTGAGCTGGGACCACCTCCTAGTAGGAGCCCATGCATTCATACTCCCTGCTCCCCTAAAAGTACAGTGTTTAATTATTTTTAACAATTTACTATATATGTGTGTGTGTGTGTGTGTGTGTGTGTATTTAAATGAAGGGAAGAGTGGGCAATTCAAACATGTAACTTCTTACATAAGAGGCAGTATCCATGACAGAAAAAAGCACTGGTCCAAAATATCCAAATCTCAAGTCCTAGTTCTACTTTGCTTTTAGGAATTTGGACTTAGAGAAGCCATTCATCAATCTAAGCCTTGATTTTTAATATTTATGAAAATAAAAAGAGACTCATAAAAAATGTACTTGTCCAGGATTATTAAGTTTATGAAAATTTCTTTTGGCAGTACTGGGGATTGAACTCAGGTCCTCTAAATTCTACCACTTGAGCCAACTCTCCTTTTGCTTTAGTTTAGTTTTCAGATAAAAGTCTTGAGTTTTGTGAGGGCCAGCCTTGGGCTGCTATCCTCCTATCTTTGCCTCCTAAGTAGCTGAGGTCACCATACTTGGCCATTTGAAGTATTATATTCCGAAATATATGATGAAATAAATTCTATTATAGCTAAGACAACTAGCTTAAATCTTTCATAACACCAATATATGACAAACTAAGTTTATAGTTCACAAAACCCCCATGCAACATTAAAATATCTGGTTCAAGAGTAAAAATTTATAGAAATGGTATTTTAAAATAAAAATCTCACCTGCTTACTTGCTTTTCTCTGTTTTTTAGTCAGCCACCAGAATTATTAGTGGTTATGGAGTTATCATATACAGTTCAGCATATATATTCAAACTTAAAATCGTTGTGCTGACATTTCAATCTTGCAGAGTATCCCTCTGCCAGTTGATGTTCTCTTAAATGGTTTCCACTTCTTCCCACACATTCTCCTCATTCTCTACCATTCTACAGATCATGGTTTCTGCACATATGGCAATCTTGTCAAGGTCTCTAGAGTTGGCACCACATATTTTTGTCAAGGTCTGTGTTGTTTTACATTTCTTAAGTGTTCCTGTGAACATATTAAAACTTTCCAACTGTAGCAGAGTCCTTACAATTAAGAAGCAGCATGCAGAGTACATGGGAATGTTCCAACAGTTCCACACTCTACCCAACGTGTTGATTATGCGTTGTATGTTACAGTTATGTAACAATTGGTTTTGTCTATATAAGGGTTTTCTCTTTCAGCAGGCTAAGGATTTTTTGCATATAAAAATTATAAAATACATAGTTGCATATCTTTACCATTTAAGGTGAATAAAGGATACTAGCATGTATAAATACTTTAAATTTTTTTCTACACAAATTTGAAATAACACTTTTAGTTTCATGGTACCAAATCTGACTGGGTACTTGGAAAGTCTCAGGGCTTTAACATGGTTAAAAGGATTAATTCAATCAACTTCACAGTCTCTGTGACCATTAAAAATGCTTGTGAAGGGTAGAATAGGTCCTGTCAGGGGGGATTGGTACCAGTGAGAGGGGAAGGATGTGGGGAAAGGGATAAGAGGGTGAATATAGTACAATTGCTGAACATACATGTGTGTAAACTGAAAAATGATACCTGTGGAAACTATTCCAGGAATGGGGGGTGAGTAAAGGATACTGATGGAGGGGGTATATTCAAATATGATATATTTGATATATTGTAAGAACTTTTGTAGATGCCACAAGTACCCCCAACACAACAATAAAAAAATTTTTTAAATACTTGTGGATTCAACTATGGCAAGAGATATGCCCATTTGCAAGTGAAATAATCAATCTTATGTTACTTGTTTTTCATTTTCTTTTATATATTTGAATAGAGAGACTACACTTTATAATCTCATTTTATCAGACAGATTTATGTTTTACATTCTATATATCTTTAAGTAAGTGGCAATATTTCTAGTCTCACAGATATTTCTGCATCTGTTAGATTGATATATTTATTTTCAAAATAAATTTTCCTTTAAGATTCCCTAGGAGAGACTCCTATTGTCAGTGAAAATGTAAATGATTGGGAATACCTGAAAATAATAACTCACAAAATTGCTTTCCTGTTGAATGAACACATTCAATTATCAAAAGTGATATCTATTCCTGTGCACTCACACCTTTAAGTATTGCCACTATTTACTATAAAATTTAAACCTCAGCCATTTTCAATGGGAAAAAAATAAGGAATTACTTGGGCATGCCCATAATTTTTAATAAAACAGACCAGATTATTGTGGTCAATATATACCCAAAAGTAACCATTTAGATAAAAATTTTAAGAATAAAAATCATTTCCAAACATAGATTATTTCTTACACATTGACTAACATTCAGGGATTTTTTTAACTACTACTATTAAATGTAATTTAGATTTAGAAGTCTCTTAGATAATAAGTTTGTTTGCAAAGAGCAATACTACTGTATATTCTCACCTCCATTTCAATAAATTAAGTTCATATTGGGCAGGAAAGAGACTCAAGCTTTGCTTTTTCCTTCACATATCAATTTTAAAACTTGCTTGAAAAGTTGCAGAGTAATCTTTGAATTCTTGTGGAAGAAAAAAAGCACTAATATTTTTCATTAAATTTGATCAATACCATATTTTTCATCATAAGTCCTAATGATGATTACTCATAGTGACTTTGTAGCATTAATTTATTTAAGAAAACACATTAGGTTGTAACATTAAAATGTCAGTAGGTAAGAAAGGACTAACAGCCAAAATGTGTTTTTAAAAGTTCACACATATCTATTTATTATTTTTTAGATGACAAAGTGTGGAGTTATAAACTAGAAGACTTTTATAAACTCTGTTCCAAATATGCTGTTTAAGTGGAAAAAGCCCTCATGTACATATCATGTACAAATGATAACTGACAAATAATGTTTTGCTGTAAAACGCCCTCATCCCCACTGCTTCCATCTATCTGTGTCCTGTGTGTACACAGTTTATCACAAGAAGTGAAAGACAAGTGATGTTAGATGACTCCATGAAAATCTTTCACAACAAAGGAGAGAAGAAATTAAAAATATACTACAATGCTTTGGTGCTACATTTAGAAATTAAGAGAAAAAAAAGTAAGTCAAACTCTAATTATGGAATTATTATTTCTCAGATATTGGTGATGTTTTCAAATTTACATTTAAAAATACCATACTTATAGTATTTATAATTATTTATAATTTTATAATCTTTGTTATGTTTATAATTATTATCAATTATTTTTAAAACAGAATTATATTACTAAGTAGAATTCTAGATTTTTATATTGCATCTGTTTAAAGAAAAACCCTGCGCACAAATGTTTGCAATGTTAAAATCTGGGTAATATAGGGGAAATAATCTGTGGTGTTAGTGTATTGATGTGAGATAGATAAAACTTTTCTGACAGTGTCAATAATGCATTTTTGTCCAATTTTATTTAAGAGATTAATCACTATTAAGATTCTCCAAGCACAGGACGGAAAAAAGTAAGTTGGGAGAAATTGTATAAAGAGCAAAAGTGTAAGAATGCTTAGGGTCTAAAGTTGAAAGAAGGGTTTGCAAGAGAAATCTGAGGTATTTGAAAATAAACTTTGCTGATTCCAAGCCCTTTCTGGGCTTAACTGTCTCCTGCCCTCTCTTTCAAGAATGCATCTAAGCATATTGACAGTAGAGTGATACTGCATGTCAGTTTACCTTCAGCACACCTGGTTTAGCTCCACATTCATGGAACACACACGACCACCGTCATTCTCTCCTAACTGGTTCCGTGGGGGAAGTTGTCATGTTTGAGTTGTGAATTAAAAAAGAGAAGATGAACCAAAATGACTTCTTCTGACTCCAGATCTCTAGGGAGCTAGGAGTACAAGTTGAATAAAATACAAGTGAGCAAATTTAATGAAAAATCATTTTTATCAAATTGAATTGCAAAACTCTGGCTGTTTGACAACATTTATTGTCACAATGCTCACAACTTTTTTCTTTTGTTTATTTTATAATTTTGAGTGCAAGTCCAATATTTTAGTTTCCATTTTTTTTTTGTAGATGCATTTTTCTTCATTTATGAAACTTTCCAGGACACAAAATGTGACTTGTAAATAATTTTGGTTTGGCAAGTCCTCATATGTACCAACAGATTACATACTGTTCTGATTAGACACACCAAGCATGCTACTCGATATGCAGACGTGTTTCAACTCACGACGACAGCTGATGCATGATTTACTGTCTGAATGCTCAAGGCGGTTGTACTGGTTCAATATTCATGTTCATTTATGCCAAAGTTTAGTTGTATAAATGATGTATCGGATGGCTACTGACAAAGAGTTTTAAAAACTGCTCAGTGTGTGCTTTAAAGGAAAAAAAATCACATAAATACGTCATAGTCCTATGAAAATAAAGTAGGTCTTGTTAAAAGTAAAATAAAGCCAATGACACTCTGGTATATGGTTTTTGTGTCATTTTAGTTGTCTGCCAAACTGAAAGAACTGTCAACAAGATAGCTCAAACATTTACTTTAGAAAAATAATCTTTGTCCATTAAGAAAAAGTCCTTTAAAGAATAAAGAACTTCATTCTTCTTTTAAGTTCACTCAAGTCCGAGCTAGCATCGAAGGGCCTGGCCTGTTGCTCTTCCATGCACAAACATAGAGATGATATGAGCAGAGAACGTTCATTGCTTAGGCAGGATGATGTGCTATTTTACCCTAACAACCAGCTGTAAATCACTTCGTCAAAGGAAATACTTGTTAAAAGCTTAATGGTCAGAGGAAAAAAACATGCAAATTTCCAAAAGAAAAACAAGAACCCATTTCTGCGTTTGTCTCATAAACTGCATCCACATCCTGACTGGCCACACAGGAAGCAGCACAGCTTATTACCTAAGCAATAAACCACAGCTTTCACTGGAGGGAAAAACACATTGTTGATCCAGATCTTCCTGGCATTTTTATCTCTGGTCAGGGGTTACTATAATCTACAATTTAGCACTAAGAAGGGATACCTGAATAGTACTATTCCCCTGGTAAACTAAAAAATTTACATATATATATATACATATATATATATATTAGATATAAATTAAGAAAGGCATACTTTAAAAATCACTAAAACCTATTTATATTCTCTTGTAAGTAGTTTTCACTGACTTCATGAAACTCATCCAGTATTTAAAATAGAAGATCTGGACAGAAGTTAAGTAAATACCTTTCTAAAATGTCATAGAAGAATGAAGGAAAAAAGAATAAAAAAGAAGAATTAAATGATAGAGGATAAATAATGAAAGGGAAAGAAATGAGAAAAACCTTCTTTGTATTCCAGGTTGTTTTTGCCTCACTCCAAAACATGTTAAAAAGCAAGAATTTCTAATTAAATTAAGATGACAATGAAGTCTGAATCAATCTTACTCAAACTAATTTCATTCCTTTAAAATGTCTGTTTAGCAATAAACTGTTATTAGTTTTTTACCTAAAAGTTTACTGAGACAAAAATGTAATGTGTCTTTTTAAGGTGTGGATATTGTTTATAATCCTTTTCCCCCAAAATATTAGAACATAAAAGTTTTGATAAAAGCACAGAAGTACAATCTCAACTACCCTGCCTATGGGCACATGTAGAAAAAGTTTTCATGAAGTTGCTATATCATTCTTTTCAAGGAAAAAGCCAACTTTGTTCCTCCACTTCTAATTTCTCTGATAAGAGTTTTTAGATCCCATATTTAAATGACAAGGTATTTTACTGTCCCTCTTTCAAAGTTATACTTTGAAATATGCAATTTTGACCCTGGACTAATTTCAACTATAAACTGTGTTGGCTCTAGAAGAAAAAGAAAAACTATCGTTTACTTAAACCTGTTTTTCATTTGCTCTAATTTGATTAATTTTGTGCAATTGGGTATTACTGGTTGGGTTTATCTATCCTTTTATTAATTATAACATTCTGAATTAAATAAAAACAATATCTACTTCTGGGTTTAAATATTAGTTTATAAGTTAGGAGCAGAAACATGAAGGAAACATACCTTTAGGGGCAGAGTGTCCACTGATAGATTTTAAAAAACCTCCTGCATTGAATGCCTATCCTGAAAACCCATCTTCCTTAAAGATAGCACTTATTTTACATTTCACTAAAATGAGCCAATTCACATTTTGTGAAAATAAGTGTTTCCATTAGAAATGCCATTAGCATGTCCTTTGCCCTCAGCTTTTAGAATCTGTATTTTTCTGGGATATACATATACTATGATTCTACCAAGCTAGTGCTTGTTTGTTAGATTGATTTGTAAACAGTTAGTTGCCTTTTTTCTCAACTGGAGGATAATCCAGTCACTTAGGGTCCCTACAGTAGTCACTAAACCTTTTTGAGTGATGTCTTCAGTGGTAAAAATGAACAAATTGTTGTCTTAGTCTCCTTCCCGAATGAGGTTGTGATGCTGAGCTATCACTCCAGCCATCAAACTGCTCAAACAGGTCACCTGCCTCTTTTATTGAGGCAGAGACCAAAACTAACACAGAAGAGACCAAAACTTCATAAAAATACCTGTTCACTTTAGTCCAAAAAAAGTTTTAAAAATATTCCCATCAGTCTCACATATGTACCTGGTTATTTTTATTCATTCATTGACCAGCAAGTCAGTTAAAATAGTGGAAGTGGTTGCATGTGTAGATTTAGCTTTGATCACTAAATATACTGATATGTCTGAATTGGTGTTGAAAGAAAACGTGTATAATTGTTTAATAATTTACAGTAGTTGGAGGAGGTGTCAGATAAACTCGTTGGACAGCAGAATAAAATTTCAATAATGTAAATAATGCATTATCCATTTTTTGTTTCCAGTACTGTACCGTTTCTGATTCTAAAAACTGTTGTCTGACAGGCCTGTGTTCTCCTGACCAGGTTGTGGTACATTTTGCAGCTTGTCAAATTTTCTGGCTTCCTCGCGCCCTTTTTCATTATACAGTATTGCTCTGTGCTTACCCACTGTATCCGTTCATGCAGACAGACTCTACCTTCAGTATAACACTAAAATTGATTTGCTAGGCGCGCCTTTCCTTCCCATTTCACATCTTCCCATTGAATTTCTTGTGTCAAGAACACAGCTCTGTCTTTCTATTCCTATCCTTAGAAATCTGAACATTCCTTGGGCTTTCTGAATATTTAAATAGCTTTGTGACTGATGTCAGTGTGTTTCGTTCTATAGTATTTTGTTCAGTGCAATTTTGTATTATGCTCTGAGAGTATTCTTTGCTTATCTTCACTTTAGGTTTTTTTTTGTTTTAACTTTACTAAAGCTTATTAGTGCTTTTGCATGAGTTAATAGCAGCAGACTTTTTTTGATGAAAAGCAAAATTTCGAATTAGTATTTGTTTCAGAAAATATATATTAAAAACAAAAAGCTCCGTATTAGAATATGGATTTTCCTGAAGTTAATAGCTTGTTTTTGATGCAAGGAATAGAACAGGAAACAGCAAAAAACTGAATACTCCTACACAATAAGAAAATATACCTTCTTTCCCTCTGAAAAAATGAAAGAAATGAATGTAAAATGGTTCAGACTTGCAATTATATGATGTAAGTTGGCACCGGATCTTGGATGTTCTCAAGAGAATTCAAAACCCCATCGTTTAGTGCTCTTTGATAAGGTACATTTATTTTAGCGTATTGTTTTAACTGGTCAAATTTCGAGACTTTTGGAAGCGTAGGTGAAAGTTCAAACTTCTTTACTAAAGTGTAGCCATTGTGTAATAAAATACGCAAGATGATTCATTCAGTCACCCTAATATCTACTCATCAATGAAGAGAACAAGCTAAGGAGGCATTATATCTTTCCCTAGCATAACATGTTAAGTGCCGCATTCCAATCTAAAAGGTGGAATTGTTCTTTTGAGTAAAATAATTAATGATCCCAACAAAAGGAAAGCTGTTACTAGAGAGACCTCTAGTGGGAGAAAGTGTAAGTGTCTTGGAAAGGGGTTTTATTGTTTATGCTTCATCTGAAAAACAGAACTTGCACACGCTATTTAGGGCAGCAGCCATAAAGCAGCAAACTAAATTCCTCTTGAGTGCTTAGTGCATGTTATTTGCCCAAGCAAATAATGTTTTTCAGAGCAGAGCCAACAAAGTGCTTGAGGAATCTAACTTCTTAGACATCGGAGTTTGAAAAACAAGTGACAGATATCTGAGAAGAAACACAAAAAATTTTTAGAAAAAGACCCTCCGAACCTGGAAGCACTCCATTTTCTAAAACCATCACATTTTATTTGTTTGCTGAGGCAATATTTTAATTGTAGGTAATTTTAGACATAGAACAGTATCAAGGCACTTTCTGAGGGTGAGGAAGAGATTCGAAGGATCTTTCAGCTGTTCAAAAAAATCATAAATTTAATAATAAAACAACTTAAATATCAACCTAAAGTAATTTTTTAAAGAAAAAATGGCAAAAGTCTGTGATATTAAAAGTAAAGAGGCATCCAAGTGCAGGTTATTTAAAGAAAACCTTTGCTTCTGGATTAGAGTATTTCATTTGACTAATGTTCCTTAGAAGATTATTCCTCCTTTGTTCTCCACACAATTACTTTCAATTCATCCTCTCATGTATAACCTAATTGTAACTGCTTATTAACGTTTGTCTACCTTAAACAGTGTTAATGGTAAATACAAACCTTAGGTCTTGTTTTCTGACTAGACATCTAGCAACACTGGATCCCAGAGAACTCTGCATCTACTTGTGTTTACCAACTAGCTAGTAGCATAACTTCTCATTTAAATTAGGAAGACACTGAATCAGAGCCACATAGCTTAAGAATGTGTTCTGGCATAAGGACAAAAGAGAGAGATTAGGAATTGAGGAATACAGGAGTAACTCAGCACCATGCATGGTCACAGTTTTTACAAGAAGTATTACAGCTCTGGGAACTCACTGCTTACCATAACAATTTCTGAAATTATATTCTATAGCAATCATAAATGTATCAAGCACTTCAAAAATTAACCCTAATAGAACCTTACTGTTGATTGTTCAGCTGTATTGTCCAATTTTAGGAAAAAAGTATTTTGTGTGGCTATTTTTATTTTCACTGTCAACCCCTAGTTTTCTTATGCACTTTTAATTCTACTTATTATCTTTAATAATATGCTCTGCAATTTCTCCTTAGGATGATGAAATTTGAGAGCCTACTTGTAAAGCAGGTTATTCACAGCCCTTATATGTCTCCTACTAATACATCTCAGTTAATGCTGAAGAATTCTATCTTCCTGCTCTCACCATAAAACAGGGCATCATTATTCGGAGGATGTGTGGTCCATGAATCTCTTCAAATTTGGGCTAGTGGCTGGCAGCCACTTAAATGAAAATTGGTATTGGGGTGGGTGAAGAGGAAAGAAGGAAAACTAGTGAGTTTCACACCAATTTTATTTCCTTGACTTCGTTTCCAGTTTAGAATAGAGTTTTTTCAGAGGAAAAAAACATAGATTCAAATGTTGAAAGCTTTGAATGTGATATTTTTGTTTATGTTTTAAAATAATAACTAAAAATAAGCCTCTTTTCAAGATAGGAAAGCATAAAGAAACATTTTTATCTGGCCTCCTTTCCAATTACCTCTTCTTTAAAAGAAAAAATGAATGGCATTCCTTGTGCTGCCATGTGTTCTTTAAATAAAACTACACATTTTAGTTTGCAGCTGTTTCTCCTAATGGTACCAAACACACACTCTATTGACATGCTTTCCTCACCCTCTTTCCAATCTAATAAGTCTCAAGTCTCTTGTTCCACAAAAATGTAATTTTCAAAGCACCTTGGGACATAAGAAAGAGTGAAGGTAGAAACAAAAGTCTTCAGAGTTTGTCTGAATTCTCACAGAAAAGGAAAAGTCATAATTTGGCTTGCCAATGGGCTGAAATGCAAATGGTTTCCCATTCACAATGGTATGCTGTGTTTGAGGGTTGCTTGTACATTTGCACACACACACGTGTGCACATGCACACACAGACATTAGCAGGAGGGAAGAACTCTGCAAATACAATTTCATTCTTATTTTAGATACATTGTAGCCACTTGTCTTCATTATTAATATTTATATACCTGCATTGATGTTTTTGCTTCTCTCGGGAGCAAATGATGGAGAGTAAAAAAGGAAGAAAAATCGAAAGAGAATCTGAGCCCTTGTTACAGTAAACATGTGCACTATTTTTAAGTGTGTTTAGTTTGAGACTATTTTTCCATACTTCTTTTATGGATTGCAACAAGTTAGTTCAAAATTTTATAATCTCCCCTTCATTCATATTTGCTTCAACTTCATTCCCACTTCAACAGGCACAAATTAGCAAATGGGTGCCAAAGTTAACAAACAAAAAGTTGTTCTAGAGAAAAATGAGCTAAACCCCTGGACTCAGTGGACCTGAGTTCACAGCTCTGCAATACTGGATAGCTGTCTACACTGCCAGTAAATAACTAGGCGTCTTAGTAGAACCCTACCTGTCTGGTACTTTGTTTCTCTATCAGCAACATGAAGATAATCAGTACTTCCCCTTTCTGAATACAGATAAAAAGAAAAAGTACTTTGAAAAAAACACAAATATAAAGTAACATTGAACCTGAAAATGAAGATAGCAGCTTTGAGATATCTTCAGGAGAATGTCTCTGCCTAATAGAATTGATGGTTACATTTGAAATTCTCCTAGCTTACATACTGTGTCCATTGTTTTGGGAACTTACTGCAGTCACATAAAAGACTAACACTGAATTGTGATTGAGAGAATAAACAGAATTTTCAAGTGATATTGTCATTTTTATCTTCCTTTCACCAACAAACTGTCTGTGAGAAATTAGTATTCAACACTACCTTCCAATCAATAAGTGATGTTGTGCTCCAGATGCAATTACACCAAGAATGACTAGGGATTTTAACTCTCAATGGTTCTAGGTTTTCCATCCTCAAATAATTTCAAAGGAAAGAAGCACTTGGAAGGTCATCTGAGCAACTGATGCAATAGGGATTATTTAAGCACCTTCTAAGTAAGCACAGTTTTCTCTGATTTGCAAACAAGAATATGTCCGGGAGAAGAGCATTTCTTGAGATGCAAGCCATTATAACTAACATCTTACTCAATTTAAGATATGTCACTATAACTATATATTTTTCTTACTTTCCACTTCTTATGACATATCACAAAAATCATTAAGTGTTGACTTCATGAAAGGTCATAGCTTTTATATTCAATGTAGAGAAACAGGGAATAGGAATTGGTCACACACCTTCTATAAAAGAACACGTGGTATAACTTCGAGCTATGTTATAGTAAATTGCACATATATCCATCACCTCTACTTCATTATTAGTTTTCTGAGAACAGTGATCATATTAATCTTTGCAGTTCTAATATCCTGAACCTATCCATTCCTGCTTCCACTCAGCATTTATTGAGCATTTGTTGTGTGCCAGGCACAGTGTTAAGTGCAGAAATTTTATGAATATGAATACAACATCATTCTAGCCTTGAAAGAACTCAGGACCTAATAGAAATAAAATAATACAGAATTTTGGCAACCATGCAGTTTGCAATGTGCATTTATTTCCATAATATCTATCCTTTAAACCTTAGCAAGCATATGAGGTTGGTGCAATTATCACCATTTTGTAGATAAAAAAAGTGAGTTATGTTGATCAAGGTCACTCAACTAATCAATGACAAATCATGGGCTCCAGGCTTCTTACTCTAAGTCCTGTAAGTGAACAGTTAAGAGTAATAATAATACAATAATAACAAATTCATATCATTGGATTATTAGGACTATTGGAATATTAGATGTCTTGCTTCTTTTTGTGATCAAATGAAAATATTTATAAAACATTTTCCTAAATGCCTTTTAAGTCTATTCCATAAGTAAATTATATGGAATCAAAGCTGAAACTCTTGATTCGACCAGATGAATTGTGAACATAGAAGCCTTCAAAATAAATCAAAATATTCACATATTCTCAAAAATTTAGTACCACAAATCTGATTCACTCCATTTCAACAGCAGAAAAAAAAAAAAAAACCTTGCTTTTTGTGCATAAGGCATTGCATGCAATAGAAGGATACGTTAGTACTTGCCCTCATGGTTCCAGTTCAAAGAATTACTGTGCCAGAAGTTGTTTCCTCTGTTACAGGTCCAGGAAAATCTGATTCTTGTTAGTATCATTTCCTATACACAGAGAAGGAAGGAGAATTCTGCTTTGATTCAATCCAGTCTACACATCGTACTGTGCCTGCCAGGGTGGATTTGTATTAAAAAGAGAAAAAAAGAATAATATGTTACTAAAAAGCTTCTGTGTTGCAAAGGAGTAGAGCCTTGTAAAGGAAGATGGGGCAATCTTGGCATCCTGTCTGTATGAAGAAACATCATAAAGAATCATTTAAACTCATAAGAGTGCATGATATGCATGTTAATTAGAGTAAACAATAGATCAAATCAGATAAATTTGCATGAGTAATTATCAATTGAAGAATTATGTAAAGTGTTTAACTTTCAAAAGTTAAAAATGTAGAGATCTTGTTTGTAGTCCATGGAGAAAGTTCTGTGGCTCTCACCTTGACTTTGGGTATGTTTTAATCTCAGGCATAGCTTCACCATAAGCAAGGACATTTGTGGCCCACATTGGAATCATAAGCTTCCCCTTCTGCTATTTCCTTTAAATTTTCCCAAACCAAGGACTAAGGAAAGAATAGTGTTTAGGATGATGTAAAATGCTGTGCCATGGGATGTTTGAGTATCTCAGGCTGAAGAAGACCAGCAAGCAGGAAATCTAAGTACAGTGCTGTTCTTATGTATCCTGTTTATTAGTTTACTCATTCATTTAATAATTGATTCATTCTGTAAACTTTTGTGTAACTTTTGTCCTGCAGTGATAAAAATGATGAAGAATAGTTCTTTCCCTGTAGGAATCCTTAGCTTAGTGGAGTTAGAAATGCAAATGCAAGTATCTCTTTCAGTGAAAGAGTATCAATTAATGAAGATGAGAGTCAAAATGAATGTGAGGGTGGTCAAGTCACCTGATGAAGGAATAATGTTAAGATGATTATCAGAGCCTCAAAGGCAGAGGCACTTTAATGGCTCATTTTGTTATCTGCAGTTCCTACAAGAATTGCGTACATGGAAGACAATGAATGATGACAGATGGAGGGGGAGGGAGGGAAGGAAGGAAGGAAGGAGGGAGGGAAGGAGAGAGGGAAGAAGGAAGAAAGGAAATGAACATTGAGGGTTGCATTTTAAAGGAAGCTAGGAAAGGTCTATTTTCTCAGTTCTAGAAAATAAGTAAATATTAAGCTAATAACAAGTTAATAAAATCAATACTGCAGACTCAAAGTTCAAAATATCTAGAAAAGGCCATTTTCTTGGCTCAGTAGGTAGCACTCTGCAAGTTCACACTGCCTTGCTTTCTCATCTAAGCACCTAATCATTTCATGAGATGGACTCAGTGAGAAAGGAGAAGAAGTGGACCATGCAACAGGGAAGGTATACCTTAATTTTCATGGAGGCCTATCTTATCCAGTGTAATCCTTAGTCAGTATATTATTTTGGCTTAAAAGGACTCTGCTCATTTTGCTCTGAGACTTTTTTTTAATCCACATACTGAAAACATCAAGTATTTTAGTGTTCTTCTTATGACATCACTCTGACATACAGTAAACATGATAGCACATTTTATGGCACTGGAAAAATAAGCAAGAAAGGGAAATACCTTTCCTCCATGCTTTGGTCAAATATATATTTTATAGTTAGCTAAACTTAGCACACATGTGATTTTCAGAAATGTACACACAGGAACTTTCTATGTTGAGTAAATTTGATCTAATGAATGCAACTATTCACAGAAAAACTCAAAGATTCATTGAAAATGTATTATTTCCTGCTCAAAGATATATTGTAACCTATGCAAAAAGGTCTTTACTGTAGTTCTAATTTTAATTCTAGGTCACTAATATTGATAGGCTTTTGGCTCATATTCAAGCTCCCAGAATGCAAATAAACCACTTAAATATGAAGATTTCTATTGATTTTAAGGTGGGTCTCCCCACTCCCATACTCTAGAATGGAGACATCTCAGACGAGACACCTGATGCTTCAAAGTGTTACATGGAAAGTACCCTATCATGCAGATCATTCAAAATTATACACAAAAGTAGTATTTAGTTATTTCTTAAGTATTACTCAAAAGCTCAAATTGCAGCATTCTAATTTTTTCTGAAATTATTTCCATATATCCATTTTCCCTGAAAACATGCATTTGAAAATATTCTTTTGTATGTATTGCTTGTGCACATAGTCCCACCTTATTCTGTGAATATAAGTCATCTTCTGTAACAAATGCTAAGTATGAAAATTATTTTCATTGTTTTAATATGTAATCCATCTTAGACATGTCAATAGAATAAAGTGTTTGGATCATTGATTTTTAAAAGTTAAGAGGAAAGAATATATAACTAAGTTCAACCAGTCCAATATTCCTCAAAGGTTTAAAAATGGAGTTCATATGTATACATATAAAAATGACAAAAGAGGAAAAATTTGTATGCCTAGGGCAGAGGACAGTATCATGTTGGCTATCTTCCATTTAGCTGACCAGAGAAATTATATTCCATCATCTTCATAAGGTAAATTACTACTTGTACTACTGTAAGTATGAGTTTTCTTTTTTTTGTTCTAGCATTTACTAGGGATATTAAAAATAGTTTTGAGTTACTTCAGCAGCTATTTATCTATATACTTTCTGCCTTTTGTTAGCCATAATCTTAGTCATTTCAGTACATGGAGTCCTAATCTTCAAGTCTGTCAGTCCCATTTCGCATTACAAATCATTTGTAGTTTTACAACTGTCATTTCCAAGGACATCTGGAAAAGAAGTTTTTATGAAAGGTTACCATGCATTCTAAGAAGGCCAAGAATTAGCATGACTTTGTAAAGATTCTTATAAATTGAGCAGCAGCCATCGCTGGCAATAGGGTATTTTTTTGCTCTTGTCAAGTATCTTTATTTAAATATTAAGGAAGAGATATGACCTTTGGCCTTGAAGATCACTGTGACATAGCAATGGCCCAATCTATTAGCTGTCAATGGAGTGCAATAGCTTGACTCTCTCAAGGCCCCTATTTGTGGACAGTGTTATAATAACCCTTCCATTAGGCATCCCCAGGCAAATAACCTCAGCTTTAACAGAGTCAGTTTAAAACTCCTTAGAGTAACATTAAGAGACTATCTGGTTTGTGTCAGCTTAAGATCAACTACTCTGTGCATAGGTTCAATTCTGTAAATTTTAAGTAGCCACAGTAATTTAAGAATTGTTTCATAAATGCCTGCAGGTAAATATTAGACACAGAGAATATAGAAATAACCCATCTATGTCTTTGGTTTCTTAACCAGCCCCTGTAGAGAGTAACAGAATCCAAGTGGGCTAAGAATCCACTTTTTAAATATGACTTTTTCATCTATATACCTATCTTTTGTTGATAGAAATTTCACAGAGTTACTTCAGTGATGTGGTATGAACAGGGATCAAATCCCTTCACAGTACATATAAACTCTCCACAGTGTGTATGCGAGGAAGTAAATCATGGTCACAAGACCCAAAATGTTTACTTTTCACTGCCTCACAAGCTATTTTATTCCAGGTAAGACATCTCATCAAGAATAGGAATCTGAAGTCAAAGACTATTTTATGAAACATCAAAGTCAAATCACCCTAAAATGGCCTTGAAAAATTACAGTTGTCATCTTATCTCTAAAATATATCATTAACAATGCTGTTAATACCTAAATATTTGATCATGAAAAGAATTTAATGTCTCCCCTAAATCCCTCCATTGTGTTTAGATGTTGATGACTTCTCTAAAACATAATCCAAACTAATTTTTTAATTCATTATTAACTATAAATGACTTCTCAAGTGGAAGTTTCACCATTTTATTTTCTTCATTAGATAATGATAGATGTTTCATTTTGAATCTTTACTTTTAAAAGTAACGGAAAAATTAGCAAATATTGTATACAATGTACACACAATGGTATATGTAAACATACATATCTTTAAATATTCTTTTGGGTTTTTTGGAGCAAAAGTCTGGCCAATTTTTAAAATAAAAGACTAATATTTTAGGAAATAAGATACATTTAGTACTGATGAAAAAGACATTAAAGTATAAGTAAGTGTTCATTGACTTAAATTTTGTCCCTCATCAGGTTAACTGCTATAAAGGAAAAAAAAAAGTGAAATGATATCATGTGCTAAAACCCCAGTGCTCATAAACAATACTTAGCTTTTGATTTACAGTGAAATCATGATTCTCCATTTCTTGTTCCCTCTGTCTTTGACATTGCATGTGAGACCATAGGGCAATACATGCCCTACAACATAATATAGGATGTAATTTAAAGGGCTCTATTGATGCTATAAATCACAAATGGTTCTGCTGAAACAGTTTATGAATGGCAGTAAAACACTAAGACTGGATTATATCATTAGAATTATGTACCACATGCAGATATTGTTATTTGTAATTAGAGATAAAGTATTATACAAACAGATGGAAATGTCATTTTTCTTGATATTTACAAGATTCTTGTTGCAAGAAAATGTGTTTGTGGGAGAAAAAAGAAATTCAGGGTTTATAAATACCTGTCATTTTAGAGGAAAGATTTGTGTGTTCTGATAGCAGACCACAATAGAATATATTCTGACAGTTCACACATAATTTACGTGTTAAAAGCAAAAAAGAACATCTGCATACAGGCTACCAGCAAACTACACAAGGGTTGCTAGTACTCAAATAAAGAGAAATAGCACCATAGTGACTATGAGAGTATGGTGCGTTATAGAAAGAGGTGAACAGTGTGAAAGGTCTATCAACCTGCTAATTCTCTCTACAAGAAAATCAACCTTCATGGACATGTCTTTCTAACTGTACTGATGTTTTCATACACACACAGCTATTCCGAAGCTCTAAAATAATCTAGGTTTACAATTTTCTTTTCTGGGAGGATAAAATGTCAATGGCAATTCTTCAACCATTTGTGGTCACATCTTTGATGATGAAGAGGTATTCCAGTCTTCTGTCTCTTTTAGCTGTACCCTTCTGTTTTTGTAAGTTGTCCTGGTGGATACGTGTATGTAGCTAAACCAATGGTCTGGTTTAATACACAGATGCTTCCATTGTCTCTTTAATGTTTTTCCTCAAAGAAACTTAAAAATAACATACAGTAGAGTTTTGCAAGTAATTTCCGAATATTTTAGGTGGGTCTTTGGGGTCTTCAGATTAATTTCTCTACATAAAGTCAATCGTGGTTAAAGTCTAAAATAGGTGAAGACTTAAGTATCTCCCAACTTTCTCTCCCAGGACTTGACCAGAAATGGCCACCAACCCCCAAGATTACCACCAGTTTCCCCAAAATAAAGTAAGGCATACCAGAATTATTTGTTTTATCACCTGTCAGAGCCATGTCCTATCATTTTAGGCTTATTGCTGCCCCATTTCCCTTCTTACAGAAATTTATTCCAATCTCATTCCTTTAGAACCAGGATAATAATTAACTGACTAATAAACTATCTGCATTCATTTGCAAAGGCAGTGATTATAATACTATATAGATTATTTTAAAGTGACTTACTACGAGTAATTCTAGAGTTGATTAATCCGAAGATTAAAAAAGGCAGAAATAATGAGCTGTGAGTCTCAACATGATAAAGATAACCTCTTGCTAGAGGTTCTATGGAAAGTTTCTGGGAGGAAGTGAAATTTTAACAGAACCATGAAGGTTAATCAGCATATAAAGATAAGGATGGCCATTCTGGAGGAGTTTAATCAAAGCATAACAGCAGGAAAGTGAGAAATTCTGGTGTATAAAAGAGGCTACTATGAGACACTATCACTGTGTGAACACTGGCAAATACAAAAGCATGTAGAGAAGAAAATAATTTCATAGTATAATTTTGCAGCCAAAAATAACAATGTTAGTATTTTTATATTTCGTTATGTTGTACATATTTTAATTTACCAACTGAAAAATTACCACATATATGATTATATACATGTCTACATGTATCAGTAATATACATAAAATTGCATATTCTTCACTTCAAAATAATGAGATTTTTTAAAGTCTCATACTTTTTAATAAGGGTGATTAATTAGTTATCATCCCTATTGTAACCTTTCTTATTCTAGCGACCTAAAATCAACTCTATAAGCAACTTATGTTGTTCCTTATATTTAGCTATTGTTAAAAAGTTGGATTTATACTTACCTATAAATCTTTGATTGTACTTGTAATTGTTTTCTCAAGACATATTACTAGAAATGAAATTATGTCAAACATGTAAAGATTTAAATATGTAAAGATTTACATATCTTACAAATATGTAGATTCTCATATGTAATGTAATAGCTTGCAAAAACATTCTTATATGTGAGTATATACGAATTACACTCTCCAAAGAGTGATAAAGAATGCCACTTTAATGTCTATTTTCATTTTTCATATCTCCAAATTTACAATTACACCAAGACATGACGCAGCAATCACTAATGAAGCTTCCCTTTTGTGTTTCCTTACATTGATATCATCCCTACTCTTACAAGTCAATCATTTGCTTATGAGAATGTTATCATTGTTGCCACAGAAGTCCAAGAAGCCTTTCATTTACTTTCTAATCAAGATGGTGTTTTTTGCAGAAGTAAAAATGTTTGAAAAGTTAAGCTTTTCTGAGAGAAAGGATCATTTTCAAAACACTTGATATATGAAGGGCGAAAAACTCCAGTGCACATAAGATTTCTTTTCTTTTTTTTTTTTTTTTCAGTACTGGAGATTGAACCCAGAGACTAGCAGGAACTCTAAGACTTGATCCACACTCCCCGTCCTTTTAATTTTAGGTTGTTATTCAAGGTCTCATGCTTTTTTGCAAGCCAGTCTTGGACCACAATCCTCCCTCCAACTTCCTCCAGAGTAGATGGGACCACAATCATGGGCCACCTCAACTGGCTTTTTTATTTTTAGATGGAGTCTCATTAACTTTTTCCTGCACAGGCTTCAAATTGTAATCCTTCTATCTCTACCTCCTAAGTATGTGGGATTACAGATGTGTGCTACCATACCCAACCTGGAAACCTTTCTTTGTATTCATCCTGCTTGGAGTTCACTGTGCTTCTGTGATTTCATATCTTTCATGCAACTTAGAAAAACCATGGTCTTTATTTCTACACATATTGCTTTGGCTCTATGATCTCTTTTTTCATATCTTTGGCTTTAATTACACATATATTAGCCCATTTTAGAATTTCCAATATTTCTTATACCTTTTCTTCTGAGATTTTCCAGCTGTTTTTTCTCTCTGTTGCAGGGATATATGTCTATTGACATGTCTTTAGATTTTCTAATACTGTATTCTGCTATGTACCTATCTAACATGTTCTTAAAGTCAGAGATTATATTTTGCAGTTTGCCTTTGATATTTATTTATAGATTTTCATTCTTTATTGAAATTGCATTTTTTATTCATTTTGTTTTATTTTTATCTTTTTATTTAAAGTAGGAGTGACAGTTGTAAGTCATTTTCTGCTGGATGACATCTCCATTATCCTGGTGAATTACTCATTGATTAAAAAAAAACATTTCTAGTAGCATATATTAGTTGCACACTGGGTTTCATTGTGACATTTCCATACATGCTTACCATATACCTTGACTCATCCCCACTCACCATCATTCTCCCTCATCCCCTTCCCACTATTTAAAGTCATTTCAACAGGTTTCATTGTTCTATTTCATACAAGTATTTAAAATACATCAACCACCTTTAGCCTCTCAATTCACTGTCCCTCTCCCACTGGTACCCACCCCCAATAAGAACAGTCTCACATTCATCTCCTTCATTTTTTTACTTAAATGTATATTCACTTATATACATGTGCACCATGTATATTTCACCCTGAATATATTGTACTTTAATCAGATGCAATATGTTTTGATATTATTTACTGTCTATCATTCTCTTTTCCTCTACCTCCTCCCATTATTCCCCTCAAATAGTGTTGTATTTTTGTATATGTTTATCTTTTGCTTCTATCTTCCACATATGAGAGAAAACATGCAACTCTATCTTTCTGAACCTGGCTTACTTCACTTAACATAATGTTCTACATTTCCATGCATTTACCTGCAAATGGCATAATTTCATTCTTTTATATATATATATACATCATATTTATATATAAACACATTATATATACACATATGTATTATAAATATATAAATACCACATTTTCTTAATCCATTCATCAGTTGTAGGACATCTTGGCTGTTTCCATAGCTTGGCTGTTATGAATAAACCTGCAATAAAAACACGGGTATATAAGTGTTTCTACGGTATTTTGACTTACATTCCTTCAAATATATGCCCAGGAGTGGTTTCAGTGGATCATACAGTAGTTTTAGTTTTTTTGAGGAACCTCCATACTGCTTTCCACAGTGGTTGTATTAATTTACTTTCCCACTAACAGTGTATAAGGGCTCCTTTTTCCCCCTGCATCTTTGCCAGCATTTGTTTTTGTGTTCTTGATGATAGCCATTCTGACTGCAGTGAAGTGACATCTTAATGCACTTTTGATTTACATTTTCTTTAGGGCCAGGCTGAATATTTCTTCATTTGTGCTTTGGCCATTTGGATTTCTTCTTTTGAAAAATGTCTGTTCCATTCATTTGACCATTTCTTCTATGGGTTGTTGATTCTTGGGGAGTTTCCTTTTTTGAGCTTCCTGTAAATTCTGGTTATTAGTCTTTTGTCAGATGTATAGCTAGGAAAGATTTCTCTCATTCTGTAGTCTGTCTCTTCAGTCTGACTGTTCCCTTTGCTATGCAGAAACTTTTTAATTTGATGCTGTCCCATTTGTCAGTCCTTTCTCTTAATTGCTGAACTACTGGAGTTCTACTCAGGAAGTTGTTCCTCTGCCTATGTGTTCCAGTGTTTTCACTCTTCTTTCTTGTAGTACTTTCAAAGTTTTAGGACTTACATTAAGATGTTTTACCCACTATGACTTGACATTACTACCAGGTGAAGGACAGGACAGGAATCCAGTTTCACTCTTCTACAGGCAGATATTCAGTTTTTCCACCACTATTTGTTGAAGAACCTGGCTTTTTTTTCTCCAAAATATGTTGTGAGTGCCTTTGTCAAAAATCAAATAGCTGTAGCTACTGTCTGTGTGTTCTATTCTGTTCCACTGGTCTTCACATTTGTTTTTGTGTTAGTGCCATGCTGTTTTTATTGCTATGGTTCTGTAGTATAGTTTGAAGTCAGGTATAGTGATACCTGACTTTTTTTTTTTACTTAGGATTGCATTAGCTATTCGAGGTCTTTTGTGTTTCCATATAAACTTTAGGATTGATTTTTCTATCTCTCTGAAGAATGTCATTGGAATTTTGATGGAGATGGCATTGAACATATACATTGCTTTAGGTAGTATAGCAATTTTCACTATATTGATTTGCTGAGCCATGAGCATGGGAGATCTGTCCATATTATAAAATATTCCTTGACTTCTTTCTTCAGTGATTTATAGGGCTAATTTTTTTATTATAGAGGTCTTTCACTTTGTTAAATTTATTCTCAAGTATTTTTTGAGGCGGTTGTCAATGGAATTGTGCTCCTGTTTTCTTTCTCAGGTCATTCATTGTTGGTATATAGAAAAGCTACTGGATTTTGTATATTGATTTCATTTCCTGCTACTTTGCTGAAAGTATTTATGATGTCTAAGAGTTTTTTGTTGTTGTTGAAGTTTATAGAATTGTTTGGGTATAGAATCATATCATCTGCAAATAGTGATAATTTGACTTGCTCTTTCCCCATTCAAATCCCTTTTCTTTGTTTCTCCTGCCTTATTCTCTGTCTAGGAATTCAAAACTGCATTTAATAAGAGTGGGGAAAGTGGACACCCTTGTCTCATCCCTTAATTTAGAGGAAATGGTTTCAATTTTTCCCCATTTGCTATGATGTTGGATATATACTTATTATATATTGAGGTACATTCTTTGGATTCCTGTTTCTTCAGAGTTTTTATCATGAAAGGATACTAAATTATGTCAAAGGCTTTTTCTGCATATATTGAAATGATCATGTGATTTTTTTGTCCTTGCTTCTGTTTATGTGTGCTGTATTACACTTAAGAGTTTGCATATGTTGAGCATTCTTGGAAAGAAACTGACTTAGTTATGATGTATGATCTTCTTGAGGTATTGTTGAACTCAACTTGCCAGTATTTTATCAAAAATTTTGCATGCATGTTCATTAAGGAGATTGGTCTATAATTCCCCCTTTTTCTTGCATCCTGATTTGGGTTTTGAATGAGTGTAATATTAGCTTCATAGAATGAATTTGGTAGTGTTCTTTCCCTTTCTGTTTCATGGGAAATTTGAAGTGCATTGGTATTAGTTCTTTAAAGGTCTAAGTTAATTTGTTTCTTTTCATCTCATTCAATTCATTTAGTTGCTTATTATATTCTCTTTGACTTCATTGATGCTTTTTGCATGTCTTCTTATCTTATTAATCATTCTTTTTAAAAAATGTTATCGTCTTTACTCACATGTGTATACATTGTTTGGGCCACCTCCACCTCCTTCCCCAGACTTCTGGGCAGAACTTGTTCCACTTTCCTGCTCTCCAATTTTGTTGAAGAGAAAACATAAGAGATATTTCAAAAGGCATAGCATTTTGCTAGTTTGAGATAAAGATAGCTATTCAGAGAGATTCCTAGCATTGAATCCATCCACATGTATATTGCAACCCACATTGGTTCATCTCTACCAGACCTCTTCACTACTTCCTAGTCCCCTTCCCATAGTGACCTCTGCCAGTTTAAGATTACTATATTTGATCCTCTACAGCAAGCACATCAACCGGATTCAACTTTTAGATTTCCTTACCATTCCCTATTCCTCCCATGCATGTTCTCCCCTTGGTGTGTGATCCATGTGCAATAATATCACTGCATATGAGGGAGAACATGGGATTTTTGGTCTTCTGAGCCTGGCTAACTTTAAGATGATGTTCTCCAGTTCCATCCATTTACTTGTGAATGACAAAATTTCATTCTTCTTGTGACTCAATAAAATACCATTGTGCATAAATACATTTTCTTAATCCATTCATCAGTAGTAGGGCATCTTGGCTGTTTCCATAGCTTGACTATTGTGAATAGTGCTGCAATAAACATGGGTGTGCAAGTGTCTTTGTAATAACCTGAGTTGCATTCCTTTGGGTATATCCCTAGGAGTGGTATTGCTGGATCATATGGCAGATCTATGTTTAGTTTTTTAAGAAGCCTCCATATTGTTTTCCATAGTGGTTGTACTAGCCTACATTCCCATCAGCAGTATATAAGTGTTCCTTTTTCCCCACAACATTGCCAACATTTGTTGTTGGTGGTGTTTTTGATGATGGCTATTCTAACAAGAGAGAGGTGGAATCTTAGTGTGGTTTTGATTTGCATTTCCTTTATGGCCAGAGATGGTGAGTATTTTTTTCATGTGTTTTTTTGGCATTTGGACTTCATCCTTTGAAAAAGTTCTGTTTAGTTCAGTTGCTTACTTCATTATTGGTTCGTTGATTTTTGGGAAGTTTAGTTTTTTTTTTTTTTTAGTTCCCTGTATACTCTGGTTATCAGTCCTCTTATGTATAGCTAGCAAAGATTTTCTCCCACTCTGTGGGTGGTTTCTTCAACTCAGAGACCATTTCTTTTGTTGTCCAGAAGCTTTTTAATTTCATGTAGTCCTATTTGTTCATCCTTTCTCTTAGTTTCTGGGCTGCTGGAATTCTACTGAGGAAGTCTTTGCCTACCTATTGCATCCAGAATATTCCCTGCTCTTTCATGCACTAACTACAATGTTTTGGGTCCAATATTAAGGTCCTCAACCCATTTTTACTAGTACTGGGTGATAGACATTGATCTAGTTTCAGTTTTCTGCAGGCAGATAGCCACTTTTTCCAGCAACATTTGTTGAAGAGGCTGTCTTTTCTCAATTGTGTGTTTTTGGTGACTTTGTCAAAAATAAGGTGGGCATACCTGTGTAGATTCATATCCGGGTCCTCTATTCTGGACCACTGGTCTTCGTATCTGTTTGTGCACCAGTGCCATGTTCTTTTTATTGCTATGGCTCTGTAATATAGTTTGAAGTTGAGTATTGTGATACCCCTAATATTGCTGTTTTTGCTCAGTATTGCCTTAGCTATTTGCAGTCTTTTGTGCTTCCAAAAGAACTTTAGAGTAAATTTTCCAATCTCTGTGATGAATGTCATTGGGATTTTGATGAGAATTACATTGAACATGTAGATTACTTTTGGTAGCATAGCCATTTTTTCAATGTTGATTCTGCCAATCCATGAGCACAGGAGATCTTTCCACCTTCTGTAGTCTTCTTCAGTTTCTTTCTTCAGTGGTTTGTAGTTCTCCTTGTAGAGGTCATTTACATCCTGTATTAAGTTTATTCCTAGGTATTTATTTGATTTTTTTTTCCTGAGGCTATTGCAAATGGAATTGCTTTCCTATGTTCTTTCTCAATTTGTTCATTATTGGTGTATGGAAAGGCTACTGATTTTCATAAGTTGATTTTGTATCCTACTACATTGCTGAAGATGTTTACAGTGTTTAGGAGTTTTTGTGTAGAGTTTTTTGGGTCTTTGAAGTATATGATCATGTCATCTGCAAATAAAGATACTTTGACTATTTCTTTATCCATTTGCATTTCTTTTATTTCTTCTTCTTGCCTTATTGCTTCGGCTAGGAATTCCAGGACTATTTTGAATAAGGCTGGGGAGAATGGGCATCCTTATCTCATTCCTTACTTTAGGAGTAAATTGTTTCAGTTTTCCCCCAGTAAGTATGATGTTAGTTATAGCTTTGTCTTATATAGCCTTTATAATGTTGAAGTACATTCTTTCTATTCCTAGTTTTCTTAGAGTTTTTATCATGAAATGGGGTTGAATCTTATTAAAGGCTTTTTCTGTATCTATTGAGATGATCAAGTAGTTTTTGACTTTGCTTCTATTAATGTCCTGCATTACATTTATTGATTTGCATATAATGAACCACCCCTGCGTCCCTGGGATGTAGCAGACTTGATCATGGTGAACAATATTTCTGATATGTTGCTGTGTTCGGTTTCCCATTATTTTATTGAGGATTTTTGCAAAAATGTTCATTAAGGAGATTGGCCTATAGTTCTCCTTTTTGGATGTGTCTTTGTCTGGTTTTGGGATGAGTGTAACACTGGCTTTATATAATAAGTTAGGCAGTGTTCCTTCCCTTTCTATTTCATGGAAAAATTTAAGGAGAGTTTGTATTAATTCTTCTTTAAAGGGCTCATAGAATTCAGCAGACAATCTGTCAGATCCTGGACTTTTCTTTGAGGGGAGACTTTTTATTGCTGCTTCAATTTCATTTTGTGTTATAGATCTGTTTAGGTGGTTACTACCTTCTTGGTTCAGTTTTAGATGGTCATAAGTATCTAGAAATTTGTCCATCCTTCAAGATTTTCCAATTTATTGGAATATAGTTTCTTAAAGTAGTCTCTGATGATTCTATGGATTTCCTTGGTGTTTGTTGTTATCTCCCCTTTTTTATTTCTAATTTTAGTAATTTGGGTCTTTTCCTTGCTCATTTTAGTTAGATTTGCCAGGGACTTGTCAATCTTGTTTATTTTTTCAATGAACCAGCTTTTGGTTTCGTTGATTCTTCGTACAGTCTTTTTGGTCTCTATTTTGTTAATTTCCATCCTTATTTTTATTATTTCTGTCCTGCTTGCTTTGGGTTTGCTTATTCTTATTTTTCTAGGAGTTCGTGATGTAGAATTAGGTCATTTATTTGAGATCTTTCTATCCATTTAATACAGGCACTCATGGTTGTAAACGTTCCTCTCAAGACTACCTTTACTGTGTCCCATAGGTTCTGGTAGGCAGTGTTTTCATTTTCATTAACTGCCAGGAAACTTTTGATTTCCTCTCTTATTTCTTCTATGACCCACTGATGGTTGAACAATGTGTTATTTAGCCTCCAATTACTTGCATATTTTCTGCTGTTGTTTTTGTTGTTGAATTCTAGTTTTAATGCATTGTGATCAGATAGAATGCAGGGGTTATTTCTATTTTTTTATTTGGATATCTTTGTTGACCTTTTTTGGATGACCTATCTACTGGTGATAGAGGGGTATTAAAGTGTCCCACAACCACTGTGCTGGAGTCTATATGTGTTTCTAAGTCTTTTAGTGTATGTTTGATGAAATTGGGTGCACTGACATTGGGCACATATGAATTGAAAATTGTTATTTATTTCCTTTTGATGTATTGCCACTTTAATTAGTATGTAGTATCCTTCTTTGTCTTGTTTGACCAATGTAAGTTTGCAGTCTACTTTTTGTGATATAAGTGTTGCTACTCCTGATTGTTTTGGGGGGCCATTGGCTTAGTAGATTTTCTAGCCTTTTACCCTAAACCAGTGTTTATTTCTGTCAATATGATGGGTCTCTTGTAAACAACAGATTGTCAGATCTTCCTTTTTAATCTAGTTCACCATATAGTGTCTTTTGATGGGGGAGTTGAGTCCATTGACATTCAGTGCTAATGTTGATAGGTATGTGGAGATTCCTGACATTTAGTTCTTTTTGTTGTATAAGGATTTGACTGTGTGCAGCCGAATCAATGCTACTCTCTGATTACTTGTCTTTTCTTCCCCTGTGATTTGATACTTCCAGTCCTCTCATGGTTTTGTTTGCTTGCAATTCTGTTGCAGAATTCCTTGTTTTAGTTTCTGTTTATTGTGAAAGATTTTTATTGTTCCATCAACTTTGAATGATAATTTTCCTGGGTAGAGAATTCAATGGCTGCTCTAGCTTGTCCTTGATGACATTTTCCTTCCCCCCCCCCCCTGCAATTTTAAATGTTTTATTTAGGGATTAAGGAGCAAATAGCTCCAGTCACTTGTGTGTATGAGTATGCTGCTGGGTTTGGTGGTAGGTTAAGTGTTCTAGCTAGTAGGCCAGCTCAGCTAGGTGCTCTCCTTGTTTTTGGATAGAGACCTGGATGCTGCGCTCTAGCCTCTCCTTTGGATGAAGACTCTGGGCTGAGCATTTTCAGCCTGCTCCTGACAGGCCAGCCTGTGGGATATTCAATTATTCTATTTAGCTAAAGGCTTTCTAGGGGAGTCAGATTCGGTCCACTTAGCCAACAGATTTCTCAGTGACTGGCTGAATTTGCTCCTGTCTGCTGAGCTAGCCTGTGTAGTAGCCCTTAGGACTGAAATTGGCTTGCTCACCTGATTGGTTTGTTGATTGGTCTATCTGGTCTTGGAAGAAAGGCAGGTTAGCAGTCAGCTACTGTCCTCTGGGTTGGGCAAGTCTTTTAGCCCGCCAAGCCATTGTTTTGCATGCAGGGCGTTCCCTTATGAGAAGGAAGCAACTCAGGTGTGGGGGTGGGGAAGAACCAACAAAACTCAAGCATGGGCACAGGTCCAGGTCTGAGCCCATGCACTCATGGTATTCACACTTTTCCCCTTTTTGGAGTGAAGTATATTAATATATTTTTTCTTAAACACAAGTTTTATTTATTTATTTATTTATTTATTTTATTATTCATATGTGCATACAAGGCTTGGTTCATTTCTCCCCCCTGCCCCCATCCCCTCCCTTACCACCCACTCCACCCCCTCCCTCTCCCCCCCACCCCCTCAATACCCAGCAGAAACTATTTTGCCCTTATTTCTAACTTTGTTGTAGAGAGAGTATAAGCAATAACAGGAAGGGACAAGGGTTTTTACTGGTTGAGATATACAGGGTATTGACTCACATTGATTTCCTGTGCATGGGTGTTACCTTCTAGGTTAATTCTTTTTGATCTCACCTTTTCTCTTGTACCTGTTCCCCTTTTCCTATTGGCCTCAGTTGCATTTAAGGTATCTGCTTTAGTTTCTCTGCGTTAAGGGCAACAAATGCTAGCTAATTTTTTAGGTGTCTTACCTATCCTCACCCCTCCCTTGTGTGCTCTCGCTTTTATCATGTGCTCATAGTCTAATCCCATTGTTGTGTTTGCCCTTGATCTAATGTCCACATATGAGGGAGAACATACGATTTTCGGTCTTTTGGGCCAGGCTAACCTCACTCAGAATGATGTTCTCCAATTCCATCCATTTACCAGTGAATGATAACATTTCGTTCTTCTTCATGGCTGCATAAAATTCCATTGTGTATAGATACCACATTTTCTTAATCCATTCGTCAGTGGTGGGGCATCTTGGCTGTTTCCATAACTTGGCTATTGTGAATAGTGCTGCAATAAACATGGGTGTGCAGGTGTCTCTGGAGTAACCTGTGTCACAGTCTTTTGGGTATATCCCCAAGAGTTAAACACAATTTTTAACAGTGAGTCACAAGCTTCTGGATAAGATAAAGTATATGAAAATGATTTATGATCCTATTTGAAATGATAATAGTATTTTAAAGGATACTTACTGGATACGATTTAAAAATTAGAAAGACACTGGACATCAGGAGGAAAAATAGTCTGCCATAAGGGACAAAACACAGAAGAAGTGAGCCTCATGACTGCCCAGCTACCTACTCTGAGACAGTTTCAATGCCATGGTAGAAGAAAGGTAGCCTGGGTGGAATCCAAGAGATGTCTTGAGTTAAGAAGACAGAGCTAAGAATATGGAGATTGAAAAGCAGACAGAGTTTGCAAACCTAGTACTAAAGAAGGAAGACCTAGATAGAGAGACACATCTAGCGATAACATGAGGTTCCCCTTAGGTATTTAGTAAAGTACTAGGCAATCTAGGCATTTCAGGAAATTCTGCAAAGTTGGAAAAAGAATCATTAAAAGGATGAAAATGAAAACCCACAGGACAGACAAAAAACCAGCAAGAGTGCCTATATTCATTAGACAGATTAGAAAATAAACAAACAACAAGAAGAAGAAAACCATTCTTCATTGGGTTTGTCTGTGTAGAGTGCTTAGGAAGGTGGTGAGGAATAATTAGCCTAGATTGAACCTTTCTCCAGACCCACAAAATCCTGTAAAGAAGATCCAAAAGGATCAAATTGTCCTCAGTAACTGAACTGCATTCCAGGATAAAACATTATGTGAGAGAATAAAAAATTGAACGTTTCTTAGTGGAGCTTTGAGATGCCTGCAGACTTGTAAAGTCTCAGAGTTAAAAGACACAGTTAAGTTATGTCAGGATTCCTAACTCACAGCAACTCTGGGGTAACAAATGCAATTGTTTTAATTCATTAAATTTTAGTGTAATATTTGTGCAGCAATAGAAAACTAATACAGAAAGGAATTGCCTTAACTTGATAAAGGTCATTTATGAAACATCTATAGCAGACGTATGTAATAATGAAATACTGAATATTTCTCCCCAAAGATTAGAAACAAACCAGGTAGTATGCTTCCACTATTTTTGTTTATTTTGTACTGGTGAGTTCTAGCCAATGAAACAGTTAGACAAAATAAATAAATAAGTAAAATAAAAAGCTTCCACATTGGAAAAGAGTAGGCAAAACTGTGCTTATTCATAGACAACATAATAGTGTATGTAGAAAATCTGAAAATCTGATAGACTCTATGAATTTCAGTACTAGGATTTATAAGCAAGATTAATAAGATTGCATGACACAAAGAAAAATTTATTAAAAGTAATTCGGGTGGGAGGGGGAGGAGGTGGAGAAAGGATGTAGTAAGGTGAATATGGTGCAAATACTGTGTATGTATGTATATAAATGGAAAAATGAAACCTGTTGAAACTATTCCAGGAATGGGGGGAAACGGGGATAAAGGAGAATGATGGAGGGAGTGAATTGGGCTATGATATATTGCAAAAGTTTTGAAAATGTCACAATATACCCCCAGTACAACAATATGCTAATAAAAAGATAATAAAGAGAGTATACTATTGTCATAAATTAATCAATGATATAAATAAACAGAATGCAGTCCTGCAATATACCTACAAATGTATGGATATTGATTTTTGATGAGGGTATAAAGCTATTTCAGTGGAAAAAGGATAGTCTTTTCAATAAATGGTACTAGAAAATTGGATACTCTATATGCATAAAATATAAGAAAGAAAATACTCCACCAAAGACATACAGCCTTCCTCCCTCCACACACGAATGCCAGTAGCTTGAATTTCCTTAGCCTAGTTAAAAACAATCTACTAAGAACTCACAGCAAATTTCATGCTTATTATTAAAGCTGTGTGCCAACAGCTACATAAAATAAAACTTTTTTTGAGAGATCTTGTTATATAGCCCAGGCTGGCCTGAAACTCCATTTCTTCTTTCCTCAGTCTCCTGAGTGCTGGGATTACACCTATGTTCCACCACTCCTGAAAGACAGCATATTTTTAAAAGTTAAATACAACTTTCTAACAGACATACAAGGAAGGTGTATTAAAATCAATTGTCTGGCTAGCAAAGTTCCTTTGCTTTAATACAGAGGATCAATTTCTTTGCTCTAATACAAGAATAGTTTACACAGCAATCACTTTTCTACAAGTTTACTTCTACCCCTTCAGAGTCATAAAAATGTTTAGTCAATGAAAAGCAAAAGTTTAGCCAGGCACCAGTGGCTCATGCCTGTAATCTTAGCTACTTGGGAGGCTGAGTTTGGGAAGATCAAGATTTGAGATCTGTCTGAGCACAAAGATAACGAGACTCCATCTCAACCACTAGCTTGGTGCAGTGGCTCATGCCTGTCATCCCAAGCTACATGGGAAGCTGAAATCAGAGGATCAAAGTTCCAGGCCAGTCTGGGGAAAATGTTTGTGAAAACCCATCTCAATAGAAAAAAAGCTGAATGTGGTGGCCTGTGCCTGTCATCCTAGCTACAGAAGGAAGAATAAAATAGGAAGATTGTGTTCCAGGCTGACCTGGGCAAACAGTGAGACCCTAGTTCCAAAATAACCAGTGCAAAAAGGGCTGCAGGTGTGGCTCAAGCGGTAGACTTGCCTGCCTAGCAAGAGTGCTGCCCTGGAGTTTAAACCCCAGTATCACCAAAAAGTTATAAGCACTCTACATGGCTTACATTTTAAATATAATATGTTTTATTATAACATATAAATATAATATATTTAAATATATTTTAAATATGTTTTATTTAAATTTTATGTATTTTAACAAAGAAATCATATTTGTAAATTATTTTAGAAGTTTGGAGTATTTTATGTAACTTTATAATTTATCTTCAGTTTATAATATTGCTTCTATTATTTTATATGCTCAGACTAGCTAGTAACTATTTTTAAAATATTAATTTTCTAAAAAAGTCATAGAAATATTTTACTTTGAAGCTTAAACAATCTGCTTACAGCAATACCATAAACCCAGAAGAAAGAAGACACTCTTGAAATCCTCTCCTGATTTTTTATGATCCTGGGTTACTTAGTCCTCCTAGGTGACCCGAGGCTTAACCATGGGTATACTGGTCCATCTTCTCCACCAGTAAGTTTTAGGATGAAAACTAAGGAAATCTTATTTCTGTCCACCCACTGAGAGAACTTAAAATACCAGATTGCTAAGCCGGGTATCAATAGATGTTTGGTAAATGGGTAAGTGATTAAATGGAAGAAGCCGTATTTTGCAAAGTGATTTATAGATTCTGCTTGTACGATTATGTGTCTTTCTGTGAATGTCAATGAACAACTTTGTAGATGATGTAAATAAAGTTATTTTCACTAACAAGAGAAAGAATATAGTCACACCACAGATGATGAAACCATAATTGTGACTAAGTTCTAATCTCCTCTAGAAGAAGGAAGAAATGTCTTTCTGACATCTAAATTTCATCAGGCACACTGGACATACGTCCCTGAGGCATGGGAGCGGGGAGTTTGAATGTGTGAATTATCTCTACTGCCAGCCAACAGCCCAGATAGAGATTTCTGGAGCCCCTGCTCTTGGACACCAACATGTGCTATTGTGCAGTCGACCATGTCTCACACACAGAGCCAACTCTGTCAGACTAGGAAGCTTTCCTAGTTCTGGGGTGGCCATTAACATATTTTCATTTGCCAGTAGAAATTCCAACTCAAACTTGTTAAGACATTTCAGAAGATTTTCCTTCTAATCAAAGAACATTAAAAGAAAAGACACATCCTCACACAGGCCTTAGATTTAATTCCATTAGCATCCTGGTCCCATTCCTCTGGAATTCTGTATGTACCTCCCTCCTCACAAATGTCAGTTTTTTCCTAACTGACAACTGTCATCATTTATTTGTCCCACAGGCTGCCTTGTTCATGCATCCAGAGAGATAGCAATCAAATCACTTTGTGACATCATTAAACAAAATTTCTGAGCTTTCTGCGTGTAGAGACACCCTTGAACCAACTATTTTGCCAAGGAAAGTCTATGAGCCAATTGTTGTATGTATGGACTGCCTTATCCAATCCACATGGCAAGAAACTACACCAGAAGCCATGCATGGTGGCTCATACCTGTAATTCCAGCTACTTGGGAGTGGAAGATTCCAGGAAGAAAAAGTTAATAAGACTCTATATCAAAGAACAAGCTGGGCATAATGGCTTATGCCTGTAATCACAGCTATGTGTGGGAGGTTTGTAAAGGAGGATCACCTTCTCACGCTGGTACAAGGCAAGAAGCTTAAGACCCCATCAGAATAAAACTAAAACAAAAAGGGCTAGGGGCATGGTTCAAGTGATAAAGCATCTACCTAGCAAGCACGAAGTCCTGAGTTCAAACCCTCCACCACCATCCAAAAGAAAAAGAAACCAGACCAGAAACTCAGGATGAAGTCAGTCCCACCACAGAAACAGCTGCCGCTACCAGGGAAGGCCTGGAGTAGATGCTATACCTACTGATGATGGTTTGAAATGCTTCTGCCAATTTTCGAACATTCTGGAGTATATTTTCTAATGTTTGTGGGAATAAGACCTTCTAATATTCTTGAGTTATATCTTCTGGACAGTATTTGGAAGACCAAAGCACTTGATACATAGAAATGGCTAACTGAGGATATATCACTGGTACCAGAGTGCTAGTCTCACTACTTTATTTAGCGATATGATATGAAAGAGAAATGATAACTTGCTTATACCCTAACAGGTAAAAGTGTTAGTCAGATTTCTGATACTGTGACAAAATACCTGAAATAATGAACTTTAAAAAAGAAAGGGTATGTTTTGCCTCACTGCTTTGAAGATTCAGTCAATGATCAGTGGGCCCCTTTGCTTTTGGACTTGTGGCAAAAAAGTACATCACGGTGGGAAGGCTGTGGTAGAGGAAAGCCTATTCTGATGGCCAAGATGCAAAAGAAGAAAAGGAAGAGACCAGGGTTCCATAATACCTTTAAGGGCACACCCTCAGTGACCTGAAACCTCCCATTAGGATCCACCTCTTAAAAGTTTCCCACCTCTCAATAATATCAAGCTGGAGACTCAGCTTTTGACAGATGGACCTTTGAGGGGCATTCTAGATTCAAACCATAACACACAATAAAGTCAAAATTGGGAAACAAACAACTAAATACTACCAGACATACCCCTAACTGTAGCCCATGAGGAAAGTCAAATACACCTGCCTTATTATATAACAAATATGGAAGAACACTTGTAGCAAGAAGACACACAGGAAATACCTGCATAACTTGAAGCCTCCACTTGCCTCCAGACCCAAGTCTTTAGTTTGGCAGCTAGAGGTGGCCAAAAGGAGACTAAGGAAAACTGCAAGCAGTCTAAAGGCCAACTCCACCCAAACTCTACCCCTAACTGCCCGTACCGCTCACTCTGTGGTCAGATTGTCTGCTTCCAGGTTAGATATTAGATAAAGGAAACCAGTTCTCACTAGACTGTACAGCTTACGTAGAAATAGCCCCTAATATCTTTAATTAACGTTTTCAACAATTTTCCTTACATAAAACCTCATGAATACTACTTGCATCCCAAACATATCATTAAAAACTCCCCAATCATGGTAAGTGCATGAAAAGAATACCCCATGTCATATAGCAAGACCTATAGCAAACCTGCTAATCACCCTAGTCCCCCCCGCCCCCGCAAAGACTGCAGGTTTTCCCAGCAGCCTGACCATAACCACATAAAAGACAGATAAACCCTTGAGGTGGGCTCTTGAGATGCTCCCTACTCAGAGCCCGCCTTCTCTCCCTTGACGTGTACTATAGCTTTTTATTGCTTTAGTAAACTTTGGCTTTGCTTGGTACTCTTTGTCTCCTGGTTCAATTCATTGTTCAAGGTAATTGGACAAGAATCTGATAACCATCTGAGGACCATCACAGCCCACTGGTAACAGAGTCTCCTGAACTATTTGTTGGGGCTGGCCTTGAAACATGATCATCCTGATCTCAGCCTCCCAAGTAGCCAGAATTATTTACAGGTGTAAGCCACCAGATCCCAGATTATCTTCTCTATTTAAATGAAAGCTGGGTCTTGCTTTTATTTACTACTGTGTCCTTGCATCTATAATGAGGTTTAACACACAGTACAAATATAACCTTTTTTTTTTTTTTTTTTTTTTAGTGAAAAGTGCAAGTCATTTAGAGCTACAAATTGTGACCTTGGTTAAGTGACGGAAATCTGGTTATTCATGAGTTATACTGGGCTTTTGGAGAGTTATGATGCATAAATGAGCTGTTATGTGGGAAAACACCTTGAAAATTATCAGGTTCTATGACATTAAATTCTTGCATAATTAGGGAGTTGTTTGATGGGTGGATAGATGGGTGGATGACAGATGGATGGACACAAAGACAGCTAGGAAGGAGAATTGGAATGTATAATGGAAACTGTAGTAATAGCATGTCACCAAAAAGCTCCCCTAAAAATTAAATGAATAAAACTTTGTTAGGAAAGAGTGATTAGAAACACTTCAGTTTTGATAATAGTTATAATACCAATTATTTTTTGGGTGATAAACTATATACAAAAAGATTGTGCTAATTTCTTTATGCACCTACTTCACTTAAACCCCACCAGTTATTAATTTGTTCTCATTGCCTGGGCACTTTGGCTAGGTGCCTATAATCCCAGTTACTCTACAGGCAGAGACTGACAGGATCACAGTTTGAGGCCAGCTCAGGCAAAAAGTTTGCAAGATCCTATATCAACCAACATGTCAACACGTGGAATAATGCAAGCTATGTGGAAGGCAGAGGTGGGAGGATTGTGGTGTGAGGCTGACCTGAGGCAAAAGCATGAGACCCTATCTGAAAAACAACTAAAGCAGCAAGGACTGGGGGCATAATAGAGCATCTGCCTAGCAAATGTGAGACTCTGAATTAAAACCCCAGTACTACCAAAAAAACTTTTTTCCCATTTTACATATGTAAGTGATATGCAGAAAAGATATAATCAGTCCTTAAATTCACAGAGCCCTAAAATTGCAGAATGGGAAGTTGAAGCAAGTTAGTCTGACAAAAAGACTGTGGGGCTCTTCAATATTATACACTGCCTCAGAATCATTATGAAAGTCTCCTAGGAACTCATCACATTAGACCCCTTGCATTCCCTTGCTTGCTAAATGAATCTGATCTGTGTGGGAAAGTACCTAAATTTAGTAGATTCCTCAAGAGTTGATGAGAACTATAGGTTCTAGAGGAAAGCAGTACAATCTGAAAAGCAAAGAGTCATTCCAAACCTCAACCTTCCTCCTTCTCTCCCATGAATAATTAATGAAACCAGATGGACTATTGTCATTGAATTTATTTGACTTTGTTTCTTCCCTTTCTTCATTAGATTTTCCTCCTATATTCCCCCTTCTCTTCTCTTTCCCCTTTCCCTTCTTTTATTTTTCTTTCTCCCTTTTCTTAACTCCCTTTTATTCTTGGGTCCTTTAACTTTTCTTTTTTTCTTAACTCCCTTTTATTCTTGGATCCTTTAACTTTTCTTTTTTTCTGCTTTTGCTCTTCCAAGATCATCCTTATTCCCACAGACAAATAACAAACCTACCATGAGCAGTCTCCAATCTGCTATAGACTGAATAATTGTAATCCCCTAAAATTCACATGTTGATGCCCTAACTCTCAAACTGATCATATTAGGATACGGGCCCTTTTGAAGGTGAGTGAAAAGAGCAGAGCCCTCCTGAATGGGACTAGTGCCTTTATAAAAGAGACCACAGAGAATTTTTTTGCTATCCCTACCATGTGAGAACACAGCAAAAGACAGCACTTTCTAAGAAGCAAGAGCAGCACTTCCCAGGCACAGAATCTGCCAGAGCCTCCAGAAGTATTAAGAAATAATTTTTCTGTTGTTGGTAAGCCATGCTGTCTATGGTATTTTTGTAATAGTAGCCTTAATGGACTAAGACAGTATCTCTTTGAGACTGTGCTCAGTGATCTACAAAAATTACCACTATCTCACTGAACCTTGGAATAAGCCTTGTGTATCACCCACATCTCTTTAAATTGGATGCTTTGAAAGCATCAGTCTGGTTAGGCATTGTGACTGTCCTCATCTTTAAGGTGTAAAATCTTGAACTTAGTATATACTACTCCATCCACTGACAAAGTCTAAGTCCTACTCATCTGGTCAACCTTTACTGAGGAAACAACTGAATAGCAATACTATGTCAGCTATTTTGGTAGCTACATGGAGATTCCACAATCTGCAAAAGGCACCTAAATGGGAACCCAGATAATCTGGAATTCTCGTCCTAGGACTAGTCCTGTAAAGCAACAAGCCCCACTACTCAGATGAGTGTTGAGTCTCTTGATGCTTCTGACCACAGCTGAATGAACACTGCTGCTTTTAAGGTTTTATGTGATTAGATTGGACTCACCTAGATATTCCAGGATACTCCCTCACTTTAAAATCCTAAACTTAAACAAAGCTGCAAAGCTCTTCTTGCCATGTAGGATAACATATTGAAGAGCTTCCAGGATTAGGATGTAGACATCTTTGGAGGTCACTATTCTACTTACCAAAGAGATCTTTAGAAAAGCTAGTGTTCATACTAGTGTGGAGATCTAGTTACTTCTAAGAATATTCCATCTGTGTTTTGTTCCTCTGCTGTTCTTACTTTTTAACAAAAGAATTGCAAGCATCACTGGCCAAGAGGATTTGAAAGCCAACAACACAAAAACTACTAGAGGAAAATGAAAAGGTTGGAAGAAAGAAAAAGCTAAATTTAAAGCAATAAATCATTAATGTAAACATGCTATGAATCTTGAGGGTTTTAAAAAAAATAAATAGTACGTTATATGCTTTAAAGGATATAAAAATGATTTTTAAAAGTAATATCATGAATGTGTTCCTACATCTGCTCCTCCAGTAAGTTATTTGTATATCCTTCTACATTATATGTCTGGATGTACAGCAAATAAGAGTGTATATTCCTATCTTTCGCTCATCACTCAAAAGGAAATGCCCTAGATGTAGTTCTGCACTATATATGTGTGTGTGTGTGTATATATATATATATATATATAGTAGTGGGGCTTAACTCAGGACCTAGGCCTTGAGCCACACCACCAGCCTTTTGTTGTGAAGGGTGTTTTCAAGATAGGGTCTTGTGAACTATTTGCCCTGTTTGGCTTCAAACAGAGATCCTCCTGATCTCTGCCTCCTGAGTAGCAAGGATTATAGGCGTGAGCCACCAGCACCTGACTCATACATTAATAAGGACCAAAACTACTTGTAGGGAATTTTCTATGTCAGAACACAGTAATTTTCTTCATTCTTCCCCACAGGGGCACAGTACTCCACTTTATGGAAGTTCCCTAAGTCTCATATTTGTGGTCATTTATTTAGTGTATTTCAACACCATTTATAGAATAGCATGTTCCATATTGATTTGCATGATTTTCATGTTAATTTCAATATATCTTTAGGCTTATTTCTGTCCTTTGGATTATTTGTGTACTATAGCATAGTTTTAAATAGTGAGGCTTTGAGATATGTGTTAATATCTAGATCCTTGTCTTCCTTCATTGCTCTTCTTTTTCAAATAGTTCCTTTTTCCTCATTTGTCTTTTCCTTGTAAACTTTAGTACTAACTTGTCTGGCTTATAAAAATCTATTGATGTTTGTTATGATATCCATAAAACTTATAAATTAACATATGAGAATAAATGTGTTTATTGTGTTGTCATTCCACTCACAGATATTGTATAACTTTCTACTAACATGGTTTTATTTTACACTGGGTTTCTTAAATGATAGACAATGACTATTAATGAAATGAGGCAGAGTGTTATTGATTTCTTTTTGGCATTCATAGACAATGTGAGAGAGGTACTTAAAAGGGAGGACTACTGGCTGTAAGTATATGATTTACTGCATACTTAATATTAATAAGAGAAACACTTATCTCTTGGCTGGTGAAGCTATTTGAGAAACGTACTCTTTGTTCAACATGTCAGCGTCTTTCCTCCTCATCTTATTCCATCTCCTCCTTGTTTTTGTCCTCCTCATCTTCACATACACACACTGAAACCTGCTTTCTTACTCTGAGACTAGAAGTGACAAAAGGAACTTCTGATCAAGTCTCCATTTTCGGAATAACATGGATCATCTGTGATAAATAAATGAGACATTTTTAAGATTTATTACTCCCAGTAAATCCAAATCCGAAATCCGAAAGACTTATATCCCAGTATATCAAAGTATGATGAGTCCTCTGAACAAGTGATGGCAATCTGACTGGTTGCCTATACTACCCCTACTCTCTCTCTCACTTTCTCTCTGCAACAGGGTAGTCCCCACTCTGCCTTCAGGTCTCAGTTTGCATGAGACTTCTTCAGTTGCCTTGATGTTGCTTCCAGAACACCTTTAATTCTGCAGTGTAGCACTTCCCATACTTCAAAGAAGAATTTCAGTGACTTTCATCTTTTATTTTCTTCTTAGAAACAGCCATCTTTCCTTGTGGGATGCTTATTAAAGGAACAGTGAAGGGATGAATGGAAGATTCTAGAATAGAAGACTTCTCTATATCTATTGCTATAAAATATGACATTATTTCCATATGAAATATGGCTTCCATATGAAGCCATATTTTAGATAAACCCAAAGAAGATACAAATACTAATATCATTGCATTCGTAAGAATTTCAAAGAAAAAGTCATCAGCATTTTGTTATCTGAAGAATCTGATGTAGGCATACCTCCCCTAACTAGCATTAAGAAATGTATCATTTATTACAGAAATAACATGTTAAGCAAAATGCTATGTTAAATAATATAGGATATAGAGATGTATATATGAGTGTGTGTATGTGAATTCATCCAGTGCCCATTCATCTAATGAAGAATAACAAAGGTAGAATTTAGTCACCAGCTGGCTGGTATATTCAGAGAAGAGCATTATAATGATAACCCTTGACTATGGTGGCAAGGAAAAGCCCTAAAAATAGGGAAATCTTCAGTGAGCTTGTTAGACTAAAGAACAGAAGCCCAGACTAGGTTGGACATTGCAAAGATAGACTTTATTGAGTTGGGGACCTGTGTAGAAAAACAAATTCACTTACATCTCAAATATATTTTGTATATTTACCAACGGATAAATAGAAATGTAATTCCCCAACTGAATAATGTCTCAGGTATCACCTACTCCTTCCTAGGAATATCAGAATGGGTTTTATATAACTATGCACTGTTTTTAACACTGTTAGAGTGACTGCAAATCTTGAAGGACTTAGAAACCCCCTTGTTCCATATAATTTCATGAAATAAGTAGTTTTGAAGAGAAAAACCATAAAACTCAAACACAAATTTTCTGTACACATATACACAATGTTACTTTTTACTTGCATAAGCAAGTAAATTATAATCGTGACTATAGTCTTGTTTTCAGCAATTTAATTTTTTCTGAACACAGCTCTTATTGTATTATAATGCTTGAATGATTCATATGCAGTGTTTCCAATGCACTTTTCCTGGCTTGTGGAACTTTTTAACAAAATGTTAGCATTTGCAGGCACCAGATGTTTTGACATAAGGGAAGCAATATGTAAATTTTAATCCATGCTAAGAACAATAGCCGGGAGGCACCTTTTCCTTATTATGTGAATCATATACTTAACCACAGTGTGTCAATCCTATCAAAATCATCACCATCTACAAAGTTGTACTCTTGTCTTATGGTTGCCAATTAATGAAACTGCTATCTATTTAACATGATGGTACCCATTATATAACCAATAAGCCTTACCATATTTTACCATTTAGCTACCATGTAGTTAGAACTCCACGGGTGATGATAATAACTTTTAAGGTGAGTTTTAATCTTCTTTTTGGTGGCCATAAAATTATTGCTTGTATTATATTTTAATGTTTAAAGCTGCAAATATTAATTATTTTAGTGAAAAAATATCAAAATATGTTATAACTTTCCTTATCTTTTAGACTTAAAGTAAGAACTCTGTATGTGAGTGTGTGTGTGTGTGTGTGTGTGTGTGTGTGTGTGTGTGGGTGGGTGGGTGTGTGTGTGGGTGTGTGTGTGTGTACAGGTGCCTATGTATACACTTTATCAAAGAAAGATTTGAAGATGGCTTCAAGTGTTTTTTAGATGCATGATCTAATAAAGAGTGACATATTTTATATGCAGAATCATTTTCAATATAGAAATATTTAGAACAAATTTTATAAGCTCTCTCATTGCATACATGAACAAACATATCACATCTGCACATACAAATACATCTTTTCAGTCTATAGCATTGCGAAAACTTTGACTTATTTTTATCTGTATTAGATTGATTATTGTTTCCACATAGAAATTATTATATTGATCAGTATTTTGAGCATTAGTGATATTTTTCATTATCCATGTAGTATTAATTGGTAGATTATGAGTCTATATTAAACACAGAGCATCGTCCTTTACAGTTAACTTAGAGCAGTGCTGTTTTATCATTTTTGAAGCAGGTATACAGGAAAAATCATAAATATGGTATTAAATATTAGAAAGTCTTAACACCACTGAAATTCTTATTAATTTGATTATCAAGGGAACAGTCTAGTCAATATCAATTAGTAGCTTTACAACATTTTACATATTAGAATAGAGTATTCTATTTATCCTAGATTGTCTGGGGAGTATCTAGTATATTAAAAGGTTTTGCAGTCTCTTAGTGATTCCACTGCTACCATTTTGCCTGTTAGCAATTTTGCAACATTCTGGTAAGTATTTTCCATAAATCAAAGCCATAACAGCATGGAGAAGCAGATGGCAGGAGACCATATTAGAGAATGTAACAATTACTTTCAATAATAGGGAAATATTGGATCATTGTTTTCAGCATGTACTGTGCAGTGAGCAGTTGTCAGTTGTGAGGTCTTGTGACTGCTGAGTATCCTTTCAGATGACTCACCCACACTCTGTGTTTTCCACTGCAATCTGTATACAAGGGTAAAATAAAAAGTATTAAAACATTAAATGTTTTAATGACTATAGTATTTTGTTTAATATATGCAAAGAAAATATTGGTACATTTAAAAAGTACTTGTACAAAAATTCATGTATGTATTAAAATACACCAATGTTCTTCATTTTCTTAGAAAATAAGATGTATTACTTTGTTACTAAAAATGAAAAATAGTGATTATTATAAATTCTACCGGTCTTATTGTATTAACAATGTTTTCTTCATATAACTAATGTTAGATTAAAATTATAAGAATGTTACTTCAGCTATTCATATACATAAAATGCCATTAAAATCAAAGGTTTTTAACTACATTGTTCTTGTTAAGATTAAATAGCTGAATTAATTTTAGTCTAGCTTGCCATACTGCTACACTGCTACATAAGATTCTTGTATTTAGTTTGGTTTTAAACCTTAGTAGTCATATTTTAAAAAGCAATATAATATCTAATTTACTGATTATATAGTTCCTTTAGGAAAATAAGTCTCCCCTTTCTTTTGTACCTTTTAGTTGTTGTATGAACAACAAGATCTAAATAAAACACAAATACAATTTACTTCTGTGGAAAAATATAGAATTTTTGAAGTAAAAGGGCAGTGCAGAAATGGGAGAAATATATTGCAAACATGAAAGTCACTAATTTTATTCTTTAAACTTGCTGGAGAATGTAGAGAAAGACATTTTAAGAGAACTACATCAGAGAAAACAATAGAAATCATTTGATTATGTAGAAATGCACATTGAATCCATCACAAGGAGATAAAATTTCCCTTTTATATAGAAAGAGTACACAGTAGTATTGTATCTTTAAATTGGCTGTATCTTGATGGGTTTATTTTAATTGAAATAAGTATTTTCTGATCATTTCTTACGCAAGCTCTCCATGAAGGTCACAGGGAAACACATGGGACAGAAAATTTGAAGAAAGGTTTGTTTGTTTGTTTTGAGACAAAGTCTCACTGTTGAAGCCTAGACTGGCCTTGAATTTGCTATGAAGCCAAGGCTGGCTGCAAACTCATGATTCTTAGATTCTCAGCCTCTCAAATGCTAGGATTATAAGTATGTAGTACTATGCCTGGTTGAAGGCAATTTTTCCTAAATTTTAAATACAGTTTCTTTGCTTTCAAATTTAAAAACATCATACAAATAATAAAATATTCATATATCAATTGAATAATGATGACACATCATATCATCATCACTCTAAGTGTGTTTGCTATTTATTAAATAAGCATAATGAAATCTATGTTCATGTAATATACACTAACTCAAATTGATTTCTGGTACTTAAGGACATACTTGGCACTGAAAGGGCAAATGATGTAATTCATGTAGCATGTGGAATAGCCTGTGCCTTTCAAATATGTAGCAAAATTCATTGCTCAGGGATCTTCAAGGAACCCACATGGTTGATCGAGTGCTGATAACACAGCATCATGATTAATTGATTCCAGTTTCCCTCCACATATAGATGTTATAAAGTCAGCCCATAGACATAGGAAACTTTAATGGGTTCATTCAAACTCCTCTTTTCTATTTTGAGATTTATAATGCATTATTGGTAATTATATTCACCTGCAATGAGTATTATTTGTCCACTAAAATTTTTGAACACTTAATTATAACATTTATCTAAATACTTAAATTCCACAATTATCAGTACAAGAAAGAAAAGCATTTTCATGGTACCTTGAACTATAAGAAATTCCAATATAACTCAGCCTATTAAAACAAAAGAAAAATAAGTTAGTTTTTAGGCTAATGTTCTTTTTTTGTGTGTGTGGTGTACTGGGGATTGAACTCAGGCCCTTCACCTTGAGCCACTCCACCAGCCCTATTTTGTGTGTATGTGTGTGTGTGTGAAGGGTTTTTTGAGATAGGATCTTGAGAACTATTTGCCCTGGGCTGGCTTTGAACTGTGATCCTCCTGATCTCTGCCTCCTGAGTAGCTAGGATTACGGGTGTGAGCCAGTGGTGCCAGCTAATTTTTAAATTTGTGAAATCTAGTACATCCCCTGACATTGTAGTCAATGAGCACACTAAATCAAGAGATCTGTTGTATTTCTTTTTAAAGTAAGAGTTATTAAGAATTTTTACCTACCCCCATGTGAGCAGGTAAAAAGGAGGTTAAAAAAAAAAAAAAAGGAAGAGCAAGGCTATTTCTCCATGTTCTCCACTCATCTGGCTTTTATTATTTAGAGCTTTTTTACCTATATAAAGAAAGGTATGGTCACTGATAGCACTGTAAACTGATAAAATATGGTCTGTCTGTCTGTTTCCAATTGAAATAGAAGATAGTCAAGAAGAAAAAAACACTAAAAAAGTTATGGAGCTATAGCTACTCACAGATCTCCATTATCATAAGATAATTGGAAATTAGGAAAGCTTGCTAAATATTAAGTCCACAAAAAGGCAGCCAGCATTTAACAAATAGAGAAGATTGGATGAGGTATTTTTTTGAAAAAAGAGCTAAAATAATAAAATTATTCAATTTTACTAATCATTTTAACAAAATATTATAATTGCAATTATTAATTATTTTTGATGAATAAGGCTTAGTTGGTTTTTTAAGTCTTATGGTAACTGATGTTTTTTATGACAAAATTATTTGATACACCATTTGCCTCTTTAACTGTTATGAGAAATATCATTTATGCAACAATAATCTAGATACTCATCAGTTTTCCTAAGGATCTCCCTGGATTCTTAGATCTGCAAACTGTTTTTAAGGGTTTGGGATGCCGCTCACCTGGTTAGAGCTCTAGCCTTAACATGAGGCTGTAAGTTCAAAACCTGAGTACTGCCAAAAAAATCAAATAATATGGTTTTGAACTTACACTATTTTTTTACTTTGAAATTTATCTGCATCATTTCAAAATGTTATGATCAGATGGTCTAATATTCAATATTCATAGAGAAGTAACCCATGAATATTAATTTACAGGAGCTATCATTCACTGAGTGGGGAAGATTGTTGAAAAGTCACTTTATAAATGAACAACTTCCTTAGTAAATAATCTAGCTCTGGGTAGACTTTTCTTTCCTATGCAACCTCAGCCCCATTAGGATTGAAATAATGATACTCAGATTAGTAGGCCTCACAACTACCTCATTATATACGACATTAACTGCATACCCATCCCATCTCTTGAAATATACAGAGTTAAGTAGATGCCTATGAAAATTACAGACTTAATGCAGAAAATCTTCACCTGGGATTACAGGAGACATTCAGGAAGTTCTCAAAACCTTTTGATGCATGCAAATTAATGTCAATATATTTACAGTTCTACATTTTCCTAAGCAGAGGATCTATAGTTTTAACTAGACTCTCAAAAGATGCATTCTAATATACCATTAAAAATGATGTTTTCTAATCAATTTTAGCCTGCTTCAGTTGACTGGGACTTGGCTCCACTCTTTACTATGTCTTTAAAAACTTATTATCTATTTCACAATTAGCTGACAACTCAAAATCTGAATGAAGCAGCAAATATTAGTTCCTACTCTAGATCTTCTGTGCCCAGGATGTATTACCCTGTGCCAATTCTTAAGTCATCCAAGATTATAAGAAATAGGGTTCAAGGATAAGTAGTAGTACTTCCACAAAATATAGGAGAAAAGTGAACACAGGAGAAAAGTGGACAAAATAGAAACAGACACCAGCATCTATCTAGAATGGTGTGTTTTCCAAGGACCATTGAACATATTCTTTCTCTATGATTTGAAAAGTCAAAAATTATCCATTCAGATTATAAAGTGGAATTCACCTTATGGTTAAAAGAATATGCTCGGCATGATGATGCAAACCTGTAACCCCAACACTTGGGAGGCTAAGGCAGAAGGACCAAGGCCAGCTTGGGCTACACAGCAAGACCTTGTTGCAAACAAACAAACACCACCATATAAGTTCCTCCTGAAAATTCTTGAGAAAATGTATCCATTTGCTCTCTATCACATGGAACATTTCATATAAATGCATCTATTTATCCTTAGTGGCTAGTCTTGTAAATTAGTAATTATTTTTTCATGTCAATTAAAATTATTTTAATTATCCAAAAGCAGAGCTAATGGTGTAAGCCGGCATGAGAAAATCATTAAACCATAAAGATTTAGTGTTTCTCCATTTTCATAAGCCTTAGAATTTAAAATTTTGTAATGCCATATTTTCAATGTGAAAAAAAAACACTAAGACCCTTTGAAAAGTTTCTCTTAAAGTTCAGTATTCATGAAAAACTGGTAATAGATATTTAAACTTTTAGGTTTCTTTCTCCTAGTAACAAATTTTTGTTCTATTATATCATTCCTCCTAGCTTGTAAGAGTATCCTCAACATGTTGTTAATTTCATTTTTCAGAACTCTCCAAAAATCTACTTAGAATAGTGTCCAGATCTTTCTACTGCATGTCACAAAGACATCTTCCACACTTCTTCTCACTTTGATCATTTGGTTGGAATTATCCTCTGTATTACTTCTCTTTCACCTAACTCATGCCTTTAAAAAAGTAGTTGCATTCTGTAGTTCTCCTTAAATTTTGTCAATTATTTTAGTTTTCTATAATATTCTCCATTTAAAGCTTATGCTTAGATTTTAATTATATAAATAGAACCATTTGTTGTTTCTCATGTAGTCTTGTTAACACACCCCCTTCCATGGGGACTATGACCATGCAGTCCTCACCTGCTCAGCATTTTCACAGGAACACTTGAGTTCTGAGCATCCTTCCACAAACACTGACCGGCTCACTGAGGTCCATCAATTGCATAATACACAGCAATATGCTTGGTAACCCACTTCCCAAACCTTAAACAAGCTCAGGAAACAACAACCTGAGGAAGTACTGCAGACATAAGTGTTTTTAATAAACAGTAACAAAGCAACCAAAGATCGCAGAACACTCTGAGTGCCTAGGGGCAGAGAACATAATACTCCACTCCAAGATGAGTATAATATAGTTTCTGTTTCACTAATTATTTTGTCAACTGTCAATCTAATTTTCAACGTTTTGTCAATTGGAGAAGACTGTATCAACAACTAATCTACATCCAACATTGAACATGAAGATAAATTTTAAATACTTGGCAAATTTCCTATTACAGGGACTTTTTATATTTTATTTACCAAACTTGATTATCTGACATCTCTTGAAAAAGAAAAGAGAATCTTTGAATGTCATTTCTGATGCTGATAAGAAGATCAGAAGAATGAAGAAAAATAAAATAATCTATACTACTTACATTGCGTACATGTGTGTTTGTATGAAATGATAAAATTCTAGACCTGTTCTGAAGGAAATTATTCAATGTGTTCCTTTTTATTTAAACAGAGAATGAAAAAATAAATATGTAAGAATTACATATTTTAATTGTAGAATTAGTGTAAGTACACTGACTGAAGGAATTCAGATCTAATTTTATTAACCAAAAATTTAATAAATATTCTGTATTTTATTGTGGGAAATTCTCATGCTTATTATAGATTCACTTTTCAATTGCAAGTGACAGAAAAATTTATTTTAAAATTATTTCCCATAAGGCTTTAACTTTAAACATGTCCACCAGGCAATAGAAACAGGGAATAACCACCAGATTTGTTGGTTTTCATTCTTAAAAACTGATGTAAGAGGCAAACAGCAGAATATACAAGAGAAGGACCAATAAGGGTTGTCTCTTATATTGCTCTTTATAGACTGTTAGCTACAATAGTATATTATCATGTTGCTGCTTTTAAAACATCAGTACAAAGTTGTTTCTTATGTTGTACCTCTTTCCGGGAAAACAAAATTTATGTATATTTGGGCTCTGTAGAAAAAGGAGAAAACATCTCTTCGGTCCTCAATAATTCTTCAACATCAGATCTCTTCTTCCTGTGACTTCTTCTATTGTTTCTAATCTTTTTTTCATAGACAGTATATTCCTTTCCCAAAAATGAAGCCAAAGCACTGTATGGAACACAGATCATAGTTGCATAGCACCAGCATGGAATTGCTTCCTAGTTGATGAATTGAGCCTGTTATTTCTTATAACTCATCACCATCCTCTGAGCTAAAGCTGCTTCTCCTACTGCTTGCTTTGGAAACTGCAGGGGAAGTGGCAGATAGCAGAGGGTCTGTTCCAAATGGTGATATTGTGTCCTCCAGTAGCATGTCATCCAATCTTTGTTCCTCTTTCAAGGCAGCACTGAATGATAAATCTGTGAAGTGTGACAAAGGATCAGAGAAGGCCATAGCTTGATCACAGAGCTCAGGGCTGGGCCCCTGAGATGGAGCCAGTTGTTGGCAACAGTCTACAGAATTCTGCTCAGGATGAGTCTGCTGTTTGGTGATGTGAGCACCTAAATCAACTGTACCATGTGAACCCAGGGTTGGCAGACCATGAGCACGGGCCTGTATTTCTAGTTCCTGCAATTTCAAACAAGAATCATTAAATAATGTCTTGCAAAGTGGGCATAACTCTAAAAAAAAAATCAGAAATAGAGTCAAAATACTAACAAGCATTAGAAGTGAACAGTAATACAGATTATAAGTATTCTCCACAAATAAAGGAATCTGATTCATTTCTGATGCCTAAAAAATAACCCTAAGAAAATTACCCTGCTTTTTAAAAAATTCAACTTTTATTGTTCCGTAAGGTTATTTATGATGGTCTCACAAGGGTGAAGACTACAAAATAGCCATTTAGAAATGGTGGAAAATCTTTCATTTACTTTAATAGATTAATTTCTCACCACAATTCAGGACCATTTCATGGAAACATAGTAAATGCTTAACCTGGTTATAAGCATGCTTGCATTAAAAAGAAAGAGAGTTATAAAAGCCCATATTTTGGTATTTTGTGTCACATGAACAATGAGAAGTGACTTAATATAAACTGGTACATTATGCCTCGAGGCAGTGAAATCCCTAGCAATGTTCCTAAAGAAATGAAAGGTGAAGGGAAGAATTTAGTGTCCAATATCTACAGAAACAAATGTCCTACTTAGTCTTGGTTTTTTGGCTGGGATAATATCTTGTGTATTTATGAAATGATTAACATTTTTGCATTTGGTAATTAGTTGCTGTCATTCATTATATGTATATTTTAAGTTATCTCGATCTTGGATTTCTAATGGAAACAGCCCAATGAATACCTACATGGCAATAAAATTGACTTTCAGAAAGAAAAATAATTGTGAATAAGAAAAATATAAATGAGACCAATGAATAAAGCCAGTGACAAGTAAGTAATATGTTAACTATGCCATTCATGGCAACATTCTCATAAAAACCTGAATCCGGAGTAGAAGTCGCCTGTTAGCCTGCTCTAATTTCTTCTGTCTGTGTTCCAACTCTCGGGCTTTCTGTTGTTCTTTTTGTAGCCATTTGATGTACTCCACTGATGCTTTTAGAATGGTTCCTTTGTTCCAGCGCATATCACTGTAGAACGGAGAGATAACCTTTTCACAATTGTGCATGTCAGCAGAATTCATAAGAACTTACAAAATCTTTTACATTAATATGAAATAATGATTTACATGACTATTATTCACTCTTAGATATTATTGCTTCTGAATAGAAATTTTAATAGAATAGTTAAGAAGCCCTTATATAGTAAAATTAATCCCAGAATGAAAATAAGTGTCAAAAGAAAGTAATAAAGTGACTTTTTTGTGGGAGAGCTAAATGCAATATCATGATTCTACCATTACAGTTTTTATATTTTTAGTGAAAATTGCTTTTATTATTAACTCCAAGATTAAAATCTATGTGCAGTATTTCTGCATTAATGAACTAGGAAATGTACATTACTGATGACTTAAGCCTAAATTTTTTTAAGATCATTTCAAATGTACCAATTTTTTAACATACTTCCTAAGAAGGTTGCTTTTGTTTCTAAGGAAACAAAATAAAGTCTCTCCTGAATGGTGATCCTGACTGATTGTGAAACATAGTAGAATTTGGCAACATTGCTTTATGAAATAGAGCAAACTTTCTAAAGTCATTTGACAAATTTTTCTGCACAAAAAGCATCAGTACTCTTTTTAAAAGCTAGATAGAGCTACCTATTTTCAAATAAGTTTAAGATAAACACAACTCAACATCAATGGATAATTTTTTAGGCTATATCACAGACATTATATTATTAAAACTTATTTTTGACTTAGGGGAAATTATAGATTTGGAAATGTAGAATAGGCTACTTATTTTTAATGTATGAAAATAATACTGTATGAAAATTGATAATGTGCATTGAGAATAAGACCAAAGTAATTGCTAAAAATTCATCAGAGTGACTAGAAACCCTGATGAATTTTCAAATTATGGTTATGAGATGTTTTGAAGACAGCATAAGGTAAGCTTGTAGGGAACTTTTGTATTTCCCTACAGATACTTTTGGTTTACATGATCAAAAAATATTGCATATATTTGTGATTTATGTAAACTATGTGAAATATATGGAACTTAATATGTATTTATTAGGGTCAGAAGTGGTAAAATACAGCATATCTGATTTGAATATGTGTCACTGGATGTTCAGTTTAAGTAACAATGTCATTAGCAGTCACAAATTAAAGGAAGATCCATTTTTCTACAACCAGGTGAAAAGGCATATTAGGGTACAGGTAATCCATCTTCTGAAATGCACCAATCATTGCCTTTGTTTCTCCAGTTTTAAAATCCTTTGTCAGTTTTCTTGGGCCATAAGGGCTGTTGGGACCATTCCTACTTATAGGGAAATGTACATTAGACTATCTCCTTAGACATTCACGTCCACTTGCAAGCATTAAAAAATTTAATTAAAAATGTAAAAAAAAATCCATGATGTCTGATTTGCAATTTTCTCAAGTAATAGTTCTCTACTACGGTTGTCCCGTGTATTTTTTCCTTTTTAACTTGACTATTTTGATCTGCAAAGGAATGTAAAGTTTTGCATGCTTTTGAATATAGAAATGGGAACTTCGTTGATTTTGGTGTCTGGGTACTAGGTTTGATTTTTTTTTGGCAAAATTGATTCATATCAGGAGCTGGAAAGGTTCTCAGAGTTGAACCATTCCACAGTTCTTATTATTTGCCTAAGAGTATGTGGTGTTTAGAAGTCCTGGTTGCCTCACTCAATTTAGTGCTCTTTCTGAAAATCTGTGGCTTTCTCCTCTTTCAGAGGCATCTGTCATGAGAAGCAGGTTTTGTATTGCAACAAAGTTTTCTTGAGGTATTAACATCCTTCTCTTGTGCAATATCTAATATTCTGCTTTGTTTAGAATACTGGATCTGTTTTATTGGTTGGTTCTATAATCCATTAGTAGTTATGGCACATCATTTCTAAAACTTTGTACTAGTTGATTCTACAAGCCATGTATATTTTCTTCAAGAGCGATTCTTATAATTTTAATGATTACAGTCACCTATTCAATTAGTCTGAAATATGTTAAACTGAAATCTTGTTTGATTTTTTTTCCTTTAAAATCCACTTTTTGTTAGTTTCTCTATTAGTGTAACACAGAAATGCCATTCCTTCAGTTTCCCACCTACAAACTAAAACTTGTATTATCTTCATACTCTTTCCCCAGGATTTTTTTCTGAAACTTTTAGGTTATCCATATTAACATCTAAAAATTCAACAAATTAATCCAAAATAATTTCATGAATAGATATCTACTCCTTGGATCAATGGTTCCAAACACTACTTCTCAGGTAAACTCCATTTTAAGATTCTAGACTCTAGATTCAACAATGGGATTCTAATTCCTGAACCCTGAAGAAAGTCACTGGAGTGACATGTAGGGCCACAGCAAGCCAAGGAATGAAATGTATTGAAACAGAATTAATATTCAGATATTTGGCACACCACTTCAGTGTGTTCCAAAATAGTATTATCTGCCTGTATTATGTGGACAGATCCTCATATACACATATTCAACACCTGATTAATTAAAGTATTTCAGTTGGACCCTAATGTTACTTGTGTACATATAACATAATAGAACTAAGACCAAAAAATAGTCCTCTTTTCTGAGATACATAAGGATTTGAGATCCAAAAGGAAAAGAAAGACATTCAGGAATGTTTGCAGACAAGTTTTCCCAACAATGTTGCCTTTCAGATATAATTCTGTGGTAAATTGTTTTCCCATATTCTAGAGCAGGAGTAGACAAATGATAGCCCTCAGTCTGTTTTTGTCAATAAAGTTTTACTGCATATAGTCCTGATCATTCATCTGCATATTGTCTATTTCTGCTTTTGGGCTATAATGGCAGAGTTAAATAACTCTGAAGGGGTTTGTAGGGTCCCAAAAGCTTAACATTACAGGGAAAGCTTGTCATTCCTTGTGCTAGACGATTAAACTAGAAAGGATTCCTTAGAAATAAAAGAATTTATAAATATGTAAAGTAATATAATCCTCATACAACCTTTGCAGTTTGTTTTCCCACACATCTTATTGATTTTATTTTTATATAGGGAAAATGGCTATTCTCTTCAATTAACAGAGAGTCTTGTGCTTAGTGAATCTGAAAGGCTTGAAGGATGATTAGTGGAGCTGAACTAGGCCTGAGCTCTGCAGATTTCCTATTTTGTGCCCTTCTGCCGCTATACTCTAGTGTGCTCTTAAGGATAAATATTACACTCTTTTCTATCACACATTATTTAACTACCCAAGAAAATTTTTAAATTTGAATTTAGGGAAAGAGTACATTCAACTCTCACAAATACCACTTCATCAAACATCTTTATTTTTGGATAATGAATAATTGCCAATATTTGAAGAAGTCATTTTCAAATCATTATTAATGATACAGATGCTTTTATGATTTTGTACAAACATTAAACATTCTAAATTGAGACTCTGATTAATTAACTATTTCTTGAGATTTACAACCTCACACGTTTGATTTTGTGTGTTTGCCACCAAAACCTAGCTAGCATCAATCAGTAGGGTTATACAATTCCATTTATTACAGTATGTCGCCAAAATTTTGAGACATCTGAAAATCTGACAGTTCTATTTTCATGTACACATAAATCCTAAATTGGAGGAAATGATGTAACCGTAAATTGAGTATCCAAGTCAGCATCATAAATAACTTTTGTTACCATCATTAAATTTACCAGTGTTGTTACTATACAAAAGACCCACTTCTAACTGAGAAGTAATTAATGTATTTCCTATGTCGAGAAGGACAGCTCTAGAAAGAGTCTTATGCTTAATAATGATCATGCTGGAATAGATGTTTTAATGTGAGACCAGCAATAGCTTTATTTCTGTTATTTGATGCTTAGTTTCCTGGTCATTGGATCTGCCCTCCTTCTCTCTCCCTTCCTCCCTCCCATTTTTGGGGTATTGAAACCATAATCATATTATGAAAATGATTTTGAACTCACGGATCATTAGACTTTGGAATAAGAGTGCCAAGCTCCTTGATTCGGTAATTAATATTATACCTTCTTCTTCTTTCAACTATTAAAGAAGAAATATTATTGATTATTCTCATTAAAGGACAGTTAACTTTTGGTCAGCTGTTACTTTCTTATAAATCTTTTAACAACAGTGGAGAAAATATTTCCTTTAATCAAGTGATAATACATCTCAATAATAAAATCAAAATTTAAATATATCTTCTTCCAAAAGCTAAATTTACAATATTAGAATCAGGAATACATTATTTCAAATATTTTTAAAATACTTTGTTTTGAAAGAAATGCGAATCGAAACTTCACTAGGATTTCATCTCACCTCAGTCAGAATAGCAACCATCAAGAAAACAAACAATAAATCCTGGCAAGGGTGTGGGGAAAAGGCATCTCGTATGCTGTTGGTGAGATGTTGCATTAGTAAAACAGCTATGGAAATAAGCATGTAGGGTGATCAAAAACTAAAAATAGACCCTGCTATACCACTCTGGGGTAAATATCCAAAGTGCAAATCAACATATGAGAGAGATACCTGCACATATATGTATATCACAGCACTATTCACAGTAGCCAATCTGGAGAATCAACCTCAGTATCCAAAAAATGATGAATGGATAAAGAAAATGTGGTGTATATACACAATGGAGTATTATTCAGCCAAAAAGAAAAATAAAGTTATGTCATTTGTAAGAAACTGGAGATCATCATAATGTCTGTGTGCCTAGCTAACAATGACTATCTTGAGATAAGGAGTCATATTTTATTCATTTTTGTATGTCCAGAGAGCTTGCTCCATATAGGAGTGCTAAATGAATGTTGTTGATTAGAGTATCAAGTTATTTTTCTAATTTAAAGTTTTTAATAACCTGTAGATCAGTGGTTTTCAAACTTTGTTTTCTATCAGACATAGCAGAAAGGACAGTTAAATAGATTTGCATCTCACAAGTAGAGATTCTGTTTCTAATAGAGTCAGCATATGCATTTCTGATAGGCCCTCAAGTGATGCTGATGCTGTAGGTTTAAGGCCAATGATTGAAGAACTAATGAATGCTGAACACCGCGGACTCATGCCTGTGATCCTAGCTACTTGGGAGGCTGATCTTGAAAGGTCGTGGTGTAAAGCCAGCACCATTTCAACCAATATCTGGCTACAGTGGCAGTGCATCTCATCCTAAGCTGTGAGGGAGGCTAAGTCAAAAGGATCACATGATGGAACTATTCTGTAAATGGAAAAAAATGAGACCTGTCGAAACTATTCCAGGAATCAGGGGAAGAGGGATAAAGGAAAATGACAGAGGGGGTGAATTGAACTATGATAAATTGAAAGACGTTTCATAAATGTCACAAGGTACCTCCAGGACAACATTAATAAAAATAAAATTTTAAAAATTAAAAAAAATTTTTAAAGGAGGATCACAGTTCCAGGACAGCCCAGGGAGAAAAAGTTTGTGAGACCTCATCTCAATGGAGAAAAGCTGGATGTGATGGCATACTCCAGTCATCCCAGCAACTGGGAAGTGTATAGGAGAATCATAACCAGGTCAACCTGGAAAAAAAGTGAGACCTTATCTCCCAAAATAACCACAGCAAAAAGGGCTGGAAGCATGGCATGAGGGATAGAGTGACTACCTAGCAAGCACAAGTCCTGAGTTCAAACTCCAATATTACAAAAAAACTTTAAAAGGTACCAATGCAGCTTACTCAAAACTGTTTTCTCTATTTGCATTTACAGTCACTCATTACTTATGGAAATGTTGTATATATAGTAACTGTTCAATAAATGACAGATACATGATGAGTTTCTGATAGTGACTCAAGAACAGCCATCTACTCTATATCCCTATTATCAAGGTCCATAACTTAGTATTTTTGCAATAGGTAACATATTTAAAATTTTAATGAAGAAATGGGCCATGGAGAAGAATATAGTTCAAAAATATTGTAAAATACTTGAAAAGTGCACACTTGAAAAGTAAGATCTGCTATGTGAAATGAAGTTATTACGGAATATCAATTGTCTTGGTGAACCTACTTTATAAAGCAAATTACCATGAATGGATTTGACCTTCAGGAATAACACATTGAGCTCTCTTTAAAATTAGAATATAATTGATTCTTGAGAGAGTTTCTTTTTCCTCTTTACCAATCCTGTTTTCCTTGTGTATGTGATTCAAAAACCAGTTAAATAATACCACGTAAAGGAAAAATGATAGAAATAAATCTATACTTTATAGTGAGATTTATTAACAACTATATTTAAATACATTATCCCTTATATTGTAAGCCAGACTTTTAAAATCTGAGAAAGAGAACAACTGTGAATGAAGTTCATAGTTTTATCTTAAAATAAGTTGCTAGTTTGATCCTATACTGTTTCTTCTAAACAAAATCAAAATCTATTATTTAAATTCACTTATGCCAAATATCAGAAGTTCCTTCTCTACTCTTCTTAGGTTGTATCTATGAATTTTTAATGAATAATTATAGCATAGGTTCCTAATGCTGTTCATAGCTATACTAATTGTAAGAGTTGTGTTGACATGTTTACTCAATCCTGTTCCTAGATCCAAGCAAAAGAGGGTCCAACTCTGAGCTATACTCAGAGGACCTTTTCTTTTCTTCACTGACCACATATCGCCTCAGGGAGCAAGGCAGCCATAGGGCCAAGGCAGTCACACTTAAGTGCACTCTGGATAATTTATGCAAAGAATTTTCTCTCAAGTTCCCTAGGCCCAGTTCTAGAGCCTTTGTATGCCATGTCCTGAAAATGATACCAGTGTGCTCACCATTAGGTTCAAGAGGTGACCCAAGGGCAGTTGTTGGCAGGGATGTGTATGGGGCTCGAATGCAGAGAGTGTGGAGATCACACACATGTTTTAGGTCCCAGCAGCACAGAATGGAAGTTAGGGTAAGGAGAGAAGTGGAGTGGGCTGCAAGCTGAGGGCTGGCATTGCCATACCCTCACATTTCCCAAACTAAACCCTGATGGTCTAAGAATTTTAAATTCATTCCTGTCCTTCCAGTCTTAAGGAAGGATGATACAAACTTTAACATTTTCTAATTTGGTTGATACCTTATATATATTTAGGTATCTAGTAAGGGATATATTCTTTGCAGTATGCAATTATCTCCTAAGTTTTATAGTTTTGTGGGTTGTCCTAGATTCATTATACCTAAAATTTGTGGTATTAAATTTTCAATGTTAATTTTCCCTCAAAAACAAGATGACTTAGTGAGAGAATCCTGATTAGAAACACTGTCATAAACACATACCAGACACCAACTCTATGCTGCATTAAGTGACCTGTTGATAAGCTGCTACAGATAGAGGAAAGAAGGGAATCATTAACAGGCTTACTAAGGGAGAACTCCATAGTTCCTCTGTGTACTAATTCCTTCCATCAATCATGAACTCTCACCACTCATTCACCTTGCCTCATAATCTGAACCAAAGTTATCTGCCCTGTCACTATGGCTACGGGAACCCCATCATTACCCTGAGGACTCTTAGAACCACAACTCAGCACTTTCTGCTTAGTCATTACAGTCAGCCAGCTCTCATCACTCTGGTGCAGAAGGTGCATTATGCACAAGTGCAGGTTCACAGGTACATGTAGAATCAGTTTCAGCCAATTACATATGAGAATATTACTGACTTGATTTAGAACTTTACATTTTTATTTATCTTTATTCTGTTTTAATCCTTCTCTCATTTTTGATTTGGCTCCCAGAACAAAAAAGCTTTCACTCAATTAGTCAAGTTCACTTGAGATAGCTAGGCCCTTAAAACAAGACTAAGTACTCTTAACACTCCAACTTGCTACTAATCTATTTCTCTTGTCTGCATTTTTCTCTCATGTGACCTGCTATCAGAGTCAAATTGACCCAGAGGAAATCAGCATTACAACATAAGCAATGTCTTTCAGATAACACATCATTAGGAAAGGAGGAATAAATTGACACAGAATAATGAGAAGCTGGACTTATATTTATGACATTTAAATGGTATACATTTTCTACAGTCTCATTATTTCTTTATATCTTTGAATGGGTGACTCACAACACAGTTCTAATGTGACCCAGTGCACTAAAGTCAGTCACACACTTGAAATGAAGGATTAAGGAGAGAGTGCAACATGTTTTATTGTGTGAAAATGAATAGATTTTTTTGAGAGTTCATGTGGTTTGCCTTTCCCAAAACAGTTCAAGATTAGGAGACTGTACAATTAATTTTGATCATCTGATTTCACGTACTTATGGAATGACTATGAGAGACCATAAAATTTAATCTGTACCCATTTCCTCTTAAACTAGTTTTGTTTGGGGAAAAAAGGAATATATACTCACTGAGATTGTGATTGTCCTTTTTTTGTCTCTCTTTTGCCAAAGCTCTGGTGTCAGTTTCTGATGAGAAGAAAATTAATTGAAAAAGTGTTTAGTTTTACCTTAAAACCTTTCTAGGCCACATAATTCAGAAACATTAGGTGGAAATATAATATTATCCAAAATGGCACAATAATACTTTTGCAATTATTCAGAAATTTGGAAGAAAACTCTCTAGTAAAAGACTTAAAGCCATTAAGCTCTGGGGTGGTAAAATCTGTATTTGTTTTCTCCAACTACCAAATTTCTCTGTGTCTCAGGCTTCTTATCTACAAAATGAATGTAATATACTGCCTACCTGATAATCATGGTGATGATTACAAAAGAAGTATACATAGAAAATGTTACACTGTTTGATCATTTCTACTATTATTTTCAGAACCTAGGTTCTTCATAGATACTTGTGATTTCTGTACCCCAAGAGTTGTAACTATCTACAGTTCTCAGATGTTCATATTAAACAACTCCACACTCTCAGTAATGGCACCACCCTCTATGAGCTATGTGGTTGTATTTGTGGTCATCAGCCTCTAAGATGGCCTTCAATGATTCTTACTTGCAAGTATTCCCACCCTTTTTTGCTCTTTCCAGCCCATAGGGTACTGTGGAAATGTCTACTGTGGCTTCCAAGGTTAGATCATAGAAGACATTTTCAGCTTTCACTTTGGTATCTCTTGGACCACCAGTTGAGATATCATGAGGACATTAAAGCAACAGCATGGAGAGGCTCACCCAGTTACAAACCAAGACCACTTGTTAACAGCAGCGTTAACTTGAAACATCTATGAGTAAACCTCCTTGCAAGTGCATCTTCCAGCCCCAGTCAAATATCAACTTGTGTACTTCTAACTGACATCTAAACAATAGCCCAAGAGATTCTGAGATAGGACAAATTTGCTAAGCCTTTCCCAGATCCTTAACCCTCATAGATTGGATCAGATAACAATAATCTTTAGTACAGTGTTTTCACAATTACTGTAAGTTTAAAGATAGGTAATACATTCTATTTAAATATATAAAATGTATCTATACACGTGTGTAAAGCATAACAACTACTAAAAAAATAAGTACATCCAGCTGAACTGGTATATTGACTTACTGCCTAGTTATAATTAAAATGATGGATTTACTCTCTAAATATCTCCCTTTTAACCAACTATTTTGATCATATTTTTTAAAGGCTATTTTCATGACAGTATAGGACACTTACATCTTCTGTAGTTGACAAAAATGATGAAGGACAAAACTATAAAAAGCAACATTACCTGTAATTTCTTTTTTCAGTGGTAGACTACTTGGACAGGAAGCACTTGTAAGACCCATATTAACTGGTGAAATCCCCTGCTCGCCACTGTATACATCCAAAATACTTCCAGATAACTTTTGAGGCAAAAGGAAAAAAGAGCAATTAAATCTTCTGTGCACGTGAATACATTGAGTTGTATACTTTAAATTGTCCATTTAAAATTTGTCACTTTAATAATGATAGTGGCAGTACATAGTATTTCAATTTTAAACAAGAATATGAATCCACTGATTTTAAATACATTGTGGAATCCTTGCAGGTAAAATATGCTGAAAAAAGCTGTTCGTTTTTAAACAAAAAGAGAAGTCAGTTCACGCATGAAGGGAAGTTCTGATTAGTATTTACAAAGTTATATAAGTTTGAGTCAGCATATGACATGGTTATAAATGAATCCAATTAAAAATATCATTTTGGACAAGAATCAATGCATGCCTTAGTGAAGCTGGAAACTTCCTTGCAGTCCACAAATTAGGTACAATGGTTGACATGTGTGAGCTTCCTAATACCATCAGTGCTACCAGCAACTCAGTCAAGAGGTCTTACAATGTTAAGCAGAAACTCTCCATCTTGGAAGGCATACTTCTTCTCATTGTACACCTAACGTTCTAGATGATTATAAATATCCCAGCTGGTAACCAAAAGTACTGCAACTACTTTTTCCTCCAGTGAATGTAGGGAACATCCAGTGACAGTCACACTGAAGTGCTTGAAATGCTTCTGGGGAACAATTTTTTTAGAAAATCTAAGGTACTTCATTATACACAACTTAAAGTTGCACTGATTCATTGTTCAAAATGTGCTTGTTGATTCAATTCCCCAAGACAATTAAATTTAAATAATATTCATATTTCAAGTTACTATCTATTGTTTCGGGAAAAGTTATATTTATAATGTAGGATTTCAAATTTTAAAATAGTCCCATTCAAAGTATCTTTATTCCATTTCTAGGTAGTTAAGCAAATGCTGAATATGTAGGAACTTTTTTTCTTTCCTCAAGGACTAGGAATAATAAATATCATCAAAGATGGCTGTAACATGATTATTATAGGGAATCCAACTCCACATTCTTGCTTTTGGCAAAATTCCAATTCAACCTGAGAGAATTTTTTGATATTTATAAAACCAGACTGGAAATGAATATGAAAAAGAGACATATTGAGACCAAAATTAGTTACTGAGATAATAAACTGCTCTAGTATATGTAATAAATGCTTTATATTTCTAAGGAAAATAAACTGTGAAGATACAATTGAAATAATCTAATACATAAATTTATGCTCATATCAATGAGGACATTCTAGTCTGCATAAGATATTATGATGTATCTTCTTATGTATAGTTTTCTTCATTGTTAATTGTATGAGAACTCTTCAACTTTATGTTTTTTTATTTATTCATTTTAACTTTTGAAGTGCTGGAGATTGAACTCCAGGCCTTGAATATTATAGGCAAGTGCTCTACCACCAATGAGCTCATTGTTTCAAAATGTGATTTTACATTATGGATCTTAGTAAGGACCTAGTTAGGCCAAGAATTTATTTCTTTTCAATCTCTTCATTTACAAAATAAGGATAAGGTTTATTAAATTGAAAAGATGATATGTGTAAGTATCACATAAATACAATTAGGAAGAAATCCAAAAACTTTATTTCCCTAACATGTAGGTAATTTACTCATATTTTTAAAAATATAAATTTTCCAAGATCATATTTGAAAACCCTATTAGTTATAAGCTTAAGCATAACCAACATGAATTGCATATTTGCACTGTGCCTTGGGGAAATGCAATGGGCATGAATAAAAAGACAGGTAGTGAGAGGGGAAGGAGCTAAAGAAAGGGAACTTTTCCTCTGAAGAGTTGGAATACAGATGGATTTTAATGCCCAAGTAGCAAACTGCAGAAATGTTACAGAAGAGAAAAGAGTTGTAGTACATGGACACTGTAGCAATAATACCTGTGAGAATTTCCTAACTACAGCATCTCATTGGGTCCATATTACCTGATCAGACAGTGCCCAAAGCATAATTCCTTAGAAATGTGGCAGGTTTTTGATAATGAATCTAATCTTGCTTAACTATAGCTATATTACATCTTCTCCTGACCTTGGTTATTGTTTAATTTATGCCCTAAAGCACAATGATTAATATCCTATTTAATTTTATGCTGTAGGTACTGTTCTATTTTATGTAAATGGCTAATCGCTTTTTGACTATCATTAGACTATTTGGGTTTCAATTTCAAAGCATGTAATACACATCATGTAATCTAAAATGCCTTTTCTCCATTAAAAGTTGTGAGAGTACAATGTTAGTGAAAATTTAATGATTATATACACATCTAAAAGAGATTTCAAAGAAAATTTACATCTACCTTTGTCAAAGGCATAAGTTAGTTAAGTAATAAGACCTAAGTCTTAACTTTGTAGAACATTAAGGAACTGGAAAGGTATCTTTGAAGACATATTTTATTTATTCTAGTTTTAAAAAGAAGCTTGTTTTCTCAGTAATGTAAAACCTTCAGAATTGCAATAAATATATTATTATGAATAAAAAATTTTAAAGACACAAAATAAAGAATTGCTTATAAGACTTATTCAATAAGGTAGAGCATATGTCTCTATAAGATAATGCTTCTCTCAGGAAGTAAAAAAATTGAGCTCCTGATCTGAGAAGTTTTTTTGAAGTGAGGAGTACTTGACAGTGGTTTTCTGGTATCTAGATTTTATTCCATTTCCACTGCTGAGGTTACAGGGACTGAAGTGGACTAGGTCTGACCATTCCACATATATAATTCCATCCATAGTAGTCAGTTTTTCTTAAAGAAAATAAGCTTACAAATTGAAATAGGAAAGCATCTGAGGAAAAAATAACTGTGTCAAAAGTAAAATAATATGTAGTATTGGAAGTGATATCAAAAGAAAATGCAAACAAGTTTCGTAAAGCCTAAAAGCAATAAGGTAGTTATTTGTAATAATTTTAATAGAACATTACAGAAAGTAATTGTAACAATGACCAAAGGGACCAATAAACAGGAGACATGAATAATATAATGCTTGGGGGAAAAAACTACCAAATGAAAAATAGCATAATGAATACATTGAGAAAGAAATAAAATAGTTAATAAAATGTCAGCCAAGATTAAAGTTATCTTTCAGGAGGGTGAAGAAAAGGACCAAGAAATAGGACATATGGAAGCCTAAACAATATGGAAGACAGATTGAGCATAACAAAAATACAAGTAATAGTTTTCTTAGAGGGACAGAAAATCAAATCAGAAGGAAGGAAATATGTAACAATTAATGGAGATAAATTTCCAAGAATTAACACTGAATGAAAACTATAGTATATTCTTTTATTTCATCTTTTGTTGTTTTATTTTGATTTAAAAATTAAAGTGCCTATACAATGCCACTGTCATATTACATTGAAACTTTAATATACAATAACAGAAAATCTAAAAGTATAGAAAAAGAAACTGCTATGTACAAAAGAACAAAAATCATGTTAGTGTAAGATTCTTTTCAACAGCACAATTAAAAGGAGAGAGAAAATAAATCAATATCTTTTAAATGTTGAAAGAAAGAAATTAAAGCCAATGGCTCATTTCTGTAATCAAAACTACTTCTTAAATTGATATTGGGAGGATCACAGTTTGAGACCAGTCCTGGCAAAAGAAAAAAAAAAAAAGGGTTGTGAGATCTCATCTCAATAGAAAAATGCTGGGCAAGGTTGTGAGTGCCTGTCCTCCCAGTGATGGCAGGAAGCTTAAAAGAGGAGGATAACCTGCAAGGCTAGCTTAGGCAACAAGTGAGACCCTATCTCCAAAATAACAAGATCAAAATGTTCTGGAGGTATGGCTCAAGCAATAAAGTGCCTGCTTAACAAGTATGAATCCCTGAGTTTAAACCCCTGTACTGCCAAAAACAAAAAGGACAGAATTTAAAACACAGTTTTATATTCATACTAAGTGTCACTCACATATGAAGCCATGAGAAAAATATTAAGAAGGTTTACTCCCACAAAGAGTAACACTGAAAAAGTTTTAAATGAAGTACCTCAATAAGGGAAGATAGTTAAAGGATGTGATTCCAAAAATATGAAATAAAATTGATCAGATATCTTGGGAAAATTATTGTGGAATATAAAAAGTGTACTGGTGATGAGCAAGATCAAAAGTGAAATATTTAACCTTAAAACCCAGCATTACCATCTTGAAAATAGCAGCAGAGTGGGTTAGAGTAGCAAGGAAATCAAGGGATGTAAAACTGGTAAGCAAAAGGATCAAGGAGAAGTACTTTAAAAACAGAACACTTAATGTCATAGAAGTGATTACAATGTATCAATTACAACAATTCAAATAGGTCAAACTCACTGTCTAAAAGGTTAACAGATTAAGTACACAGTCACTAGATACAAATTGTTTACAAGAGACTCATCTACCTAGGAAAAAGGCATACAAATATTAGAAGTTAAAGAGTGAAATCAGATATAACCAGCAGATAATAGCCATAAGAAAACCGATGTAGCTATATTAATATTAGAGAAAATGGGCTTTAACTTTAAAAACTTTATTGGAGATAGAGGCATTATAAATAAAAATTGCAGTTTGCATAAAAAGTCTAACATATGAATAAGCATTCATGCACCTAATGAAAAAAACTCCAAATATATTACCGAAATGTATAGAATTATGGAAGAAATGAATAATCTATCACTACAGTGGAAATTTTATCACATTTCTGCTCATTTTTGAAAAGTAAAGCAGACAAAAACGATCAGTAATGTTACAGATGATTTCAACAATAAAAGCAAAAGCATGATTTCATAGACAAGTATGTAGTTATATATACAAAATAGAAGGAACATAGTTTTCTTAAGTACATATGAAGCATTTAAAAATTGATTATGTACTCAGCCAAAAGAAGCCCTCTAATTACTTTCATAGAGTCCCTGATTGTCAAATATTTGAAATTTTTTTAAGTTGTTAAACAATTCAAGAATAAAGATGAGATCATATTGAACTTTACATGAATAAAATGAAAAATAATATAAATTCACATAAAGTAATGTCTGGAACATGGCAAAACTGCTTTAAGTGAAATTTGTAGTTTTACATAATAATTTAATAAAAACAGATTAATTTTTGGAAATATATATATATGTTATTCTCAATGAATTAGAAGAAAAATTACCAAATAAACCCAAAGAAAGGAGAATAAATAAATGAGAAACACATTAATATCAAGGTAGATCTACAAAGCAAAAGTTTATTTTTAGGAAAAAAATAGTAAAATCAACATGTTTCGAATAAGACTGATTAAACAAACAATATTTAAAGCAAAAAGAGGATATAATTGTAGTCCAAGTTGAGATTTGAAAGGTAGTAAGTTTTCCCCCTGTAGGATCAAATGCACTAAGAATGCCTGCTTTCACCGGTTCTACTCAGCCTAGTACTGGGTATTCTATCCAGAGCAATTAGATACGGGAAAGGAACAAAAGCCATGCAAATTAGAAGGAATAAATGAAAGATCTTGGTTTACAGATGCCCTGACCCATGATCTTATCTTTAGAAAGTCCTAAGATTATACAAAAAACTCACCTGTTTGAGTTAATAAATTAATTGCAAATAAATTAATAAAATGAATAAATGAATTGCAAGACATAAAATCAACCCACAAAAAATCAGTTGCATTTTTATACATGAGGAAAATCTGAAAAAGAAATTAAGAGAACAATTCTGTTTGAAATGCATCAAAAAGAATGAAATACTTAGGAATAACTTAAGTCAGGAAGACTTTGACACTGACAACCAAATAAACACAGCTGAAAGAAATTAAAGAGGGCATAAATAAATGGAAAGACATCCCATATTCACAGATGGAAAGACTGAATGTCACTACTGAAAACAATCTATAGATTCAATGTAATCTCTATCAAATAACTTCATTTATTGAAGAAATATAAAAATACATAAAAAAATTCATATGGAATCCCAAAGAACACTGGAAAACAAGAGAATCTTGAAAAAGACAAGGGGTAGGACTCACACTTCTGAATTTAAAAGATTATTACAATGATAGAGTAACTTAAGTAGTGTGTGTCTGACGTAAAAACAAATATACAGACTTATGGAGCATATTAACAAGGTCAGAAATAAGCCCTTTAAAAAATGGGCAAATAATTGTTGAGAAGAGTTTCAAGGCAATCCAAAGGTGAACAGACAGTCTTTTCCACAAACCATACTGGCTACACTAAATCTCCACAGAAAAAACAATGAAGTTAGGTCCTTATCTCACAGCACATCTAAAAATTAACTTGAAATGGGTTAAAAAAGTAAACATTAGAGGTAACGCTATAAAACTCTTAGAAAAGCACAAGGAATAAAAGCTATGTACACTTAAAAAAATGAAGGGCAGGTAAAACAGGTTCCTGTCTGGAGGTAGATACCAGTGGGAAGGAGGAGGATAAATGGAGAGGGTAAAAGACTGCAAATTTGGTGAATATACTATAAGAAAATAGAACAATGAATCCTGCAGAAATTATCTTAAGAATGGGGAGGATGGATGGGGGAGAATGATGGAGGGGTGAAGGTAACTGAAATATTTTGTAAGCATACATGTAAATGTCACAATGTATCCCCCCTCTATAACTATTATATGCTAATAAAAACAAGTTTAAGACCCTTCATAGCTTTGGATTTTGCCATGATTTTCTGAATATGATAGATACAAAAATCACAGGTAACAAAAAAAAATAGATAATTAGATTTCACTAAAATTTAATGATTTCATACAACTACCATTGAAAAGATATTCCCCACAAACAAAGAGGTTTCTGTATCTGTGAATCATGTATTTATTAAGAAACTGACATATAGTAGTTTCCCTATTTTATATATATATATATATATGTATATATATATATATATGTATATATATATATATATATACATATATATATATTCTACAACTCAACGAGAACAACAAAACACTAACAATGGCCAAAGGACTTGATAGACATTTCTCCCAAGAAGATACACAAATGGCCATAAGCATATGAAAAGATGCCTAACATCACTAGTCATTGGGGACATGCAAATCAAAACCACAATATGATACCACTTCACACTCTTTAGGATGACTATTACCAAAAGAAAACAATGGAGGGAGAGTAGCAAATGTTGGTAAGGGTCTGGAGTATGAACACTGGTACGTTGCTGCTGAGAATGTGAAATGGTACAACCATTGTGGAAAACAGCATAGGTTCCTCAAAAAGTTACATATAGAAATGCCATGTAAACAGCAATTCTACTTCTAGGTATTGTACCCCAAATAATTGAAAGCGAGGACTCAGACAACTGTATACCAATGTTCATATTTATGGTAGACAAAAGGTAGAAACAACACAAATGCCAGAGGAAATATGCCAGACACAGGAAAAAAAGTGGTTCCCCTTAAGTGAGGAACCTAGAATAAACAAATATATGGAGACAGGGTAAAGATAACCAGAGCCTGGAGTAGGGAGAAATGGGGAGCTGTTAGCTAATGGGTACAGAATTTTTGTTTGGGATAATGGAAAAGTTCACAAAATCAGGGGTGATGGCTGTGCAACACTGTGAGTATATTTCGTGAATGTCACGGAATTATATACTTAAGAATCTTAGAATGCTAAATTTTTTGCTATTATTTTCCACAATTAAAAAAAGATAAGATCCTATCAATATTTTGCCTATGATTGAGGGCTTGGAACAAATCCATACATTTTCAGAAAAATAATATTTAATAGAACTGACTAAAGAACTAATTAAAAACTTGAACAGTCTTATGAATAATGAAGAAATAAAAATAAGCTAAACCTATTTGACAAGGAAAATATCTGCTCTAGATAGTTTTATGGGGAAATGTCACATTTTACAAAAATATATCATGCCGCCTTTGTACAAACGCTCCCTAACAAGAGAGCAAGAGAGAATGGGACACTATTTATTGAGATTGAGCCATTATAAGGAAGGAAAATTATAGGCCTATTTCACTTATAACTATAAATCTTAAGCAAAATATTACTAGCAGTTTGAATCAAGAGAAGATAAACAAAATTATTTTCCATAATCAAGTAGGGCTTCTCATAAGTATATTTTATGATCATAAATGAGAATAATAGTTATTATCACCTCAATATAATCACAAAAATCATTTGACAAAGTTAATTCCATTATTATGATAAAAATCTTAGTTTATAAAGAAGAGAAAGGATATCCCTTAGCCTGATAAGTAGCATGTCTGAAACATTATAGAAAATATAATCTTAATTGAGAAAATATTTGAATTATTTTCTTTGAGATCATTCCCTTTTACTTTCAACTTTGAAATTCTAGCTAAGGTAATAAAGTAAAAGAAGAAATACATTTATGTCCATACAATCAAGTCTACTTCATCATGCAGAATATAATAATAGTAAGATAAATTACATATATTATAAAATATCACAGACAATGTAATATACATTATATCTGCAAAGTTAAAAGCAACTTAAATAAAAACAAGTTTGTCATGTTTTCCAAGCCTAAAACATGGTAGAGTAGCAAACAAGAAAGAACAGAGTGTCATAATAATTGTAGAAATTATAGCAATAATATTGTAAGATTTTTAAAAGAAGGAAAAAGTCTATAACTACAGTCTTTACAATTTCAGACAACTTTTATGATGTTTGTATGAAAATAATTGTACCCATAAAGTTTACATTCCATAAGCCTCTTTGAATAAAACAAATAAATAGTTTGACATAATATTCCTTTCCTTCAAAAATTATCATAGAATAGTTCCCTAAAGGAAAGTTTTTCTACCTCCTTAGTCTAGGATATTCTGATTCATTCCTCAGTTTTGTTACTCTTAATCTCCTACTTTACTGTTGTATAAAGATGCTGGTTTTATTACATGCAGTATAACTAGTGTTTCTTTAAATCAAGTTCTGCACAAAATTGTGAGTTTGCCATATAGGTCCTTGTCCTCTGATTGAAACTTAAGGATCAAGTTTTCAGTTACTGTTAGGCTAAGCAATAATGTGTACTTTGTCTCACATTTTATTAGAATCGTGTCTTTTTCTCCACAGAAGTTATTAATGTATCAAATTATAATTTTAAGTCTGAAAGGAAAGACAGTGAAACTTCCATTGAAATCAGCACAGTGAGAATATGCTTTTGAGAAGACAGTCACTTTAAGATGCTCTTGAGAAAATACTAACTTTTCTTAACCCTAGGGAAAAAAAAGCTTTGACTGTTTTCAAAATCAGAGATGCCCTATAAGAAAATAAAATCTAAATTCAAAATTATTGTGCAGGCATCTTAATAAACTCTGAAATATATATATATATATATATATATACATATATATATAATATATTTATATCCATTTTATCAGGAAAACATAATCTTACACATGGATGCATTCTCTACTGTTTTGGCCTTTTTATTCTCTATACATCATATCAGATCTGTCAACCTCCCATGACTATTAGAAAAATTTTTTCCCATTTAGATTTTCTTCTTCACAATGACTCCTCAAACTCCCAGGGGGTCTAACATCTCAATTGTTTCCTTCCATCTACTTTCCCATCATCTCCCTCAATTAACTTCCATCTGCCCCTCACAGACCAACACATCTTTTAAAAGTAAAACTTCCTTAAGATCTCTCCATTCAAGGATCCAAAATCTGACATATCTCCAGTTAACTCTGTCTGGCTTTGTACATTCAACACTGTATTCCACTACTCATAGTTTTCGTCAGCACATATTCACATACTAATGCCTATGGCTTCCAACAGCTGATGCTGGACTCCAGTGTTGGGAGGGGTTATTACTACAAGAAATCTGTGCATCCATGCTGGGGAATTTTTAAAAAGTTAACAAAACACAAGCATTATTATAACATATATTCTATATCACAGATAGCTGAATATTTATTGTATGTCAGGTAGTTAGCAAAGCATATCTCATAATAAATTAAAGAGCAATATATCAAGTAATCTTTATAACAGTACTGTGGGGTAAGTATTATAGTTATGATTTCAAATATAGAAAATTATATCTCTGAAAATGAAATAATTATCTCATGATATGTAGTTTTATAAGTAACTAGAGGACATGGATTCAAATCTAAGCTTGTCTGACACAAAGGCTGGATTCTTCACAACCTACCCTATTGTGGATGGGCTCTCGCCTTTAATCCATTAGTCTTTAGTGTTTTTCAAATTCAAGGTAATATAAATAATATAAACACTTAAGACTAAGTGTTTTGAATATTTTGATTAAGCAGTTTGTAAGTTATTGAATTCAATTTTTATCAGTTTTGTTCTTTGCCACAGCTATTTTCTGCACCTTATTCCACCAATAAAAATCAAAATCAAACTTACATCTAAGACTCAACTTAGGGTCTAAGACCTCTCCAAACTTCTCCCTTGGGGAAGCCAGATTTATTTTCCTCTTTATCAAAATATAATAATATAATAAAATCATCTATAAATTTTCTAGTTTAATTTACTTTCATTGTTTTATCACTCTTCATTTATATTCATTCAACAAGAGACAGAGCACTATGGTATTACTCACCAAATGGATACACTCCTGAAAATGGATTATATATGAAAACCCTGAGAATTTTCTGGAAATGCATATGTATATGTACAAATATGTGGCCTCGTAGAATCTCCTTATAAATACAAAACAGGAAAGAAAATCTTATATAAAGTTATCTATTATATTTTCAGATAATTTTCAATATAAATAACAAAAGGAAAAATAACTCTAATCCTTATGTCTATGTGTGCATGTGTTTGTGATATATCACATATTTATTGTGATTTTCAAAGGAAACTGTTAGAAAATTTAAAGTGTTTAGATCCTCTGTTTTGCTTTTCTGTGAAGACATTCACTGTGAACCTGAAATGGCAAAACTGACCAGGAGACTATTAGCTAGAATAACTGTAGACATAAAAGGAAGGTAAACTTCTGGTGTAACGAGGAACACTGTAGGGAAGCACATACTGTACAAAGCATGCATGCATGAAAACCTGACATTTGAAAGATTATTTTCTTTCCTTTTTCGTGTTTGTTCATTTAGATTCAGTAAACCAGATTTTTCCAGTTTGAGGACACACACCACTGATTTCCCTCTAACTTTATTTGTTAAAGCATCACTATGAAGTTTAAATGACAAACACTGGCCTGAGAAATCCCACTGTGTTATTTTGTTATGATTATTTTTTGCTTTTTAAATATAAGTGAATAAAAATAATGAGTGGGGCTGGAATGGGAGATCCCTTGTCCTTTCAAGCTGGCTTTAACACAAAATAGAAAAGATAAAATACAAAACAGAGGATGGTAATTTATAGATATTTTTGCATCATATATTTTATGTACACATTACTTGCTGCTAAATTAATAAAAACAATTGTTAATCTAAACACCAAAGCAATTAGTGAAACTCATTTTTATATAAAAGTCCCAATAAAATGTTTCTTAAGTTTTAGCAATTTTTTTACTAAATAGACCATAGTAACTTTTTACTGTAGCTCAGAGCACAAAAAATTCTTATAAATAAACAGGTTATCAATATAGCAAATTATATTTTACACATTTCAAAGCTCAACTTCTACATACCTTATTTTATTGACTATAAGTTTATAAAATTAAAATTCTGCATTTAAGCCGGTTTCATCTCCAAACACTGAAAGAATTCCAAAATGCACTTGCTCACCAGTTTTAATTTTGAAGGGTCTATAACTTTCACAATAGCAATGGTTTTCTCTTTCTCCTTCATCATTTTCTTTTCCTTTAACTGGCAAACAATAACCGGGAGAGGTTCTGCTCTAAGGTGAACTTTGGTTCTTCCTTGGACTTTAAGACTAATCTGGTCTAGATTGTGATTGACAAAAGCTTGCTCATTGATGTTATGCAGTTCTTTAAAGTTCCAACCAAGCACAGAGGGTTGTTAATATTTACTTAGTCCTCGTCTCTGGAATGGTCTTGAACTATAACAGTTTACTCAGATTGCCAAATGCCACCAGCATTTACAGACACCTGATTGAAAACTACACAACCACATCTCTGAAAGAAAAGGGTGAGGCTAAAACTCATGGGTGGAAATTATAGAAACATCTAACTTAGAGGCTAAACAGTCATTCTGCTGCACGGCAGAGAGGGTCAGTATGTCTCAAATCCTAAAGTTTTACATTTCCATAAAACAGCTACCTTCTTGCATATGTTCGCGGAGAAAAGTGGGTAAGATCAAACAGGACTGGATTCAAGTCCTGAATCTGCTATTCGTTTAGATAGTATACTGAGCAAGTAACTGGATTTCTCTAAGCTTCTTTCCTCATTTGTAAAATGGTAATAGGTATTTGGCTCCTAGGTTTGTTGTGAAGATCACAAACAATTTTTCAGAAAAGTGCTTTGCAAATTCCTCATCATATCAGATGTATGGTAGCAGTTATAATTGTCCTTATCCTTGTCACTGCTGCTTTTTAAAAAAATCTATCAAGAATACTCCTAAATAGAAAAAAAATGAATTATTTTATAAACAGCACTTAGAAGTTTTAATTGTGCTTAATAAAAAAAGAAAACCCTGGAGATGTGACTCAAGTGGTAGAGTACTTGCCTAGCAAGCACAAAGCTCTGAGTTCAAACTCCCAAACTCTGGGGGAAAAAAAAAACAGACCCTATAATGTTGCACTGGTATACAAGTAATTAAGAAACATCATTATTGCAGTTTAAAAGTTGTACACTCCAATTTTGTGTTTACTGTATGTTTTTGCTGAATGATCTATTCCCCATCCCAAACAAGGATGAATAAAATTAGGTTAACAAACCAAAAAAAAAAAAAAAAAAAAAAGAGAGGGAGAGTATTTCTAAAAAGAAATTATAATGGGAATAATTATTCTTGTATTATGTTTGAACTTTTGAGTAATTTATTTATTATATGTTTGCTGAGTGCTTACATTGTGCAAGGAAAATAATGAAGTGGCCACTACTTAGGACAGAAGATAGTGGGAAGCAAGGAGATTCTGGAATCTTGGATACAGATTAGGGCAGACTATAGGTATGGGTGTGGGACTAAGAGACAGAAGAGTAAAACATGACTCTGGGGTTTTTGTTGTTGTTCCAGAGAACAATAGAAAACAACAGCAGATTTGAGGAAGAAACAAAGGTTCTTAATAGCCTTGTTACATCCATGAGTTTAGCACAGAGGAGGTGGAAGTATGAGATGGGTTGATATCACCAATAAGGTGTGTGCAGATATATGAGAAAAGATGTCTAAAGACTGAGCCTTAGGACACTTAGCATTTAGACATCTGCTAGAGGAGAAAGAGTTAGTAAGATGGATGAGAAAACTGCGTCTCAGATAGCGCTTCGAGGAGGGAGTGGTCAGTCAAGTCCGATGGCACTGAGAAGCTAAGACAAATGAGAATAGAAAATTTGCAATTGGTTTGTGCATTGATTTGTTTTAAGAGTCATTTTAGAAGTGTGAGGACAAAAGCTCTATTGAAGAGAAGAGAATAGAGGTGAGAAGGTTCAGTGGCAAAGATAAAATGGGAGCTGTAAGTTTTCTCATTTGTTCATTTTATAGAACAAACCATGAAATAGTGTGGTAGCCAGAAAGAAAACCTTCAAAGGGAGCTGTTTGGTTCTGGTTGATTTTTAGTGATATTATTAAAGACTAGCGTAATACTGATATTTATAATCCAATAGATCAGCATATACTAATGAGACAGGAAGAAGACTTAGTTAAAGGAGGAAAATCCTTGGGAAGGTAAGAATGAAGAGATCCAGAAAACAAGTGGTGAGGCTGGCTTTAAATTATGATTTAGGATATTTATTCTATTATAATAAGATGGATGACAGAAAAATGAAAAAAAATGCAGAGGTTTAGTAGAACTGGTGATGCAAAGCTAATAAACAAGTTCCAATGTGATTGCATATATTTTCTCTCTGGAAGATGTCATTAAAGGGAAATCCTCTGAAAAATGGAAAATGGATTGGGATTGGAGATTTGAAAAGAGAAATGGCTTGATTACTTGGAATTTTACCAGGGAATAACTGTAGTTTTGTCTATAGTATAAATACTCCTATGAAATTTTGGAGATACAGTTGCAGTAATCACTATGAGCAATGTAGTGATATCCTACCCATTTTCATCTGCTCAGGTTAAGAGTTAGCATAAAATAAGAGATGAGTTTAATCAAGGTTGGAGTTTGGTAAGGAAAGGCAAATTGGAACAACTTAATAAGGACTCAAGCCAGGCTAAGAAAGAAAATTTTAAAGTATTATGAGTGGGAAGTAAAACTACTGAAATTAGTAATAGAGCTGATTGATTTGGCATCACAAAGAGCTTGAACAATTAGTAAACTAGGAACACTAGAAGGAGTGAACTGGGAAAAAAAGTAGGATTTGATAGTCAAAAATATGAAATAAAATGTTAGAAGTGTAGAGAAATTGGCCAGAACAAGATCTCAAATGTGAATGAGCACAGGATAGGTTGGTTGAAGGGGGAACTGAAAAATACTGGTGATGCTAAGGATGTAGAGAAGCTGAAAGGCCAAAGTGCTGAAGAAAGCACAACTGACTGGGTTGGGTGCTGGATGTTTCTTATACACTGTCTCTGCAATCTGGTTTATATAGATGTTGCAGGAAGAACTAATTACTTGGAAAGATGGCTAATGCTCTGAACCAAGTAGAAATTGTGAAATAAATATTCATGGTCTACTCATTCAACATTCATTCCTGGGTCAGAAATACCTAAGCTAAATTAATCTGCAGGATCCTTGAGCTCCTTCTGTTTTCTCTGATAAACTACCAGCCCTGCTTACCCTCAACATCATCCAAGTTTTCCACCAACAGAAGTTACATTATGACTTTTACTTAAACGTATATCCATTCCTGATCCTGGAATAAATCCTAGCCAAGTAACCTGCCGATTTCTCTGAGGCCACAGTAAATGAGCCTCAGAGTGACTAATAGGACACTCAATACATTGCCCAAGACCTTGCATATTTCTGTGATAACTAAAGAAAATATATTCAAAACACCAGACCTAAGTACCTTAAGTGTCTGCTGTAAAGTAGATGAATAATTAATACTAATCATTATTATTGACAAATATCTTCATTTTTTAAACTTGACATAATGGATGTCTTTTGACTTAGTTTAATTACAATCCACTCACATTTATTCTGTTGACAACTTCTATTTTCCAGGCACTCATGTTGAGTCTAGGTAATTTTTATGTGGGACTGATCAATCCACAATGCTAGTGACTCAAGTCCACAGAAATTGACTTAGGTAAATATATTTGGCAGAAGTTGAGTTGCCTCAGTAAAAATTTTCCAGGGCTTTAATGGGAAATAAGGACAGAAAGAAGCTCTCCTTTGAAATTGCCAATCTGATGGAATGCACCCGTTGATTTGGTTTTAAGAGTCAGAAATTCCTGGCAGAATTAGTTATAAAATAAAGGTTGAAAACTTACAAAATGTGAAGTCCATAGACAAATACCTGTTAGGGTCATAGGAAAAGTGTTTCTTGTCTTTGTTTATTTTTTCCCAGTTTATCTACTTTTTGGCAAAAAAAAAAAAAAAAAAGGCTATGGTGTCTCCAAAAGCCCTACTGTCCTATAATATCACGGAAAGGCAAGAAACCTCTCTCTTGAGAACACTTTGCATACTGAAGAAAACTTCTAAATAGTTCTCAGTAACCTGCTCAACAAGCCAAAATTTCATCATAAGCCCACAAAGATAATAGGGCCAGAAAGTGTGCAGTAATATTTTCTTCATCAATATTCAACCAGGATTGCCCTAAACTAATCAGAAATTTCTTTCTTATAAGCAAGTGCATATCTGAAAAAAGGGTTATCTAGAAAAATGTATCTTAGGAATAGACTATGATAGTGTCTCTTCAATGGATGAGAACAAAGCCAGCACAGAGAGGGATTTTTGAGGGGATTATCACATACAATATCACTTAGGGATTTTTAGCTACTATGAGCCAATAAATTCCTTTTATTCTTACCTTCATGTAAATTTGATCCTATTACCTGCAACCAAAAGTTCACTGGCTAATGCACTTACTCAAAGCATTCCTCTGAATCAATCTACATAAACTATAAAAATGCTTAGGTCTCCTACCTCTATTCTCCTAGCTGTTCTGATATATTCTTTTTTCTCACTTCTTGCCTTATATTGGTCTCCAAGTTGCTACTATTCTGCCTTTTTTAAACCTAGCTCTCAAAAATCCTGACTATACTTCATGAGTGATTTCAAGCATTATCTCTTCCTAAACATATTCTTAACTTCTAAATTTAGTGTGATTTCTCCTTAATTTGAGCTCCAAAGCAACTCCGACTAGCACTTAAAATATACAGGTAGCCTAATATGATACAAATTTAAAATAGTCTCAGAGATCAATAGTTTTAATTATCTCCATAATACAGAAACAGAGAATAAAACAAACCTAGGTGAAGTGATTTGTGTAATATCTAGGTTAGAACTGGGGCTTAAAACCAAAATCTACAGTACTTGACCCATTAAAATGTCATGTCTTGATGTATCTCACTTAACTTGTAGTCTTATATGGTAAGAGTATTTTGCTTTTCATAATATAACTATTCAATTAATATTTCTTTAATTGAGCTTCTCAGTTTAATATGTAGAATTACCAATGGCTACTAATTGGTTAATAGATTTTATATAAATATAGATATCCATAGTATCTATTTTGTAAAAGTACCTTCTGTTTAATAAACAGAATAAAGTGAATTTCCCATAGTCATTATCACCCATTTGTACTGAGTAAGACTTTCTACACAGCCTTTACAAGACAAGCAAGATAATTGACCAAGAATGTTTCAATATATAATTTCAATGAAATAAGCACTACATGCAAGGGAGAGAAGATTTCGGGAAATTAATATCATTTCCTCAAACATAGAAGTTGACTACTGGTGAAGAAAATACTGTTCTCATGCTGTGAATTAGACAGGGAGAAATTAGCATTAATAAAATTTATGTAGAGAATTACTCAGTTTTTATATAACTATGTTACTTGAAATCTGAAGAGAGAAAAGGTAGAAAGAATTGTCACTTTATCCAAAAAAAAAAAAAAAAACTAGATTTCAAATCTCATCTGAACTCTGGCAGATATTAGTATTAGTGACTTGTTCTACTTTGAGTCTTCTATGCTAGAAGAAAGGAATGAAGAGATAACTTCTTTCATTCAATAGTCTGCTTAGGAACTGGTAGAGAAAAAAGGGTGTTTCTTAAGGCTCTAAATTTAAAACATTCCTCTTAACATAGTCCAGTCAACTGATTTACTAATGTAGTCTATTTCAAGTCTACAAAATCCAATCTTTCTTTTAAATAAAATCTTTGAAGTAACAATTCAGGCTCGAGGTGCAGCACAAGCAGTAGAGAGCCTGTTTTGCAAGAGTGAAGCCCTGAGTTCAAACTGTAGCACCACCAAAGAACAAACAAAGTTACAATTCATTAACATATTTCATATTATTTTTTCTTATGTTTTCTAAAAGGTCTTACCCATAAACAAACAACAGTAACTTTCAAAAACTATGTGAAAAGAGCTTATACACAATTCATAAATAAAATTTTCTCTTATTAATAAATGAACAATGAGGATGTCAGCTACTCTGGAGGTAGGGATAGAGGATTTCTGTTCAAGGTCAGCCCATGTAAAAAGTTTTCAAGGCAGCATCTTCACTGATAAACTGGATGTGGAGATGCATATCTGTCATACAAGTTACATGGGAGGCGTAAATAGGATGATTATAGTCCAGGCCTGTCCCAGCAAAAATCTGAGACCCTATCTGAAAAATAATTAAGAAGCAAAGGACTTGTGCTGTGTTTCAAGTGGTAGAGAACCTGTGTAGCAAGCGCAAAGCTCTGAGTTCAAATTCCAGTATAACCAAAATATAAATAAATGAATAATGAGAAGGCAGCAAACAGAAGATAAGATGCTATCTTTTTATTGAATGTTATTCCAAGAATTTGTACTAATTTCAACACTGAAGTCTTCTACATACTTTAAAATAGGGTGAGGACTGTTCTACTGTTCTTTTAAGTTCATGGCTAAACTCTAGTATTGACTCAGATATAAATTTATATATTTTATTTTTATAATATTTTTCTTTGCTTTACAAAGGTGTAGAATCTCCAAATCTCATACATATCAGCATGGAAAAATCATCAAAACTGAGTTATGACCTCATAAAGGTGTTTGATTAACAAACAGTGCTCTAAATAGAAAATCTGAAGACTAAATCACTCCTAGAAAACATGATAGAAGATTAGGTACATAATTAGACACAGGAATATAGAGATTAGATGGATAGGTAGATAAGTTGGTAGGTACGTAGATAGGTAGAAAGACAGATGGATACATAGACACATAGGTAGATAACATAGGTAGATAAATAGGTGATAAATAAAAGACAGAAGATAGATAGACATTGTCAGAGAGGCAGAAGTAGATATTAAAGATATATAGAGAACAGTAAAAGTCCTATAATCCCTTCCTCAATAACATTGTATGATTTTTTTATCAGCAACAAGAAGTATTTCTTAATATGCAGAAGAAAACGTCATTTGTTAATCAAGTGAAATTTCCTTTATATCAGCAGAGACTTGAATCATTTCAGTCTCATTGAGTTCTTTGGGCCTGGAAACACTTACTGTTCTTTGCATTAGCAGAAGAGAGTCTGTTCCTTCCTCTTTAAAACTTGATTCCATACCGATTATATCCTCAATAACGTCCGCCATCTAGCAAAATATAATGTATTTAAAATATTGTAAATGACAAAAGTGGAGCTTCAGCCGGAAATCACAAAGAGGAATTTTAATAATCTCTAAAAGTGTTTTGACTATTTAAATTAATTTTTTAGCTATGTCTATCAAAGCCCAGAATATTTTATCACTAAAAGTGAGGTCATCCTGGCCCTGAACTGTTGCTTTTCCTTGCATTTTCTTCCAGGGGCTTCCAGGTGACAGATGGGCAAAGCACCATAGGCTGCTCCCTTAGAAATTAGCACTCACACAAAGTTTTTCTTTGAGTATTTTTGAGGCAAAGCCCAGAAACCTAACATTTATAGAGATGACCTCTTATAATCATTTTTTCTTTTAAGATATTTTGATTGCCTCTTACATGTAAATATCCAAATATCAGTGGTCAAATTTTAGGTGACCAGTCCACATGGATGTGAACTATATGGAAACATACTATCTCACCTTCTCTAATAGCCAATAATAATAGCAATAAAAATAATAACCACAGACACCTTAACAGTAACAACACCAAACACCTACTACATGAGATGTGCCAGGCAGTGTTTTAAGTGCTTTGCATTCATCACGTCATTTAATCTTCACAACCATCCATGAGGTGGGTGCCATTACTGTCTCTATTACATAGATGAGCAAACAGAGAAAAAGAAGTTCCATAACATGTCCCAGATTACATACCTACTGAATGGTAGAGGCAGAATTGAACTCTTGGAGCTTTGGCTCAGTAGTCCTGACTTCTACCAACCCTCTCTCCTCTTTCCAATTCCTTTCCAAAATAAACTTCCTTCTCTCTATAAAGAAGGTTTAAGCTGAGGAAGATTTAAAAAGCTTATTTTTTTAAAAGGTTGTGCTTATTTCTCTTTCTCTCTCTCCTTTTCCATTCCCCTTTCTTTCTCTCTCTCTCCACTGTAACTTTGGCTCTCTTCCCTCCCATTATATTCTCCTTAGTGAAAAATTCAAAATATTACATAAACTCAAAGAAACTGCAAATTCTGAATTTATATAACTGTAGTAGTGTGGATTTTCTATGGCATTTGCAGAAATAACCAGGAGTAAACTCTGAGAGATATGAAAAAATATCTTATGATTCCATTAATGTTGTCTTCTAAGCAAGATTATTGGCCAACGTAATTCATTCAACATAATATCATCCCAAAGATGATATGCCAATAAAGCAGAATACTATTCATATATTAATTTAACAAATTTTAATTAAAAATATTTATTGTGTGGTCTTGCAAAACCTGCAGTTATAAGAGCCAACAGTATAAAGTTTCTGCCTTCATGGAGTTCAAAATGTACTGAGGAAACAGACAACAAACAGCAGAACCCATGGGTACAAAGGGCTGCCTGAGCTCATCATTCAGTGACTTACATATTCACCAAAAATATGCACTGATTATTATTGGGCAGAGATTTGTCTTAAGACCTGGGCATGCAGATATGAATAAGGTATGCTATTTTCATCAGTTAATAAGACCCAGCATAAAAAAATCAATATTCAAAATGTACGATGTGCTGTGAAAATGACGAAAGTGTAATTGTCATGGACATAATCTAAGTGTTACTATGAAAATCCAGAAAATAGGGACCAAATTCAGTCATTGAATCACTAAGGAAAGTAAAGAAATCCAAAATCAGTGTTCAGCGTGAGTTTGCATTATTCAGACAATGGAAATCAAGTGAGAAAGTGATAAAACAGACAAACAAACAAAAGATATAAGAAGGAGAACCAAGCCATTCAGGGAATCACTACTGAACCCGTGTGGCTAACGTCCATTAAGTGTGGGAGCTGAAGGACAAGTCCAAGCCAGTTGCAAGGGTTAGGTGAAAAGGATACTACACTGTGAGTACAAATTTAAATTTATCCTAGAAAGGTGCAGGCATCGCATGCTTCTTTTGATTTTATATGTCTCTATCTCAGAGACCTTTAATATCCAAGTTATTCCTGAATTCAATCACCAGATGTTGAAGCTAAGGATACTCTCACAGACATATCCTGTGGCACTTTTGATTTCCAAGGTCTTCTTTGAATTAGTGAAATGTTCCCTGATATCACAGGAAGATAAGGCTTAGGCTTAGGACACAAAAACACCAAGAACAAAAAAGTTCCACTTTCTCCTGAGCTCTCACGACATCCTTGTGTTTGAAACTTAAAATGCAAGAACTAAAACAACTCTTCAGCTGGGTGTGGTGGCACAAACTTGTAATCCCAGCACTGGAGAGATCGAAGTAAAAGGATCTTACATTTGAGGTCAACCTGAGTAACACAGTGAGACCTTAATACACACAAAAATAAGTTGGAAAAAAAACTTTTTAGTAGGAATGTAGGTGAGAGTGGTGAAGGACTGAGAACACATGGGTCACACATGGTGATTCTATACTATACTGTCTGTATTCAAAGTCTGCACATGTTCTGTGCTAGGAGACACAAACTCCTTTCACAAACCAAAGGATACTAGGATATTGGAAAGAAAAAAAAACAGAAAATAAGTGAATGATGGCAGGATGTGATAATGTGTACCTAGGGATAAGTCAAGTTCAAAGAGTCCACACACTGATTAAAGCTATTATAGACAAAATGCAATTGCAATTAGATTGACTTTATAATAGCTGGGAGACACTTTTGTATACATAGTTTGAAGTACAATGACTAGAAAATCAGAAAATTTTGTCTGCAGCCTTGTTCACATTGCCCTTAGGCAACTACACCCCTTGGGACTTTCAATCCATCCCAACCTTGCAATTCTTCTTGACTGCAACCACAAGAAAGAATGCTAAGGACACACAAATTTCCTGTCTATGTACAAACTTATTATAAAAGCAAAGGTAAGATGTGTGCCTAAGGAATAAAAAGCATACTGAGAAAAACCTAGAAGACTCACATATGCTTTTTTATCCATATAAATTTTTAGAAAACATACTTCGTAAGATTTGTTATAAGATCATTTTCTGGGTTTTGTCTGAAGTTGACTGGTATATTCATGTCCTTTGAGATTTGTTTTTCCTTTAAGTCAATCTTCCACACAAGAAAATGAACTTTGGAAGAGGTGGTTGTAAGATAAATCATATTGGGTGTCGTTCTAATATTTGCTGTACAGATGATTTTCATCCTACATATATTTTATGCTCTTCACTGAGTGAATAGAGAAGCTGGTTCTATATTCCATTTTTTGAAAGTTCTTTATATATCCACTATTGAAAAGTTTAAGTAAATATACACACAGAGATTTTTATTCTCAGTTTTGGATTTCAGAGAGTTCTATTGTGTGATTGTTTTATTTTTCATTGAACAACCTATCACATCATAAAATTCTATCATTTGTATTCAAATAACAGGATTCTGAGTGCTACAAATGTAATATCTGAAATGTTTAGTGATTCTCAAAATCATAGGAATTTAGATTGGGAGATTAAACCTGGAATATCAGAGGAATACAGCCCATCTAACAATTCAGATAGAAAAAAGTAGAGAAATAAAGCTTTTCTATCATAAGATATTAAAAAACCTTTCTCCCAAAGTCTAATAGTTTCCCAGTACTAATTGTTATTCAGGTTTTTGAAGGTTCATTTAAAACAAACTCCATAAAACTAAACTTTCTTATTTATTTTTATATCAGCAGCACCATTAAATACCTGTTATTTAGTAAGTGGTAGGCAGAATTTGTTGAAAATAAAAATTATGCATTTAAAGTGCCAGGGCGATAGTGCTTGCCTAGCATGTGCAAGGCCTTAGGTTCAATCTCCAAAACTGCGAAAACAAATTAATGCATTGAAAATCAAAAGTAAAAAAAAATTAAATATAATTCTGTGAAATGTTAAGTGCAATAAGATTTCTAGTCTTATTCTAATGGACATTTTATAGTACAAATTAACTGCTATTTAAATAATTTTTGCCTGTTTCTTTGTGGTAATTTAAGATGATATAACTATTGATAAATTTTTCAACTAATGTTAGTCAGATAACCTTTACAATTAGAGTTAACATTTAACTCATAAACATTAATGTTAGTGTTCATTTTGATTTCCATTGATACCTAATTGAAGTATCAAACGAATTGTCATAATTTATTATGCATAATAATTAATATGTATATAATTAGTGATAACAGATTAATTAATTAAAAGCACATTCCTTTTGTTAAATTAATTTGCATTTAGAATGTTCACTGTGATATTGTTAACTTCAACAATTTCGTTAACAATGCTTTTGTCAATAACTAATGATATAGTTTTCATAACCACCATTAGACATACATGCCATTCCACACTGCCATCTTCTTTCCCCAGAGTTAGAAACTTGGTGACAGGGTGTCCTGTGAGGCCAGCATCACTGTCTGGATTTGTGTGTCCATGCTGAGCCAGAAGCACACAGCTTGGTGCTGGTGGGTGTGACCGTTTGAGAGTTTGGTTGATGATCGAATGGTCAAGGGTCATGAAGGGTTTTACTTGTTCTCTCTGGGCCTTCTGTAACTGAGGCTTTGTAGGACTTTCCAATTGTGCTGGGACCTATACAATCAAAACCAAACAAATACAATGTGAAGAATCATTGAGTAAATAAAATTCTTCTTCCAGCAATTGAATTATAGCAATAAACGCATTCTCATCTGGTTCCTCTCACACTATCGTCTAAGTTTCTGTCTTCAGTTACATATAATTTTAATGGATTCTAGTGTGTAAGAAGTTAAAGTTACTAAAATATCCTCAATTGTTCACCAGGTGTTTAAGATGAATAGCTCTAACAATTAGGAACAAATATACAAGCAGCAAAACAATTTCTGAGGGTCTTAAAAAATTGACACAAGAAAAATGTAACTGATTCTTTTAACTTTTATATAACACATATTCCTTGTGTTCCTTTATATTACACATAAAAATTCTATGGAATGTAATGAGCATTTTTATTAACAAAATTCTTAAAATTACAAGGGAACAGAAACTAGAAATGTATATGCTAAATATCAAGCACGATAGTTTACAAGTGGTAAAAATCTAGGTAATTTTTTTTCCCACTTTTCTATATTTTCCAAAGTTTCTACACTGAGTCTACTTTCATTTTGTAAAAATCTTATTTTTAAACCTTTCTATATTCTAACTTGTAATAACAAATAAATTGAGTCATTATTATGAATTGACCAAATCATTCAGAACAAAAAATCTAACCGTTGTCGTGACCAACTGTCCCACTTTTTAAATTCCTTTTATGAAATATCATTAATATTGGTGGTATCTTTGCTTTAGATATCATATTTAATGTTAGCCTACCACTTGTAAAAGGACAAGTTTAAGCATCTCAAGCTTTCCCTTTAAAAGCCTGTGAATACAGTAGCCTGCCAGTTGCTTTTGTATTTAGTAGACTGCTACACATGCTTCTAATACATTTTCCTCAAGTGGCCTATATATAAACCTACTTAATATTTCCCTCATGTTAAACAATAGCAAAGATTGCTGTACAGTGCTTATTTTTCTTTTTATTTCAGTTACACAAACTACTCCTTAAATCCCTTAACATGCATTAGCCCGGATAAATAGCCTTTACACAGTGGTTTGCATTTAAATTAGCTGGTTTGGGGTACAATATTGTAGTAGTTACTTTAGTTTGATTCTGTTATGCTGACATTTTTAGCATTATTTTAATTGTACTGCCATAAAATAATTTTTCAGTCATATAAAAAAGATTAAGATTGGTAATAAAGATTACACATATTACTAATTATATTGCTATGAGCTTTAAAGTTGTAAAATAACATTTCATTAAAATGCCAATAGCAATTTTTTAACTGCAGCTGTTTAGATTATCCTCCAGTTTTAAGTTAATCCCTCTTAATCTATATATATATTTACAAAATACACATTATAATGAACATTTTCAGTTTCAAAAATCTGGAAGATCTTTCACAGAGTGTAACTGAATGCTAGAGAACATTATATACTGACAAATTGAAAATATCTCTTGTCCTAAGGAAAGCTTGTTGAATCAGAATTTAACATTCATTAACTAATTCATTTTTTCTCTCTTTATCCATTAACTCTAAAATCATTTATTGCAGCACATACTCTTGCAGTTTTTTCCATATTTAACAGTGTTTATTAAATGCTATGTTATAATTAAAACTGATTTAATTCTGTTAAGACAATAAACTACTCTGTTTAAAATAAATAAAGATAGATGATAGAAAGAGATAGATGATAGATAGATGATACATACATACATAGAAAGAGAAAAAGCCTAGTACAAGTGATTTTCATTGCTATTTTAGTCTTTAATAAATTTTATTTTTACAGGAGTTTTAGTTTCATAGCAAAATTTAACAGGAAATACCATTCTCTTTTATCATTAGTTCTCACACTTCACAATCTTCTCCACTATGGACATCCTGCAACATATGGTACACTTATCACAACAGATGAACTTACAGTGTTTATCATTGTCTCCTAAAATTCAGTTTACATTAGGGTTTTTTTTGTGTTATACATCCTATAAGTAATGACATGTGTCTACTGTTGTAAGGTTTTAGTTTTGATTCATAAAATTAAAAAACTTCTAAAGTTTACACCTAAATTGTTATACATATTCTGAGAACTTTGGACATTATACAAAGAGTTTAAGAGAAACTTAGGTGATCCCAGGGTTCCAGGAGTAAAGCATAAAACCAGATTCAGGAATAGTAGGGAAGTTGAAATTATGAGACTGGGAATTTAACAAAAACTATGATCAATATAATAAGAGTACAAATGAATAAAGTAGACTACATAGAACAGATGCGTATTGTTAAAAAGAGCAATGGAAATTCCAATAAAGAACCAAAAAAGCATGCTACAGACCACTGAACCTGAAATGAAGAACATCTTTGTAGACTTACTAGTAGATGGGACACAACTAAAGAAAGGATATCAGAGTTTAAGGATTCCACAACAAGAATTTCAAAAACTGAAGCATAAAAAGAAATAAAAGATTTTAAAAAGAATATCCAAGAACTGTGGAATAGTTACAAAAGGTGTAACATATGCACATTGAAATAACAAAGGATACAAGAGAAGGAACAGAACATATTTAAAACAAATGATGGAGAATTTCTCCAAATTATTGTCAGCCAGAAAGCCATAGATCTATAAAGTTAGAGAACACAAAGGACAAACACAAATAAAGGCAAGAGAGAAAAGGAAAGGAAGAAAAAAAGGAAAAAGAAAGGAAGAAACAAACAAACTACACTTGGACGCAATATCCAAACCACGAAAAGTGAAATCCTGAAAGTCAAAAGAAAAAATTCTGAAAGAAGACAGAGGGCAAAACATTTTATCTGTAAAAGAGCAAAGACAAGAATTGTATCCCATTTTTCCTTAGAAATCATGCAAACAAGAAGAAAGTAAAATGAAATATTTAACATGTTGGGAGGAACACCAATCTAGAATCATGTACCCTGTAAAATTTTTCTCCAAAAGTGAAAGAACAATAAGGATTTTTTTTCAAGCAAACAAAACTTGAGGGAATTTGTTATTAGTAGACTTGACTTGCAAGAAGTGTATTAAAAGAATTTCTTTATATAGGAGATGGGGTCCACATTTTAAGTCTTTGCTCCTATTTCCTGCATAGGGAACAAGAAATGTTTCTTTCTCTTTTTCTCCACCCCCCCCCCCACCTTGTCTGTACTTTATTCTGTTATACTAAAATAAATCCTTGCTAAAACTTCCAAAAGACAAAAAAGATCTTTAGAAGAATAGTAAATGATATAGGTCAAAACTCAGACCTACGTAAAGAACAGAGCATCAGAAAAGGAGTAGGTGGAGGTAAAGCATTTTTCTTATTTTTAATTGACCTAACACTTAACATGTTCAAAAACAGTAGTAATAATGTCCCCACTGCAGAGGAGCTGATACAGAAACCGTAAAGTGACAGAGGTCAACATGAGAGGGGGATCAGGAACCAGTGTAAAGATCAGTTAGAGATGAATCAACTTGGGTTGTAACACATGTGTACACGAAAGCAATGCTAGGAATCTCTGTATAGTTGTCCTTAACTCAACTAGCAAAAACGCTTTGTCTTCCTTATTATGCTTATGTCTTCTCTTTAACAAAATTAGAGAAAAGGGCAGAACAGGCTCTGCCTGGAAGCCAGGAGAGCTGGGGCGGAGAGGATGGTAGTGGGGAGCAGGGGGGAGAAATGACCCAAACAATGTATGCACATGTGAATAAATGAATAATAACAAAATAGTAGTAATAAGATATTGATTATGTTTGCATATGTACAATGCATGTGCTTCATTATATATTCTTGTAATAAGTGAATGATAACCATGACATAAGCAACAAGAGGGAAGATTTAGGATTAATTTATTATGAGGCATTTTCATTTCCCATGAATTTCTATAATGTTATGTCAAAATAGACTTGGATTAGTTATAAATGTATATTGGAAATGCTATATAAGCTCGTTTTTTTAGACTAAAAGTTTTGAAGACTTTAACTGATATCCTATGAAATAAAAGGAAAATGACACCATAATAAAAGGGTCAATTAAAGCCACAAAGGACAGAAAAAGAGTAGAAGGCAAAAATTGGAACAAAAATAATGACAACAAATAAAAAATAATGACAAATATGGTAGATATTAATTCAACTATATCATTACTTTGAAAACCAATGATCTAAATGCACTAACTAAAGGACAGAGAATAAGAAATCCACTTTAAATATAAAGGCATGTATATAGTTTAAAAGTAAATGGATGAAGAAAGATAAGTATGTTGGTATATCTCTAATCCAAAACATGCAAAAATAGCTATAATAATTTCAAAGACAGCATATCTAAGGAAGGAACATTATCAGGAATAAAAAGGGACATTACTGCAGTAACTAATAAAAAAGAGAGGGAGGCAAATTACTGATAACAGAAAATGAAGCCAGTGTGGAGGTGTACAGCTGTAGAAGGAAAGAAGGAAAGATAAAAGAACTGGAGGGATGGAGGGAGGGAGGAAAAAGGAAAAGAGGGCACATCATCACTACAGAGCCTACGGGACACTAATAAGAATAAATCACAAACATAGGCACAGGTAGCCTCAAAAAATACTAGCAAGCCAAATCAAGCTATGTAAAAGTCAATTATACACCATGACCAACCAGGTACATGGGGTTGGTTTGACATTTAAAAAATAAACTAATTTAAGCAAAAAGCTAAAGAAAGAAAATCATATGGTCATATCAATAAATGCCAAAAAAGCATTTGACAAAATCCAATGCCACTAGGAAACTAAAAATAGAAGAGATCTTCTTTAACTTGGCCAACAGTAGCTGCAAAAAACTCCAAAAACAACAAAAACAACAGCAACAACAACAAAAAATAGCAACCCTGTAGAAAGCATCACACTTAATGGTGAGAAACTATAAGCTTCCTCACTAAAATTGGGAGCAAAGTAATGGCACTCCCTTCTCACTTCTCCTTTTCAACATTGTACTAAAAGTCCTGGCTAATTTGATAACACAAGAAAAGGAAAAAAATTACGTGGATTGGGAAGACATAAAAACTCTCCTGGAAATAAGTGATTATAGCATGGTTGTAAGATGTAAGATAAATATGCAAAACTCAATTTCTTTCCTATATGCCAACAATGAAAAAAAGTCAAATTAAAAGCACAATGCTATTTATACTAGCACCTCAAAAAGTAAAATAGTGAAGTATAAGTCTCCAAAAATATGTACAAGATGTGGAAAACTACAAAACTCAGATGAAAGAAATCAGTTAATAAATAGAGAGATATTTGTTCATGGACGGAGTACTCAATATTACCAAGATGTCAGTTTTTCCACCTTAATAAACAGATTCAAAGTAATCCAATCAAAATCCCAGTTAAGCTAATTTGGGAAAAAAAACAAATCAATTCTGAAGTTTATGCAGAGAGGTAGAAGAATCAGAATAGCCAAGACAATATTGAAGAAGGACAAAACTTACTATAACACAACAGTGATCAAGACAATATGGTAATGACAAAAGAAGAGAGAGAAATAACAAGGGAATAAAAAGACCATAAATAGATCCTTATAATTGTAGTAAATTATCCTTGACAAAGTAGCAAAGGTAATACAATGGAAAATATAGTCTTGAACAAATGGTGTTGAATGAGTGGACATCCTTATGCAAAAACCGTAAGTATGGATATACACCTTACATTCTTCACAAAAGTCAACTTAAAATGGATTACGAACTTACATGTAAAATATGAAAACTCCTAGAAGATGCCATAGGAAAACACCTAAATGTTCTTGGATATAGTGCCAACTTTTTAGATACAAGAACAAAAGATTTAATAAGCTGGACTTGATTAAAATATTCTGCTCTGCAAAGACAAGTCACAGACTAGGTGAAAAATATTTGCAAAAGACATATACAACAATGAACTATTATCCAAAACATTGAAAAAATTCTCAAAACTTAATAAAAATATAACTTGACTGAGAAATGGATCAAAGACCTTACCAGATATCATAACAAGGAAGTTACACATCTGGCAAATAAAGCATATAAAATGGTGCTCTCCATCAGATGTTATCATTGAAATGCAAATTAAAACAATAAGATGCTGCTATATGCCAATGAGAATGGCCAAAACCTAGAACACTGACATCATCAAATGGGGGCAAGGATATAGAGCAATAGGAATTCTGATTCATTGCTGGTAGGAAAGCAAAATGTGACAGTCATATTGGAAGATAGTTTTGGCAACGTTTTTTTCTGGCTCTTTTCAGTTTATTGCATGAAGGAGTTACCCTATTTCAAATTAAAAGTAAACTCCCAAGTGGTTAATTATAAAAGCTGTGAGGTTTTTAAATTTGTGGCAAGGGACATATCATTGTAAGAAAAATCCTTTCTTAAGTGTCATGGAGCACTTAAAACCCATGAACCTGCAGCTGATCATCTTTAGCAAGTCCAGTCTCTGCCTTATGTTCTTGCACTGGTCATCCTGTAGCTTAATTGCTTTACCATATATTCTGGATGCTCAATTACAGTACCATCACAGGCAAATTCCCTAAATGCTTTCACCAGTTTCTTTTTATCATAATCATGAGTGATCCCTTGGACAATAATCAGAGTCTTTCTGCCATTTCTTTGTTGAGTTTTGATATGGATAGAATCCTCAGTGCCAGCAGGAAGCAGGTCATCATCTTTACTTGCATCAGCAAAGACAGATAGCTGACTTGCCATAAGATTCCTTTTCCTAGGTGGAAGGCAACTGCAAAAAAAGCAGGTGGGAGACAAGAAGTGAGGGAGACTCAGAAAGGGAGTTGCTGAGTCTTAAGTGGCAACTCAGTAACCAGGACCCAGTTTTGCAGTTTTTAGCAAAACAGATTATACCCTTACCATACAATCTAGCATTTGCAACCTTATTTACCCAAATTAATTGAAAACGTATCCACAAGAAACCTGCACATGAATTTTTTTAAGATGTGTTATTCATAATGGCCAAAATCGGAAGCAATCAAGATGCTCTTCCTAGTAGGTGAATAGATAAGTCAACTATGCTACATCCAGACAATGGAACATTATTCTGCACTAAAAAGAAATGAAGAAACTTTTAAATGCATGTTACTAAGTGAAAGAAGCCCATCTAAAAAGGTTAACTACTGCCAGGTAATGGTGGCTTACACCTGTAATCCTAGCTACTCAAGAGGCAAGAGATCAGGAGGATCATGGTTTGAAGCCAGCCCAGGAAAATAGTTCCAAGACCCTATGTCAAAAAAAAAAAAAAAAAAAAAATTTCACAAAAAAGGGGCTAGTGGAGTGGTTGAAGGTATAGGCCCTGAGTTCAAACCCTAGGACCACAAAAATAAAATAAAAAGGTTAACTACTATATGGTACCAACTGTATGACATTCTTTCAAAAACTATAAAGACAATAAAAAGACCAATATTTGTCATGGGTTAAGGAATGGGAGAGATGGAGAGGTAGGACAGAGAGAATTGGATTTTCAGACAATGAAACTATATGCATGACACTGCAGTGGTGGATATAATGATATCAAACATTCTTCAAATCCATGGGGTGCACAACACCAACTGTGAACTCTTAATATAAGCTATGAACTTTGCATGAAATTGAAGTGTCAATGTAGGCTCATCAATTCTAACAAATGTATCACTCTGGTTGGGAATGTTGATTGATAATGGGGGAGACAGTGCATGTATGGGAACAGGGAGTAAGTGGGAACTCTAACTTCAGCTAAATTTTCTTGTGACTCTAAAACTGCTAAAAAGTGAAGTTTTTATCCTTAAAAAGATAATTAGATCCACTAATAAGAGAATAAGAAGCAAGGTGATTATTGAGTAAGCAAAAGTATTTAAGAAAAATTAGAATCACATGAATTCTTGCAAGTCCTGTGAGCTAAAGAGAAAAGTTGGTAAGGATGAAAAAGCCATCTCTGAGTTTGAGGAAACATAATGATTAAGGAATCAAAATTACAAGTACAAAGATAATTGATGGAGATCCATAGGAAAACAGTCTAGTTCTTGAAAAGAAGTCAGATCATTCACTGATAATAGCAGTTAAAACAGCAATAAAAGATGATTTTAAGATATGTGTCACCGAGTTTTAAATCTCAGTTTGGATCAGTCTTTGGAAGGTTGAGTCTACCAATCACCTAGATAAATGCATTGATTCCTTACTTTCCAATATTACACACTATATCCTTTTGATCTAGCTCTTACATGAGTTTTAGAGCCTACCAAATGGATTACAGAGAGAGTAGATTCTAGAAGGAAATTTAAGAGACAACGGGACAGCTGTACCAAAAAAACTTTGAAGGACACCACCAACCCCATGAGCTTCTAATCTATAAGACCATATACTTGTATCATACCTCCTTAAATATTGCTACATATCATATAAATGCTATTAATTATAATTCACATTTTAGTAGGCTTGTATTTATTTCATTTTAGCTTCTTTAAAAGTTAATTTTTTTATAGAGAAACATAAGATAAAGGTAAAAGTTTTCAACCCATTCTTTCAATATTCACCCAGCAAACATTTAATGAGATCTTGCTTTTTGTTAAAACCAGTCCCCCAGATAGGAAAGTCATTCCTTTCCAGAAAGCAGGGCTATGACCCATGAGTCACATTCCACCTAAAGACTGCTTATCTAAACTGAGGGCAATGAACCTGGGAAGAGATGAATCTGCTTCTGGGTACTGGCCTGTAGACTCTCAAAACTAAAAAATGAAGGCAAATATCACACAAGCAATTATCTCAATAACAATAAATTTTATCACCATTATTTTGACTAATCAATCAAATTAATCTAGTAAACACAGGCACCTACTTAATAAGCCTTTTTAAGAAAAGGCACAAAAATGTCTTCTGTCAGACATTTAACTAATATATCAAATACATTACTTGGTGACAATAAATAATACTTATACACCATCACTAAAATATACACACGTGCATGCGTGTATATATACACACATATCAAAAAGCAAGACAGAAAATTCTATTCACTACAATATGAAAGACCTTATTTAACTTTATTAATTTTATTCTGAGCTTGAATGTAATAAATGAAGTAAAAAAATGTGGACTTCACAAATGAATAATAGGTAACTATTAATTATGTTCTTGATATCAGAGGTATATAAGAGGAAATCTATTTTGGAGAGCTTATGAATCTACTACCTCCTAGGTACCAATTCACATGACATTTGTTAATGTTCTGCAGTAAAGATTAATAACTTATTTCTTGAAATCTTACTCTCTCATAGCAGTCTGTGGATATGATATACCCATAAATCTCATCTTGACTAAACCTAAAATTACACAGTCTAGCTTGTCTGATTAAGATATAACTACTGAACTAAAGTGGGACTTAGTTCATCAAAAGTTTTACTTAGGTTTTGAATAACTGTCAGCATATTTCAGTGAGTATTACATAATCCAAAGCTGTTTAATGGATAATAATATAAAATGATTGTAACATATTCCTTCAGTCCCAATCATTTGAATTTGGATAATTCCAGCGCTGTGTCTCTGAGGAGAGAACCACACTTAAAAGATTTTAGAAAGATATGAATATTATTAAAGTAGTTTTCCTAATTCAATAGTGTTCTAGCAGTAAAATTCATGAATTCAACAGGACTTTCATTTGGACTATAAAATCTAGTTTCCCTTATAATTCCATCTACCTCCATTTTCACATGTGTTTGCTTTGTTTATATTAGTTTCTCAATAAAATTAACATCTGATACTATTAAAAGAAATAGAACAAATATCAGTGGTGACTGTGGTTTATTTACTCTGATTTCTTTTTTAAAAGTATGAATATTTGAAATTTTTTGAGCTGCAAACATTAATCAAGAATCACATCAAAGACTAATTCATCGGTCTTCAAAACAATGCACCCATATACACACTATAGTCAACTGGCCACACCAACAATTACAAAACATTCCGTAAACTTAAGACATGATTCTTTAATTTATTTGTGACATAGCGTTCACAAATTTAGAATTTGTTAATTTTACTTTTTTTTTTTGCAATGCTGGGTATCAAACCCAGTGTCTCCTGCATGTCAGCTAGGCATGTGTTCTTCCACTGAGCAATGTCCCCACCTATCACAATTGCACAAATAATTTGTGTGCCTGCTACACATCAGTTCCTATGCTATTTTTATTCAACTATAAAAGGTTCTGTGGACATAATGATAAGAAAACAGACATACACATTCCTCAAAGAGTCCAGTCTATTAGGAGAAATCAATATTTAAACATACAATTATAATACAATGTGACAAGTTCTATGAAAGTAAACAGTTTTATAAAATCAAGCAGAAAAACCTAGATGAAACATGAATGAATCATTCTAATGAAAGTGTTTCTGATACTAATTTTACTGATTTATTCTTTCCAAAATGCATGCATGCCTATAAATGATAGGCATTTAAGTGGGTAACAATGCTCACTAAGTCAAATGTGTTCCCTTACATACCTTACAGCAGGTGGAACAGATGAATTTTAATCAAACAATATCACAAATGACTACATATTTTCAAATGTCATAAGTGATGAGAAGACATAAATATGACTATGAACATGTGGAAAAAAGATACTATCTGGGCAAAAGTGAAGGAGGACTTCCCCGAGGAAGAAATGCGGGCTGGATCTGGTGGATGAGCAGAAAACAACTAGAGGAAGGGTGAAGGAAAAAGCATATCCGTGAAGTGGATCGTCATGAGGAAGACCACAGAATAGGAAGAAGCAAGGGTGAAAAAGGCTCTGAAATGAGATAATGGGGCCAGAGCGGAGAGATTGTGGCATGGTCTGAGGTTGCAGAGAGAGGTAAACCCAGCTCATTCATTCTTCTAGGTGTTTAAATGTCTCTGATGTTCTTTATCACAAGGGAGGGAGCAGTATAAATTCAGTCAAATGAATTTTTGAAAGGTAAATGAACTTTCAACAAGAAAATTGATTAAACTAGGGTCATGTGATGAAGGCAAGGCAGTCCATACACTCAAGTAGCTGTTCTGAAAAGAAGGTTAGAAACGGATTAACAAAAAACACCAGGATGCCTGGATAAAGTAACTGGATGGATATGATGGCTCTCATCGAGAAGACTAGAGTTTGGTAGGACAGGAAAACACAAATTTCACTTTGATTGTATTGCATTTTCGATGGCTTGAACGTGTCCAGGAGATGTGAAGCAAGTAGATACATATGCGTCTGGGACTTAGAAGTAAGTTCGTAGCTTGATTATATAAATAATAAAATTTACATGATATCTGAGGTTAAGTAATGACAAATGAGATGAGCATAGAGGGACATACTTAATCAGAAGACAAGAGGGCTTAGCACTGAGCAGGGTAGACTTCTAACTTCTAATCACACATAGGGAAATCTGTTCTGATTTCAAAGAGTTCAAGGCTAGCCTGGGCAACATAGCTAGACACTGTCTCTTAAAAACACATAAGTAAATAAAAAATTAAAAGCTTTAGTCCAATTTTAATTTCTTATTATTTTATAAATTATGAGGTATCAAAAAGTAAAATTCAAATTCAGCATATGCTATCTCTTGGAGAAATAATAAAGAACTATCCTTTCCAGTTCAATAAACCAACTGAATGAATGAAAAACATGTCCTTTATTTAAAGAGAACACATTATTCAGTTCTAACAACATTTTATTTTGGTGTGTTTAAACATGTTTGCATTTAGAATAAATTGTTAAATTTAAATAATTTAATACCAATGCTTGCATGCATTTTACATTCCCTAAAATATTAACTTGCAAATTTGAAATTATTAAAAGCATCCTGTAAGTCTGAAAATACACAAGTTAGTTACTTAAAGTTAGTAAAGTGTTTTAAGCTTTCTTTTGAGATGGTTTTTCTGATTAGAGTAAAGCTTAAACATTAATATTTATTATTAAACAAACTTAAACAGTAAAAGAAGACATTTTGCTTCATAAATCAACAATTGTATTTAGATGATGGTTTATACCACACAGTTGCTTTCACGTTAAAACAAAGTTCTCATGTAATGCTAAATGTACTATTTTTCATCCTCAGTATGGTGGCATTTTGATGTCATTTCATTATGAAAAAGCGAATGTTCTTTCAAGGATATAAAGAATAAAGGAGAAACAAGATTGACTTCCTTAAAAGGTCATATTTCAAATATCTTGAGAAGTTATCAATGCATTTTTTAAAGTCTACATACTCTAAAATAGATCTAAAGCCACAAATGGGAACATCTGTAATAAAAATCCAAATGTTACTATGTTTTCCATTTCTCATATCTTTCTGTTTCAAATACACTTTATTTATCATTTTATTATATCCTAATATTTTCATTTGGTATGATATCAATATAATGTCAACCTATTCAGACCTTATAAAAGAAATTCACAGGCTACTTAGTATAGTTGAATATATAACAAAGAAATTTACACATTTTTGTAAGAATAAAAGGATCATAAAGGTTTATTCTTGAAAAAAGCCCTAAACAATTTCAAATGGTTTTATACCATCTTTGGCTGAAAAACTTCATATATCTTTTATCTACTAACTTTATGGGTTGATATATGATCATCAATTAATGAAGTCATTTCTATCATAATAAAATGTCATCATTAGAACTGCAGTATTCTAGGCTAACCATTTTCTAACAGTATGATTGGGGCATTTTAGGTAGTTAAATATTAAAATAATCTAATTGAAAATGAGACTTTGAGATTATTCATTTTGATTGACAAACTGCAGAAAATGGCTTTGTTTCATAAGTACATTTGTATCGCTTGATTTTTTTAATATATTGCTAGCATTTTTATAAAAGGGTAAAATTAATCTTTCACTTAGCTAGTAAATATGATTGTTTTTGGTTTCCTATGTTTTAAATGCACCTGTCATTAGAATACCTACATTAATCAAACTTCCCAGGAATTTAGAATAAGAAAGACCTTAAGTAACATAGTTGTCATAATCTCACCTTCCCCTTGTCATTAAAGACAATGTTCCTTTAGAATCAAAGAAACATATTTCTGCTTTAAACTTTTATGGTTATGAAAACTGCATAGCCTTTAAACATTAATTCATTGTGAAGAATCATAGGACCAAATGGACTAGTTGAAAGCCCCAGAATGCAAAACAATAGTAGTCATAGTCATAAGTTGAATCAAACTATTCAAGTGATTTAAGTAAGTACTTTTCTCCCTTTTACAAAGATGAAGAAAGTGAATCTCAAGCAGGTTATCAGGCTTGCTCATTATCAACAAGCAAACTCTCAATTTCTCATCTTTTGATTGTAAGTGGGGTACTCTTTCAACTTCAAGCTATTTGTTATTCATTCAAAGGTTAATAAAATTTAACTCCAGCCTCTATTATTGAAAAAAACAGTGTGTTCTATAAAGATACACATATGTGAGTCAACTTATCCCTCTCGCTTATAAAAAAAACTGTTAGAGTTACTTCCTCAATATTAGTAGAATTTGATTTATTCATGATTTGGGTTTTGTTTATATTGTGTTTCTCTTAATCATGTGCTACAAGTTCTGTGTTTTCCACCCAGTAGGAGACAGTACTATAATTAAAAAATTACCACTAGAAAACATTACCTCTAGAGGACTCATTTCTTTCTTTAAGGTGCTTTGTTCTACTTCAGTATCTAAATCTATGTAATAAAAGCATACTCTTTGGGGTTCTAGCCCTTTTTCTCAGGAAAATTTTAGTTTTCTCTTGTCATCTTTGCTGTCATTGTGATGTTTCATTTACTGTAAAGTTCTAACACCTTTTCACAGGAGACCAAGGGTGGGATGGGAGGGAAGGAAGGTGGAGGCATGAAATGATTTTATTTTCAGTTGGTTTATTCTAACCCAATAATATAACTTATGCTCAGTGTCTTTCTTTAAACATCTTTCTCTGGGAATAAATTTAAGAAATGAACAAATGCATATAACAATTGGAGAAAATGAAACTGATAGAAAAGTTCTCTGTAAGAGTTTTCATATCAATTGCTTTTTAGAAATAAAAAAATCAAAATGCTAGGTAATATGGTAGTTTTGGAATATATGAAAAGTATTTCATTGTCATTTCAGAGAAAAGGACTCAGGATTTCTTTTCCATACTTATTTGATGAGACAAATTAACTTTCAAAAAATAGAAAAAAGTATATTATTGAAAACTAAAAGGAGAAAACAAAACTACATCCAAAAATGTTTCATTTTTACCTCGTTTAACCTTTTCCAATTGTTTGCAGTGACTCTGCAATAGTTAAATTAATGTCTCCCTCACCAAAAATGTGTCTATCTTAATCCCCAGCAGCTGTGTATAATTTTCCATTATACACGGGATTTTGTAGGTGTGATTAAGGATCTTGAGACAGAGATATTATTCTGGATTGCCTGTATGGATCCAATAATCTCAGAGGTCCTTATAAGAGGGAGACAGGACAGTCAGAATGAGATAGAAAGAGATGTGGCAATGGAAGCAGATTTCAAAGTGATGTGGATCATTGAACCAAAGAAGCTGGAAAAGACAGGAAACTGATAACTCCCTGGTGCTTCCAGAAAAAAATAAGCTTTGCCAATACTTTACTTACAGCCCAGTATAGCTTGGTTCAGACTCTGTCCACTTGAACTGCAAAATAAAAAATTTCTGTCCTGGTCTTAAAACACAAAGTTTTTGGTATATTTGTTATAGGAGCAATAGGGAAAAATGAATATATATAAATATATAGTTATATGTGTGTGTATATACATAGACACTTTAATTCTGAGTTTTATTTCTCCTTCTTGTAACATAATGGATTTTGTTGATGACTTCTAAGAAACAGCCTGTCTAGAAATGCTGGTAACAGGGATTTCCAAATCATAGCTGAATTTACTTGAGGAAATGCTAAAAAAGATCAGTTCCCCAAATCCAATGCCTTTATTTAACCTTTCAATGTTACTAAAATGCTCTGATAGCAGAAGTTATAAAGACAAAATGCTTTCTCTCTCTTTCTCAGTTTTGAGCTCAACAAAGCATATAGGTATAAGCAAATGAAAGCAGAAAATCAGGCTAAAGGCAGTTCACAAAGAGGTAAAAGTACTACAATAAACTCTGCTCTTAAAGCCATATTAAGCCACTGAAGCTTTTAGTAGGATACTAACATAATCAATTAGCAATTCAGAAATATCCCTCAGGCAATGATAAGGAGACTGCCGTTGAAAGACCATTCTAGGTACAAAGAGAACAAATGAGAATTTGGGTAATATTCTTGGCAAGTAGAATAGAGGGACCAGTTGAGGCCATAGTATGTAGAATTGTAAAAACTGAGCCAAATTATTACCTATAGTATAGAAGAACTAAAGAAAAAATAAGTGTGGGGCTTCTGATTGATTTATAAAGGTGAAGGGCAAGGACGATTCATATATGATGCTATGGTATGAAATAGGAAATAGTGAAGATGAATTTACCCAAACAAGGAATAAAAGTAGACACAAAAGTTTTGAAGGAAAAATGATGAATTTAGGATTGACTTAATGAAATCAGAATGCCTGTGGAACACCCAATAGGGAGGCCTAACACTCAGGTAATTACATAAAGATAGAGGAAGGGGCTTGGTGACCAGACTAGAAGCCACTGAATCAGGGTCTTACATAAAGTCACACAGAATGAAAAATTAAAATTGGAAGGACAGAATGCTAAGTCAAGAACTCTGAGGACCATCAACATCTAAGGGGTGGGAGAAACTGAAAAAAATCTCAAAAAAAGTACCACAAAAATGAGGACAGTGTAATATCACAAAGCCAATGTAGGACAGAGTTTTAAGAAAAAAGTATTTAAAACAAAGTCAAATGCCATGGAGATGAGGACTGAGAAAGATACTGCAAGGAGACTGGGAAATAACTGGGTCGCTGGAGATCCTCAGGAGAATGTTTCAGAGACATATGGAGAATGGAAGTCAGCCTGCAGGAACTGGAGGGACTTTGTGAATTGTGAGTGAGGAGACCTCAGGGCTCAGATGAGGCACCAGTTCCCTCTCTCCACAGGTCCCAGGGAGCAGCTCATCTGTTCTTATGGCTTAAAATGCCAGCCTCACGCTAATGATTCTCAAATTGCATTTCTATACCAGATCTCTTTGTGAGGTAGACGCTAGAATGTAGTGATTTGAGAAGTGAACTGGGGATACCATAGGACTCAGCACCCATTGCCCTCTCCATTCTCTTATTTATTTCTATGTCAATAATACCATCTATTTCCAGAGATATAAATATCATTTATATACTAATAAGGCATAAATCCCAATGTTATGTTTCTTCTCCAAAATTTTCTCATTTTCTTTCTAAAATGCCCAGATATACATATATTTCTGACCACAAACAGAAAGAAGAACCTTAGGAATTACAGTATTATGATGGTTCTAGAGTTACAGATGTGTGTGTGTGTGTGTGTGTGTGTGTGTGTGTGTGTATTTATAAATGAAGAGACCAACATGTTTAAATGCAAATGGTAGCAAGTTGTTAAGGATATGCGGAAGACACAAGCAAGAAAGGATGACTGGCTAAATAGGTGACTGAAAAAACAGGTATTGGACCTAAGTCAGGAAACCAGCTTTGGCAGAATCATTCACATTTTCTGTGAGTCAGAATCTGAAATTTTAGATGTCTAGGGAAGGAGTTAAAATTTTCTTCTCAGCTCACTAAATGTGTAGGCAAATTCACCCATAGATAATGTGGAATGAGGAGATGAGGAATGAATTTGCATGAAAGCAGTATAATGTAAGAAATCTACCAAATGCAGCAGAAGAGAATGGACTGTAATGCTGTGTGGTGGTAGAAGACCACTGATTTGTAAACGTTCTACTTGCATATTGTTGTGGGACTGTCTTCAACAATAGCAGCCTAGAGGCTGCACTGGCCAAGGATGATCATGTGTAACAGACGAACAATGGAGCAAGACATGTGACTCTAATTGTGAGAACTGAACCTTCAGGACAAGCGGTACAGGTTGGGAATGGAAGGGAGCAACAGTCAGGCCAAAAGATAAAAGAAGAACCAATGAATGAGAAGACTCCCAACAGAGCAAAGAAAAAGAATAGAAAGAGACCAAGATAACTGAACGTTGAGAGCCGTAGTTCATTCTAGGACAATGGATCACCCTTTGAAAACTCCTGAAGTAAGAAGCACAATGCTCTCAACCTGCCCTCATGTACGTTTATATCAAATTCATCTTTGCTTTCATTTGCTCACTCTAAGGAAACCACTCAACATTGCAATAAATGGTCAGGCTTGTTAGCACTGATCACTTGCTTTGGTCATGGCAAAAGTTCTACCACAAAAGATTTATTGGTAAAGTAAATTTATCTATCAACAATGCTTCCTCTTGTCAATAGGGAATCATCTCTAAAAGTTGCAGTGTCAAACATAGTTTTGATCTCTTCCTAACTGCTTATAGAGGATCTTACAAAGATTTTCATAATTTAAAAATGACCAGTTTTCATCAGACTAAACAGAGAAAATGATCTACTGCACAGATAATTTGGTTTCTAAATGTCTCCACCATTTACTAATTTTCACCATTAGTGGTACAATTTATGTGAGTATTCTCAAGCATTGAAACTGAATTTTAATATGTAGCAATAAGATTATAGGACAAATGACACCAAATTCAAAGAAATGAGTAGAATGAATAAAACTTCTTTAGATCTACACAGTATTTTCTATTTACAGACCACTTTCTAATCCCTTTTATGATCTCTTTCTTCATCATTTATGATCTCATATTTATTGTATTTTTCAATTAGCTAGCTAAGGCTTAGAGAACATAAGCTAGCACGCAGTTAAAAAATCAAACCAAGTCAACTTACCATTATCCTGGTGCTCTCTTCAAAGCTAAAAATTACATTAATGATCTTAATGATAATAGCATAAAATGCTGGGTACAGTGTGTTTGCTTAGAACCAGGAACGTTGCTTGAAGCTCTACATATTTTGGCTCACTTAATCATCACACCAAGCCAGTAAGGTGAGCAGTGAGATGAGTTATTCCGTACATAACACATTAGAGAGTGGAAGTGGAGAATAGGTTAAAAAGCTCTGGAGTAAAACAAAAACTCAAATCCACACCAGTTTGACCACCAAATCTTTGTTCCCAAACAGTAGTGATCATTAAAACCAAGTTTCGTCTTTTAAGTTAACAAATATTTCTAGTGAGAATGAGAATGCTTAGTGTTCAGGCAACATTGCAATAGACACTCTCATAAAGTACAACCAAAGAAGTAAATTTGTGCAAAACATCTGCATAGCCTAAGAAACAATCCTAAATGTGTAAAAGATTTGAAGCATCAAGATGATCAATGAGGGGGCTGGAGCTGGAGCTCAGTGGTGAAGCTCTCACCTTGCACACATGAGACCTTGGGCTCCATCCTCAGCACTACACACACAAAAAAAAGATGATCATGGAACCATTATAAAAGATGCAGTAATGTAAAGAATACATAAAATTTAAATATATACCCTCAATGGCTTCCTTATACTACACTTTAAAATATGGGGTTTGATATGGTCCTCTCTTTTGCTCAGGTCAAAGGCTCTATTGCTAAGAACATTTACTCTTAAAATGATTAGAAAGCATAAACTTGGAAATCAGAGCTAAGACAAGCTTCCTTTCCTTCTATTAATCACAAAATTTAAAAAAATAAGATGATACATAAAGTGACTCTAACAGAGAAATTATGACTGCTAAGCTATTTTAAGAAACTTTTCATTATTTTACAGTCATTACTGACATTCTATCACTTATTTCTATCTAATGTTATCATTGAACTTATTTTTAAAAAATACATGAGATAACATCTAAGCCCTAAGCATTTATAAAACATTTTCACAGGAAAAGTTTGAATTTCAGAGAATTAAGGAACAGCACATTAATAAGTCTTTCAAATAATAACAGGATATTTCAAATTCTCAATGTAAATACTGTAGGATACTCAACTAACAGAAACCAGACTTTATACAAATGTGCTTACAGCAGACAATAACCTCATTATGTTCTCCCCATAAAATATAAGACTATAATGTTAGCATAAATCATTTTATCCATCTTTGTGGTGGTATTTTTCTTGTCCAAATATGGGAGTTCATTTCAAAATAAATTTTCCTAAAGGAACAGTATAATTGTTATATAAAAAAGCTTGCTTTAAAGACATCATTTCAACCAAATTCTCTTGCCTCTAATGAAGAAAATTTTTTGGTATTTTGGCTTTTTTTCTCCTCTTATAAATGCTAATCCTTAGAATGACTAATATTAATGGCAAGGTTAGCTGCTTACTACAAGTCACTAGTGACTTCATTAGTAATCTAATATTTGAGAAGTCATTTATTGTCATATATCTATCATCAGATCTTCAAAAAAAAAAAAAGTAAGAGAATATGAGACCTTATTAGGATGCTCCCCAACTTATGGTAGAGTTTCAACCTTATTGAACTTTATATGTAGGGAAACAGGATTGTTGTATAGCCTATAAATATACTGCCAGCTCTAACAAGCAGTAAGACATCTCACTCTAGAAAGTCAAATGCTTCAATGTGTCACTTTCAAATTCTCTCCCTAGTCCCAAGAAAATAGGTATAGATTTTAAGTGGTTATTTAAAGTACATTCTGGTATACAGACACCCACATCCTCCCAAGTTAAATTTTTCTGTTACACTGTCTCAAATCTGACCACTTCAACCTGACAGGCAAGCCAGTCAAGTAAGCAGTCACTGGACCAAAAATCTGTCAAAATGGTGAGCTTCACTGGCGATTACTTTTTGACTGACTTGAGCAGTCAAGTTAATCAAAACAGTCAAATCACTTTTCCCATGTATACAGCCTTAGCACTTGCTGTTTCTAGTAGGTGTGTCCTGTTTATATATAAAGGGAGTTTTATTAAGTTACATTGTTTAAGAGAAACAAGTCTGAAAGTTGTGAAGAACTAGTCTGACAATTAGGGGTCCCCACAGAGTTAGTACTCAACTTCAGCACTGGGTAGCAGGACAGGCTCCTGACCCTGCCTGAGAGTGACAGTAAGAAGGCAAGGAGTGGGGAAACTGACAAGAGAAAAGTGTCTAGAATCACTCAAATGCCCAGCTGCTAAAATTTTCTCTTTATGGGACTAACACATGTATCCTGACAAGGAAATGGGCTCACCATATTTTCTGAGATTAAATAAAATCATTGAGAAGAAATCCAGTGGGAGGTTTGGAGATTTTGATGTCACTGTTGATAGTGGTTTGTTATTCTTAGTATACATTTTGACAAAAGAGAGATAAGCTTGAAAAAAATCTCACATTTCAGAGTGATTTGATTTCTCAGTTTGCACAAAGGGCAACATTTGTGATCAGATATTTACAAAGCTTTGTTAGAGCAGCATTTAAGATTACAGCTTTGGAATCATCTATTGGACTTTCAACCAGGCTCTCCACTGACAAATCCTCTACCTTTGAGCTGGACATTTCCCTACCTGTACGCAAGTACCCTTAATTATACAATGAATGCAAGATACGACTTAATTCCCAAGGTTGTTCTAATTAGTAAGTGACTTAATGTGGCTAAAGCATTTCCAACAGGGTAGGGAAGAAGGGCGTGCCACAGACTGGATGAAGATGGTCCAGCTCAAGTGCAATATAACTATGACAGCACTTCATTCAAATAAAGTATTTTATAGTGTTAGACCTTTTAGTACCAGAACCTTGTTTGTTTTCAGGCTTGCTCTAGTTAACAATTTAATCATTCAATATCTTTAAAATCTCTGATAACAGCACTACTTATAATGGCTAAAGTTTCAAGAGTCCCATTGTATGCAGACATTAAATAGGTGTGCTACCCTTTGTCATTTAACAATCATGAAAAATGGAGGAAACTGATGAGGTTTGCAGATGAAGAAATTGAGTTACAATCAAATTACGTACCCTGTCTAGAACCACATAGGTGACTATTTGCCACAGCTGGCTTTGAACCCTATCCATTTCACTTTAAAACCTATACTTATTCTACTACATCATAGTTCTTAGAACTCATAATGCAGTGAATATCTAATAAACAGGAACTTGTATTTTAGGATATTCTAGCTAAAACAATAGTTGATATTTCAGGTTTGGAAATTTATAAGGAGAAATATTAATCTCTTGGACCTTTGAAGGCATTATGAATAAATTATAGGAACATGAATGATTTGTCACTAGTCTATCACATCCTCAATCCTATGTTATTTCTATTTTAAAATTACCACTTTGGATCCCAGAACAATAAGACAATAAAGATCTGCAAGATAAAGCTCATGTCTTCCAGAAGACTTGGGTCTATATAGGATTTCCAAGATTGGTTAATTTAGCAAACACAAGGTAGAATATCTTGCTACATGAAGACAGAGCAAGCATGAATTAATATCCAAAAAACCAGAAACTTTTTAGGACATCCAAATAATTTCATACTGCTTGCTTAGGTGATTTTTCAGTCACTGATAGAGGTAGTAATCTCAGGCAGTAATGTGCTAAAAAAACCTAAAGACTCTGAAGGAGTGTGAATGAATGATACCGCTAGAAAGAGACCAAGCTCCCAGCTAAAAAGCAACATAGGAGGGTGTAATCTAACATACAGGATTAACATCTCAGGAGACTTGCCCTAGGTCAGTTCGTCTCTCTGTGATGCCTTATCCTCTAGATGGAAATAAAAACAGTGAACTCTTTTAAATGTGCCCTGTGGTCTGATTAAAGATTGAAAAGGGCTCTAAAAATCCACAGCACTCCCAGGGAAAAATGCTAAATATCATTATCATTATTACACCAAATGCCATAATTTGGTCTCCTCAGATTCCCCTTTTATGTAGATTCCATCAAACTCTGACTTTTGACTTTTTGCCTCTCTGACCAATTCTCCAATGACAAAGCAAAGGGAAATGTTGAGGCAATTAGTGGGAAATGGAAGCAATTAATTCTCTTTTTTAGTGAAGACCTGGCCTCTCTGAACCAGTTTAACCAAAAATAATCAATGACCTTTCTCTGCCCAAACTGAAGCAAATCTACTTGATATTTGTCACTGGTTATCCATCTACTGCTCCGACATTAATGAGTCTCTTCACTTTGCCCCTTTCTTTTATGAAATAGAACCAGCTTTCTGGTCCCTTGTTACCTCTACATCTGCTATTTTTGCAAATAGAATACAGTCAAAGGCCTCGTTAGCCATGTGTAAGCTTAAGAAACATTTTTAGCATAACCATGGTTTCTGACTTCTATCTTTCCCCCTTGAACTGTTTCCCCTTCTCTGCTACAAAGATGGGATCTTGTTCAAAATGAATAAAGAGAACAACAAAGACAAAGTTTAAATTTAAGTAACTCAAAAAATACTGCATATTTTGTCTAAGGCTAGGCACCCATATAGACTTAGATATAAGTCCTTTCCGCATCACTTTACTCCCTGGTCATCTTGGGAAAGTAACCTATTATTCAAAAATCTCACTTTTCTCTTCTAAACATTAGAGATAGCTGCTTGTGCTTCAAAGGGCACTGTCACATCCAAATATATCTTTATTACATGAAGACAGTATAATCTAAGTTCCTTACTGATGCTTGAGGAGAGGAGAAGAGAGGAGTGGTAAAGATTTTGCAAAATAGAGCTGATTTTGATACTCAGTAAAACTCTTCCAAGATGATTGTTTCTCAGGCAGGAGAAGCGATCATTCATGTTCTCCTCATTATCCCCTACTAAAGGACCTAATATTTTAGCTTATCTACTCATTTTATAAAATATTTCCTTCTCTTAACTTATTGTGCAATTACTTTACTTGGTATTTTTGTTGTTGTAATTTGTTCATCTTTACACAGATACACCTTAAGTAACTGCCAAAAAGCTTTGTCCTACATCTCACATCTCACTGGGTATGTCCAGTGAAAGGGCAGTCCAAGTGAATTAACATCTGGTGTTTCAAATGCAAGCCAGTGGAAATGCAAATGAATTAACAATACAATTGAGAAAATCTGGAAGGATGAAATGTCTTCTGAAGAAAAGGCAAATTAAGAGTTATTTCCCAAATTATGCATGGAGTTGCTTCACTCTCTACTTCATTTTGCTCTCAAAGTTCTGTCCTAAGACAAGAGTTCTGTAAAACTGGCTTAGCAGGAAACAATAAGGTGGAGGGGGGGGGTCGGTGCAGAGAGGCCAGATATATGAGGCATAGCCTGCTATGAAAATCTGTCAGAAATGTGGGATCAAGGCTTCATAGGGAGAAGAGAGGCCCTCCTTTTGCACTGTGAGCTGGATTTCCAATCTTAGAGTTCCTGTGTGGAATGCAAGTTTGATCTCCTAGGAATAAATTCTGAGCTCCTCTTCAGGCACAAGAGTTGACTTTAAGCACCACCAGATTTCTCATCATTTACCCTCAGGTCCTGCCCCACATCTTCACTCTCCACACTATATATTAATTTTACTTAAAATGTACATATACACACAGAGGCTTATTCAAAGTCACATGGGGAATTAGTAGCAAGCTAAAAATGCTGAACTTCTGACTTCCTATTTCACAGTGTGTTCCATCAACTGCAAACCAAACAACCACAAAGAAATCACCGAATCACTTGCACATATTTGTTTGATGCACTGCTTTAGGGACTAATTCTTTTTGTATTTAAATTACTATTTTTACAGTGGAAAACATCACATTACATCACCTTTGGTTCTCACATGAAGTAGGTTTTGTCATATTTTCAGCAACACACCTGCACTGTGCCCTTGCCAAAGATAGGACTTCATAGACACCACACATTTGTATTTGCCCTTTTGAAGCAGATATGGGAGCATTCTATAAATAAAAATATCTAAAACTAATTACTTCAGCCTTTCACCCTCCAATCCATTTTCCAAATGACTAGAACCAGAAAGATCCTGCTAAAGTACAATCAGATCAAATTACTCCTCTTGTTAAAATGTTACATCTTAAAAGCATAGCTCTTCATGGCCTGTCCTCACCTTATCTCTTACTTCATGTTATTCCCCACAATGGTCCCAAGTTCTAATGGGAAAAACTCTCTCCATGTATATTGCTTTGCATAACTCTGCATATGCCAGTCTTTCAGTCCAAGGCTTTTCTACCACCCTTTTCCTAGAGAACAGCTGTTTATTTTTCAACATACACTTCAACCATCACTTCTTTGAACTCTTTCCATACCCTCCAGAGCCCCAGGAAATTCATATATACTTTTAATATAACACTTGTCTCTTCAATTAATTGTTGAAATGCCTGAACTGCTTATTGGCAGGTATCATATTTTATACATCTTAGTGTCCTCCAAACACAGCATACATAGCACTAGGGACACTCCTCTATGTATATACTTTCAACTTAACCAAACCTACACAGATATTAATTAAGTTAAAATGACATACTCTTTGATTTCTTCAGAAGATGGTGTCATTAGTTAACTCAAGGGGCAGACTCACCACTAGCTTGTTACTACTTGGTTTAAGGATGAATATACTCAGGGTTTTCCAAACATTACATCATCAAGTTTTCACAAGAAATGTTCAGAAGGCTAATAAAAAATAGTTATTTCCAATAAAAAGTGTTTCAAAATTTGAGAACCCTGAGAAAATTTTTTTTAGTGATTGAATGTGCTTATTAGAAAATTCTTTAATGGAAGGTGCAATTTTGATGGAAGGAACAAATCATCCGTGTGAAAATAGCCCTGCAAATGTGAAGGACAATCATAGCTATAGAAAAGGAAAAGTAATTGACTAAATGAAGAGAAACATTTGAGAGTATGATGGAAAAATCAGATGTTTCTTAGCTTAAGATTCATTAAGGAGAAGCCTAGAATTTTACCAAAATTTAAAGTCTGGTGGTAAAATTGTTGCCAAAAACTTCTGTTGTAAACAGATGATTCAGTAGTTCAAATGTTCTTGAATCTGCACAGGCTCAAAGAGAGCACCTTGGCTGCTAAGCAATTCCCTCTAGACACTACCAGAGATCATTACCTGCCTGAACACATATCACCAATGTAGTAGATACTGGCCTACATTTTTGGAGAGTGGTAACAAATGCTTGAGTTTTAGCAAAGCCAAATATCTGATTAAACATAGAAATTCCTGGCTTATGGACAAATATGCATCAAGAGAAGCCAAATTTACTCATGTGCACATAATCTTCTGCATGGGAAAAATGTTTGTACAAGAAAGAAATATTGAAGGAAATGGAAGGAGGAATGGAAGAAATCTCTGGCTCAGTAGAAGCAGCTGGAATGAATACAGTCTGTTTTAGTAGGCCAGCTAAAGAAGAATATTTCTAAAAAGGTTTAAATCCTCCTTCTTCTGTCTCCCCAGTGTTATGATTCGGGCATGTGCCATCAACTGGGTTTCAAATGTATCTTCTTAAGACCAAATTCTCACCTATTCTTTCAAACCTCAAAAAAAAAAGGAACCCAAGATCATTAGGCTTAACCTCCCTTTATGAGAGCAACTGAAAAATTAGAAACAAGAACTTTCTCTACTCCTAGACCAACCCATTCTTTTTTTTTTTTTTTTTGGTCTTTTTCTTTTTTGGTGCTGGGATCGAACCCAAGGCCTCACGCATGCTAGGCAAGCGCTGTACCACTGAGCTACATCCCAGCCCCCAACCCATACTTAACACTGGTCACCAGAGGAGATTCCACAACCTACTGTACTGTTGAAGTTTTTCAATTCTTTGGACTCTTTCTTTCTTCTTTCTTTCTTCCTTTCTTTCTTTCCTTCCTCCTTCCTTCCTTCTCTCTCCCTGCCTTCCTTCCTCCCTTCTTCTCTCTCTCTCTCTCTCTCTCTCTCTCTCTCTCTCTCTCTCTCTCTCTCTCTCTCTCTCTCTCTCTCCTTTCTTTCCTTCTTTCTTGCCAGGAAGTGGCCAAAGCTTTCCATGACCCAATGAATCTAGTTTAATGGAATAACAAGATCATCTATCAACTACACTTACAAAGTAATGTCTGTCACATTTTGATGCATCTCCAAATACATACAACCTACTTCCACAGATTCTTTGATTGACTGGTAATTCACAACTGTCAAGTAAGGAATGTGCTACTGTAAACCTCTCCCTTCGTGGGTTATGTTTTTGCAGATATTTATCACTCTTACTTCTTTTCTTGGCCTTAGAAACATTTTCAGTAAAACTTGAATATAACTATATTTTATACTCTGCATTTGTTTTGTCTTGCTGTCACATAGTCCAAAATAGCAATCTTAGCTTGTAAACATAATCTTTCCAGATATGCTATCACTCCATTTCTTAATCCAGTGTTTTTACCGTAAGAATTTATCTCCATGAAGAATCTGATCTCAGATAGTTTCAGTTTTGTACAATGACATATAAAATATTAACTGATTGCCTTTCTACATGTATATGATATTTATCATTTATCACTATCCATTATGATCCCATTTGAACCATATTTCATTATTTTATTTGAAACCATGGTATAAGAACACTTTGCTACTTTCAGTTTCTCCTTTCCTTATTTCTCTTTCTGGCTATCCAAATCATTATTTTCAAAATTATTTTCTACTTCCACTATGTAAATTGCAACAATTTCTTAAAAATTTGCTTATGCTAAAAATGTGCATTATATGTAAAAATCTCGTAATTATCTTGGTTTTGTAGAACTTAAACATTTGTGTCTCAACCATTAAAGTTAAGTTGACTTTAAGAAACATATTTCATTTTTGACATCAACTCCAAGTTTCAGTTCAACAAATGTACTTAAACATTGCACTATTTTGCTTTGCAAAGAAATGGAAATTTAAAAAATAATCAAAAGCAACAAAATAGCATGAAAATTATATGTATTCCATTTGTCTAGTGGTTAAAGTTTTTTTCTAAACACTCAAAATATAAACATAAAATTTGGCCTATTTAAGGTAGGTTTTACCAAAAAAGTAAAAGATTTAATATTGATTCAAAAGTTACTAGAAAGTATATAGCTACACTTAGATTCATCTGCAATACAAGAATTGTCTGAATAATCTTGACAATGAATTCCACATTCTGTTGATAATGAACTCCACATGCTTTGTTGACATAGTCTCTGCACAGATATAAATCTTCAGTCTCAATGTTAAATAAAATTTCTAGTAAATAAGTTACTAATAAGTTATTCAAGATAAATTAAATATTACTTCAAGGAGCTATATTATTGCTTTCAAAGTACCTAGTCCCAATAACATTGAAAGTATGGAATAATAATAATTCATATAAGCAAATATATATATATATATACACGTGTATACATATACATACATATATGTGTGCATGCTTGTGTACATGAGAAATAAAATAATCTTTAAGTCCCTATTATAACCTTTAATTATTATAGTTAAAAATTATAATTTAAAAAGTTATTGTCTTAGGATACTTGAAATTTCCTAAACAAACTATTTAGCTCCACATCTGTATAAAAAAGAATAACAATTTTTTAACCCTGGAAACAGAGCATATGCTAATTTACTTCCTAGTGTTATTTTAGCTCTGAACAGAACTTGTATTTTCTTACCTTTAAAAAACAATAAAATAGACATTGCAAGAATATAAACAGAAATTAACACTCATAAAATAAAATATGAGGCAATAAAATGCTAAATCATGTTCCAATTTAGTAAATATCTGAGAATATTAAACTGGAAGAAGAAATTTCTTTGGTTATCATGTACTAAAACAGGGATTTCTACATCTTGATTAAAGTAAGATATTAATAGAGTTTCAGTTATTTTTCATCCAAATTATAGCAAATCACAGCTTGACTACTCTAACATCCTGATACCTCATAATTACACAAGACAAAATCTTAAGTATAAGTGAACCATGCATATCAAAGTAAAACATATTGATTAAACTTCTCTTCATAGTTTGTTTAAAGTATAGAAATTAATCTGCCAGTTTACCTACCAGCAATGACTGGGTTCTATCAATGTAAGCACCTCTACAAACAGCACGAAATTACAGTCTCTCTGGTCATAACATAAGTACCATGTCCAAAGTGACAAACAAAGTTAAAGATCTGATGATCTGATCATGAGTAATGAACCGTCTGGGCTGATTGAAATCCACTCAGTTGAGGAAAGAGAAAAGAGAAGTATCTCATTAGGGCATTTCCTGAACCCTGTTTGGAATTTCAGTTAAGGAAGAAGAAATGACACAGCAGTTTCAACTTAAGGCGACTTCCTTTCTTTATCTGAAATATGCTACTAACCTGAGAAATAGCTGTCCACCAAAACTGTTCCACAGTGGTGTGGCCACAGTAAAAACTCCTGTTGATCCCATTATTGCCCCATAATTAACATTTTTCCCAGAATGTACAAAGCACTATATGATTGTTATCAAAATGGACTAAGATCCCACATTTATTGCAACATATTATGCTCACAAGTAACATTTCTTCAACAAACTGGTACTACTTTTCAGCTCTTCAGAACTGCACTTTTATTGAGTGTATCAATAGATTCTGAGTTTTTACTTTAAGGTCTTGAATTTCCTACATCTCATAACAAAAGTTTTCTTATGTCTCATTCTGCTCTTAAAATGATCCCAAAATAATTTTAATTCTGCTCCAGAATATTTTATCTTCCCATGTAGATGGAAGATACATCCAACTTTTGAGATTTCTAATTATTATTATTAGTGTCTATCTCCTAGTTGGAGCTGTATTTTTAAGGGACATAAGCATTGGCTACTCCATACCTTTTATAAATGAAACTAACAAAGAAGTCTCGTTCATGTATCAGTTATCTTCAGGAACTCATGATCATAAGATACAACCTTAGTCCCACATGGCACATTTTGCTGTGTAACTGTGCATTCATTTTATAATAGTTACTATTTGCTTATTTTTACATATTTTAAAAAAAATATACAGAACAGGATATTCAAATAAATTACTAAAATTTATTTATGAATAAATAAACGTAATTCATAAAATTTATTTTATGAATGTAATGTAAAAGTTACATTCATATTTTTTCTTGCTCATGATTCTAAAAATTGTGCAATTCAATTGACATTCATATTTCTCAAGGAGTGGAAAATATATAAAATCATCTTAGCACTTTATATCTTGCTTTAAAACTTCTAGACTATTTTTAAAATGTTCTGACATCAACAGAAAATGTTTGAGTCATCTCACATGTTCTATCCAGAACACTGAGTTCTAGCCAGGTATTTAATTATATATCTAAATCTCCTAAGGTGTTTGGTAGTAGTAAATAATTAACTTAGTATAAAGTCAATTGATTTAGGTTAATATTAAAAATAACATTCATTTAAAAAATTCTGTTAGAAAAGAAAATATTCTAGATTTCAATTCATATTAGAAACTACATTGAATTAAAGTTTACTACATTTATGTGACATAATATGCTTAATATATTTAACACACTTGTGTAAAATACATTTCTGAAGTTGAGAAGGTAAGTTTTACAGCTGTATTACTGTATGGGCATACATCTGATTTTCAAGACTTGGAATATGCACACATCCTTACCTGTGCCTAAAGGACACGTTAATGCCTTACTGTGTCCGAATGTGGCCCAATGTGTTAGCTACGATGTTGAAATATTTTGCTATCTTTTCCTTCTATATTTTAAATGACAAACACATATGCTAATGGCAATATATAGTTTTAATTTTAAAAGTCATTTTTACATCAAAACTTTTAGTGATAGTATACTTCTTTCCATAAAATAATTTTACAACAAACTATCTGCTTCTCTATGACAAGTGTAAGAGAGATCTTGTAGATAACACATTAACTTAAGTCCTATTTTTTTACGTTGCCTGCTTGATCCTTATGGACTCTCTGCAGAAAGCATTTCACTTAATCATGTGACAAAGAAAAAGTCATCTTCTTATCATTCATTAAAAAAAAAAAGGTGTTCTGGCAAGAGGAGCATTCTCAGTCAGGTTCACATGGTTAAAACCTGAAATAATTCTCACAAAGAAGAAATGTGTCAAAATGCTTTAAAGCAAGCACTTCTGACTTGCCCTTTGCTTTGGTTGAAATCCCAGCTCTCACTTTTCTTAAATAAGGTGTGTTGCTTAAAATATTTAACATTTCTTTGTCTCAGTCTCTTCATCCACAAAATAGGCATAATAATAGTAGCTACAGCAGGCTATCATGAGGATTACGTAGTTAGCAAAAATAAGTTGTTGAATGCTGCCAGGACGTAAGTACCTGCTATTGAGTTTTTCTCCTTTTCTTGTTTCTATCAATTTTTTATACTGACCATGTCATCTTCCACCCTCTACCACATCTATACAATACTAGTCCCTGTACCCAAATATTCTGGCTTCCCATTTGTGACAGATGAGGACACATTGTCTTATCTAGAGACCAGCTCTCCAACTTTACACTAGATCCCATCCTCCTCAGCTACCTAGCAATTCTCCCTTCCACACATTACCCCTGGTACCAACCACCAATGCTCTACTAGATCAATTCCATTAACATACATTATTTCCCTCACCTAAAGGGAAAAAAAACAAAACTTCCTCTCAACCCCACTTCTCTCACAAGTTATTATTCCATTTCTTTGTTCCATTTTTTAGAAACTGAGATGTCAGTACTCAGTGTGTTTTCAATTCTTCTCTCTCTCTCTCTCTCTCTTTTATTTTATTTTTTGAGGCAGGGTCTTGCTACATACGCCAGCCTGGTCTAGATCTCTCAATCCTTCTGTCTCAGCCTCCCAAGTGGGATTACAGGCATGCATCACACATCCAGCTTCCATTCTCTCTCGAACCCATTCCAGCCAGACTATTTAAAAGATTTAATCAATGTGAGTCAATGCCCTGTATAGCTATCTTTATCTCAACCAGCAAAACCCCTTGTTCCTTCCTATTATTGCTTATACTCTCTCTACAACAAAATTAGAGATAAGGGCAAAATAGTTTCTGCTGGGTATTGAGGGGGGGAGCGGGAGGGGGTGGAGTGGGTGGTAAGGGAGGGGGTGGGGGCAGGGGGGAGAAATAAAACAAGCCTTGTATGCACATATGAATAATAAAAGAAAAATGAAAAAAAAAGATTTTATCAGAGCACCAAAACTGGTCTTGTCAGTCTTGCCAATCAGATGGTCAGTCCCAACTTACTTTCTCTATCAACAGCACAGATTTTCTAATTCTCTCCTCTTTTCTTTACAGCATTTTCAGGATATTATATACTCTCAGATTTTCTCCTATCTCCCTGGGTGCTCCTTCTCTGTCTACTTTGCTGTCTCTTCCTCTTTTCCCTAATTTACTAGTATTGAAGTGCCTGAAGTCTGTGTTCTCTCTTCCTCTTTAGCTGAACTCATTACCTTGGTACTCAATTTCCTCTTATGACTTTATATCATCTATATGCTCGTGAATCTCATTGTTATGTCTTCATACCTCACCTCTGTCCTGTATTCTATCTGCATATTTCTAATCACAAACTCCACATTCACATTTTTATATATAGAAGAAAGCTCAAATCTTTCTTTCCAACTATGTACCACTTCAGCCTTCCCTAACTGCCTTACAATGGCATCTTTATCCCTCCAATTGCTCAGGGGGTCTCAAAACCTTGGTGTCATTCTTGGGTCCTCTCTTCCTCTAGTACCCTTTGACCCATCCACCAGAAATTCCTGGGAGCTTTCAAGATTATCCAGAATCTGTTTGCTTCAACCATGTCCCATTGCTAACATCCAGGTCAAAGCTAACTTCATCTTTTACGTGGATTTGTGAAAAAATCTAATTTCCTTCTCTGTTTCTCCATTTCTACCCTTATACCCACCAACACACATAGTTCACCCTCCAAAGGCAACTAGAATGGTTCTTTTAAAGCCAAAGCTAGTCCTATAGCTTTCTGTCCAAAACTGTCCCATGGCATCCTTCTATACTCAAAAAACAAAGTAATTCCAGTTCCTTAGAATGGTTTCTAAGATCCTATACCTATTTACCTCCTTTACATACTTGTGAAATGTCATGTTCTCACTGTTTATCTTAACCATTCTAAAATGTTATCATTCTCTCCTCCCCTTTACCTAACCTTTCTGGCATGCTTTATCCTCCTTACTTATTTTGTGCTTGATTTTTTTTTCTTACTTTTTTAAAATTACTGTGCTTAATCTTTTTTTCCATAGATTTCATTACCTATTGGGTTTACTGTTTACTTTGTGTCATCCACCGAAAAGTAGACTTCACAAAGACAAATCCCTGCTTGTTTGCTCATTGGCATATTCTAAGTAAGTACAGCAGCATGGCACATGGCTGCCACTCAATGAATGTGTGCTGAGTAGATCCATGAATGCATGAACCTGAGGAGGGAGCATCCTGCTGATCTTGTTGACTTACTTCCTGCCTTTACCTTGCTTCAGAGTCATCTTTCTAAATCACACATTTAATCATTTTTCCCTTGTTTATAACCATCAGAAACTTCCTAGAATAGCTTGTGAAAGTCTTCACAACTAAATCTGTATCTGTATTTCAAGTTTCTTCATAACACATCATTCCTGACCTCCTATATCAGACATTCCCTGAAAGAAACACAGTCAAATGTTCTGTGTCTGTGTGTGTGAACTGATCACATATTGCACATATTCCTATCATAAGTACCAATGTCAATGTATTTTAATCCTCCAAAATTTTATAAATTCAATACAACATCAATCAAAACTCTAGTTGCATTCTGCTTAACATACTTATTAATATTTACTGAGAAAAATAAATGAAAGGTCATAGTCAAAATATTTGGAAAATAAAAAGAGCGAAGGAATACTTGAACAAAGAGATATTACATACACTGTTAAACTACAGTAATTAAAATGACTCACAGCCAGGGATGGTGGCCTATGTCTATAATCCCAGCTACACAGGAGGCTGAGGGAGGAAGATCATGAGGCCAACCTGGGCAAAGTTAGTGAGACCCTGTCTCAGAAACCATATACAAACAAGAGGGATGAGGGTGTGGCTCAAGTGATAGAACACTTGCCTAGCATTCACCAGACCTGGGTTCAATTACAGTACCAAAAAACAAAAAAAACAGCTCACTATAAAGACAAGAGCCTAACTATATCAAAACTTCAATTTCAAAAATCTTAAAGATTCAAATATAAAACTTAAAAACTTTACTCAGAGAAATGTTTGAATGACTATTTTGTAACTCACAAACTGGAGAAAAACATCACTAAAGAAAACTTTTGGACATATAAATATTAAACTTCTCTAAGAATTATTTTTTAAATTTGACAAAAGCAAAACTGGGAAAATATTTTTGTCAATAGCTTTAAAACATATTATATAGATAATTATTATATTGGTTACAGATCTTTTTCTTATTTATTTGCTCATCTTCTTGACTGAAAATGTGCGTAGTTCTGGATTGGACCATAACATTCTGTTCTTTGTATTAGTAGTTCTTTCTTAGTGCTATCACATTGAAAAATCATGTAAAATGCGTACCTCAGACACATCTCACACAAAATCAAACTGCAAAGGAACTGGGTATTTATATTCCCCAAAACCTATCAGTCACTGACTTCAGGCTGCTTCCATGAGAACATTAAATCCCAGGCACACAAGTATTTTTTATCATACTAAAAGCAGAACTCTGACAAAACCTAAAGCCAAATGGCAGCTGTTGGGAGACAAGCTGCCGTTCACTAATGTGGCAGTGCTACCACTTGCTGTGGTTTAGATCCGGAGGTCCATATGTGAAACGCTTGGTGCCCAGCTTCACTATTAGGGTGGAAACGTTAAGAGGTAGGCCCAGTGGGAGATCTTTGGGGAGTTGGGGACCATACCAATGTGGTAATCCAGCACCTTCATTTTTCTCTTTCCCTTCTGGTAAAGAGACTAGATTTGTCCACCATGCATTCCTGCCATGAGGCTCTTCACAACAGGGCCAGAACCAATGGGCCAACTGATCATGGACAGATCCCTCTAACTGCGAACTAAAATAAAACATTTCTCCTTGGAAGCTGATTTTCTCAGGTACTTGTCCTACTATCAGAAAGCTGACTCACACAGAGGTTTACAGGATAAACACAAACAGTCCCTACTCCAATGGTGTAGAAATAGTCCTGTCATACAGTAGACAGTATAAATTAAATACTGAGCCTTGGTATTGTTCTCTACATTAAACTCCCCATCAAAACTATTATATTTATTTATTCCTTTTAATAATATTCCATTAAAATTCTGCCAAGTGTCAGGTACTAGGTATGTAAAGACAAAGAGTCCTTAACCTTAAACAGGTTATGATCTAATAAGTGACACACAGTTGAATTAGTTCATGATAGAAAAACAACAATTTCATGGAATAATATGTGAAACAAAGACATGTTATGATCGAAGGACTGTTTTTCTTAAAACTGACTTTTGGGAAAGCATAAGACATTGAAATGAGAAATGCTGCGAAAATAGAGATGCTATGAAAATGTGTCAAACATACTTCTTCCCACTAAGGCAACGACCAGTAATAGATAATTTTTAAATTAAGATATTAACTAATTATACAGGAAAAATTCTGGTTTTTCAATGGCAGCTAAGGCACTTTCAAAAATAGGCTCTGAAAGCATTTTTATAAGAAAATAAAATGTTGGTGAGAGTATCTTATATTAGCCCTTCAAAAAGAGGAAAAACAATACAGTCGTTGTTACCTTAGATTGATTTCACAGATATCTCAAAAATAAAATGTCATTGGTCAAAGTGTTTTTAAAGGCAATAGATTTTGTTCATGGAATGTTTGAGGGTCCCCATGCTCATAAGACATCTTTAAAATTGCTAAACAACCAACAAATAGCCCAGTAAACCAATCATTAAATTAAGAAAACATCCAATGTTAAACACTAAAGGAATTTAGATTTGCTCTTAAAAACCTAAATCAATGGAAAAGGTATTTCTCAATACTCACAAAGCCCAGAATCAATATCATCATAGAAAACAAACAAAAAAAAGCAGATACAGATATATAGAGCTGAACATTTTATGTTTCTGATGAACAGGTGTTGTACTTTTTGAGAGTTTAATATTATAATCAAGAACCTTGACAAATAATTGATTATTCAAATGAAATTGATTATCTCATTGCCAGTTTTGAGAGGTACGGAAATTAGAAAGTTAAGATTCCCTGTTTTTATGTGATAAGACCAGATTTTGTCTCAATAATATTTTAAGACAAATGCTAAATGTCAAATCTGACCTTGGAGTCCAATATTATTTAAGAACTACAGACCATCTAACATACAGAAGTTCCTCCCTTTAAAAAACTAAAATTGGAACTTATCTAAATTTTTACTGCTTCACTAGCATACTAGTAAATATGGTATGTAAACCTTTAAAAAATATCTTTAAAACGACACTTAATTTTTCTCTACCAAAGTCATGATGTCCTTAACTAGAAGCAAGCAAGCAGAAATGCTGGGAAACACATCTAATATTAGTATATCACTGTTCAGTTAAAATAGTAGTACTTTTTCACTTCTGAGTGTTTTTCACCCACCTCAATGAACTTCAGAAACATCAATCTTTCATCAGTTTTAAAAGTATTTGTACTTATTATTGCTCCATGGAATATAAGTAAAACCACTCAAAACAATCAACCAACTTTTCCAAGTTTTCTGTCCCCTGACAACTCAATTTTAAAGTACAAAGAATCTCTAGAAAACCTTTAAGGCATTAAGATAATTTCAGTTTTCTCTAACACCAATGACTTTAAGATTTCTCTAGAGTGTATATTTAATCTTGGCATGCACTAGAGCATTAAACAAAGAACTAGTGCATCTAAAAAACTTCAAGTAGGCAAATTTTGTATTTAACATGCAATTTCTGTGTCCTTTTCCCTCTTTCCAGATAGGTACCATGGTCCCTATTATCTCCCTGTTTTTGCCATTATCAAAACCTATTTTTAGAAAACACTCTAATTAATTCATTACATACCTTATGCACTAAGGTATAAATGACTGATAAGACTTAAAATATTCTCCTTCCCAAAGGCATTTATTTTTAGAAGGTAATGGAATTTAAGGTAAAGAAGTAAGATGTGTTTTAAATTGAGAAATTGAACAAATCCAGAAATCAAAAACATTTCATGGAGTCTCCCATCTAATCTGAGAATGCTATATATTCAGACTTGACAACATATTATCCATAAAATAAATAAAAGCAAAGCTTCTTCCTTTGCAATATTAGGATGTTCAAAATGAGATGTCATCTCCCGTGATTGACACTGAAGTTCCCTAGAGATTAGGAAAATGACAAGTTTCGCACAGTCTGCTGCAATTGTACAATTGTACTCTGTCAGAAAGGGTAGGATGGGATATGCTGACATAACAAACAATTCCAAAAAAACCTAAAAAAATACTCTACATGTCCAATGTGGATGACATGTGGTGGGGGAGTTTTGTTCCACATAGCTCCTCAAGGATCCGTAATGATAGAGGATCCATCTCCAAATATGCTTTCAGCACCACTGGTGTAGGAAACAGCATATGGAGAACCAGAAATAGGCTCTTAAAGCTTCTGTAGGAAGTGACATGCATCACTTTTGTCCATCATTTATTGGCCAAAGCACCCAATGACTATGCCTACTTCAAAGGAAATTAACATGTAATTCTACCATGTGCCAAGAAGCCAGAATTTGAATTATTTGTTATTACGACCAATGGCTATGACACTCTGCTAATATCTTTAACATATCAACTTTTCCAAGGGAATCACTTTTAGTAAAAAAAAAATAGCTCTTCTATAATGTCATATAACAAAAAAATTCAGTCTGTCAAATAGATTACAAGCTTTATTTACCATTTTACTACAAGGAGAAACAAGAAATCAGAAAAGAATTATAGAAAGAAGGGAAGAGCAGGTAAACAAACAGTTTAATAATTTTGGAAACATGAAATAGAGCTAAAACTAAAATAAAAAACTGTGTAGATGTGTTTATTAGTATTCTAATTTTTTATCTCAAGTTCTATGCCAAAACTTCCTTCCAGAATCTACCAGAAAGGAGGAAATTGTGTTTCAGAGGAGTATAAAAATATGAAACAAACATTTTATAAATTCATTTTGCTATAAGAAAAGATACAGAGAAGTTATGGCAATTATAACAATACCCTTATTTGTAAAGGAGGAAAATCTGGAAAGGATAATAAAATCAAAGATAGAAAGAAGAAATATGTAGAAATATTTTCCATGTCTCTCATTTTGAGTTTTAAAATTTCTTTTAAGGTCGAAAATGTCCTTGCATGCAAAAGAATTATCAATGCTCAATTCTCATTTTACTTTATAATGTTTCATTAACAATTTTTACTATAATAAAACTATAATATGACAAAATTACAATAAGGAGGAGAACTTGGATAAGATTCCCTTTTTCCTTGAATAAGAAAAAGGACATTTGCAATAATTTTTTAAAATCTAGATGTGGCTTGGATAAAGAAAGCAGAAAAAAAGCAAAGTAGAAAATATTTTCTTAGGGATAACTCATACTCCAAGATATGTCACTGATGTCTAGAAACTTTTTTGCTCAGAAGGTGTTCATAGTGTAGGAATAAAATAGAAGCAAATAAAAACACTCAAAGCACATCAATGAAGCTTGTCAACAAAGCTCAAGAAAATAATTGTATTGGTAGCAATATCATTATTTTTTGCTTATATTGATAGTATCTTAGGAAATAGACAATGTGAATTGTTCTTATTTCCTGATTTAAAAAGAAAATACATTAATACATATAGTGATAAGAAGATTAATATTTTCTACTAATGAGTTTTACCTCATAAAATATAATTTTTGAACTCTAAAGAGAGAAGCCAAAATAAATCAGCAGTTGAAATATCACCTCCATTAAAATTTTACAAGGATACATAAAAAGCTTAATATTTTAATATTATTTTACTTTATGATTGCATTTTCTGTGCCTCAATTTTATTTATTCTCTCTAGATAGAAAATCTATCATAGTGCCTAAATTGCACACAGTGCTCTGATGGCAGGTTTGAGTGTCTGGGTCAAAGACATAGAATATGGCCAGTGCAAATAGGCAGACACACATCCCCAAAACCTATCCTTCATCCTAATGGAAAAACTCTTTCATGAAAAATGATCGAAAACTGTCTTGCATTTTCCAAGTCACTTCCCTCAGCCACCACCACACTGCCATTTGGCATTCATCTGATATGGGTAAGCCCTGATTTTCCACACTTTATACATGGCCCTGCATTTGTGAGTATTGCTACTCTTATGCCAAATGGCAAAGAATTAACACTTGAGTATTCACTTTTATTTTGACAAAGTTCAAGTAACAAAATAAATTAGACATACTGCCACAGCTTGGGAAATTTAAAATGGAACCTGATCTTTCACCAAGAAAATGCTAATTTTAATTTCCCAGGATACTCAATTCACACATCTTTAAATCTATGTCCTGCTCTGACACTGAGAAAAAATGATCCATTAAATTTGCTACTGAAATATTTCTCAGAATATAAACAAATAGGCATATATGCCCTACCATTAGCAGACATACTAATTACACTGGGTATGAGCAATGTGAGGGATCTTTTAGTATGACACTTAATGTATACTATATTTCTGATGTGAGAAGGTTTCCTTTCATTTTGCTGATAACTAATGAGGAAAAAGGAAGGCTTAAAAAGAAAAAAGAAATAAAAATATAACAAGCAAAAATTTGTGAGAAAGTCAACTATTATAGAATATAAGCACACCCTATCCAAATATCAGCCTCCCCTTTCAAGTAATTTGAGGCACGTGTAGTAAGTGCCAGGAACTTTCATTTGCATGTGTTACAAAATGCATGATTAAAAAGCAAGACAAAAATCATGAACAAACTTCAGCCCCTTCGAAATGTTTTCCTTAAATAAGACAAAGTGAGAGCTGGTTATTAGTAGTGATTCTGGCAGTATATCTGAAAATCTATAACAAGGAAAGTTGTGCTCAGAAATAATTCTTTTCTTCTGTGTATAGACCTTCCTGATCATGTAGAAAACTGTACTTCATTGTCTGGTCCCAATGCAAAGCAGACCGAGCTTTGGAAAAAAAGCAAAGATTTTACAGGTTTTATATTCCATGTTATGCTCTCTTTCTGTTTTGGATGATGACTCTGAAAGAAAGAGAACACATAAAAATGCACATATGCACATGCATGTACACATACACACAGTTGAAATGTTGGTGACTGTAACCCCTCCAAGACAAGGCTGCAAGATCAGCCAGTTGCCAAAACAAAGAAGACAAGGCACATTTCTCCACCACATAATATGCAGACCTACAACTGTTCACCTTCTGTTGCCATCAGACACAAAGCTACATATTCAATGCTAGAGAAACACAACAGGTGTGACCAGGGAGGAACAATAGCAGAAGTGATGCCTAGTAACCTTAACTTTAAAGAAAAAAAAACAGGTGAAAAATATCAGACACAGATTTTTAGATGTCTACATCATCAATTCACAGGGTGTACGTAGCAAAGTGAAAATGACATTTCAACACAATGGGAAAAATGCAATCCCACAGGTACCACTGAGAGTTGGTAGAATGGCATTCTTTCCTAGAATAGAACCATACAAGAACATTTTTGGCTTTAAAAACTATATAATGCCACATAAGCTTTAGAAGGATTACATTGTATGTGAAGAGAAAAGCAGGAAATGGGTATGTACAGAGGAAGTCACATAGTAGATGACTTTGACCAAACATTCTTCAAAGAGAGCTAATGTGTCACAGACAGCACTCCATATCAGGGATAAATTTAGAGTTGTTTGGCTAGGATTATTTAATTCAGAATAACAAGTGTTAGAAATGACCCAAACATTGTATGCACATATGAATAAAAAGAGTTTAGTTGAAAGCGAACTTTCATAATTAAAAGGGACAAATTTGAGACATGTCTAATTTGCTAACAGTTTACTCCTACAAGAACATTAAACTTAACTTTGCACATAATAAATAATCCACATGGCTTTTTTATTAAACATAATCACCATGAAAATGCTTGAAAGCTAGAACCAAACATCTAAAAAGCACTTATCTAACAGAATGCAGGACTCATTCAAGAATCAGACAGGGGCGGTGGGGAAAATGAATTAGAGTAAGTCAATATCTAGGTCAATATGACTCTTCTTCTAAATTCCATTAATAAATCTCATTAATTTAATAGGGAAATTGCTGAATAAATCTCAAAATTATAAAGTTGAATGGCATATTTGGACTTCTTTTAAAACTAATGGTTCGTATTTTCCAGAAATTTAAAATAAACTTTCTTTACATTGAGAGAGATGGCTATAAGCTATGAGAGAATTTATTACAAATATATGTACTTTTGTTGCTAAATCTTGAATCTCTTTATTCCTTAATTCAAACTGCCTTGACTTCTCATGTTTATGCAAAACAGATTTTTTGGAGAAAAAAGAGAGGTGCTGTAACATCAGAGGAAATCATCAAAGAACTAGTGGCAACATCTTAGGGCTTTTATCAAAGTAGTGAGGGAATGCATTAAAGCAACAATATCTGAAGCTTACATGTGATGGGACTGCTAAATTTAATAGTGTGTCTTATGAACATATGTGGATATAATGATTTTTCTGTAAGAATACGCTAAAGCACTTTTTTTCTGAGTGAGAGAACATTATTCTCTCAAGACAATTCAGAAAAAAACACCAATATTTCATTAATAATGGATGCCTCACACTCTACAAACAGAGGAGCAAAGTTTTGAAAAGCCATATCCACTGTCAGAGAAAGTTAAAATAAATGGGAATAAGCTTATCAATGAAAAAAGTCCTTATAAATATCACATGCCAAATTCTTACAAGACAATGATGTGCTAACATGAATTGTTAAACTTGGGCATATACATAAGGATTTAAGTAAAAGTAAGGGATCTCATCTTGCAATTCTCACTAAGCAAACTCTGATCAAATCTGAAATACCTATTTACTTTCATCAAAACATAAGCCATTTCTTATTCTCAAAGAAAACATATTAGAAACAATATATCTTTACCTTCAAATAGGGAAGAAAAGGAAAGGAACTCACATGCAAACACACATCTAAAGACTTAACAGTACTTAACTACCTGAGATACTCCCAATAAGAAACATATACTGTGGAGTCCAAGACCAACTTTTTACACTCATCCTATCTACCTGAGGTCATAAAATGAATCAAATACTATTGAGCTCTTTTGATGAAGAAGGCAGAATGTGAGTGTGGGAATAGTGAAGCAATGGAGAAAACTCCATAGCTCTCTGAGGCCTTCCTGTAATGTAAACTATGAAACCATAAGGATTCAATTTCTAGGGCTCTTAACTTCCATGTAATATGGTTATTTTCTCAAAAATAAAAAGATAATCTGCAATCTTGTATTAGTTAACTTTTTGTCACTATTACCAAAATGTATACACAATTTAAGTGAGGAAGGATTTTATTTTGAATCCCAGTTCCAGAAGGCTCAGTCCATGGTTGTTTAGCTCCATGTGCTTAGGCAGAGCATAATGGTAGTGGGTACCAGTGGCAGAAGAGCTTCTTCACTTCATGGCAGACAGGTAGCAGAAAGAGAGAGGCAGGAAGGAGTCAGGGACAAGAACGCTTTACCAATGACCTACTTCCTCCAGCCATATTTCACCTCCTAAAGTTTCCAGACCTCCCAAAATCATACCAGCATCTGGGAACTTGAGTATGTGAGGTCCTTTCATATTCAAGCTATAACAATTTCCAGAATCTTATTTTCTTTTTTTTGTAGAATTAAAATTTGTATCTTCCAAGGATACAGTAGAGACACCTGTACACCAGTGTTCATCACAGCACTACTCACAACAGCCAACCTCTGGAAACAACCCAAGTGCCCTACAACTGATGAATGGATCAAGAAATTGTGGTGTATATATACACAGTGGAGTATTGCTCAGCCATAAGGAATAATGACATGTGGTTTGAAGGTAAATGGATGCAATTGGAGGACATCATGTTAAGTGAAGCTAGCCAAGATCAGAAACACAAAAGCTGCATGTTTTCTCTCATGCCTGAAAGACAGATCCAAAGATAAACATATACACAAAAGCAAGCACGATCATATACAAACTCAGATGTAGAACATGTTTGTAATACTGAAATTACTCTATGGAACTCAGAAAAAGAGGGAAAGGAAAAAAGAATGTAGAGCATTAGTACTATCATATAAGATGTGGACAGATGATATAAGGATGTATATTGAAAGTGCTGATAAAACAGGGTGTGGGAGGTAAACGGGTTAAGAGAAAGTAATGGAAGGGGTCGAACAGACCAAAGTAAAGCACACCCACAGTGGGAATGCATTGAGACACACCCCTTTGAACATCAACTTAAACATTAATAATGAAAACCAGGATTGTAAAATAGTTATGGTGGGGGGGGTACTGATGGGAGGGGGAGGATAGAGAAAGGAGATTAAGGTGGTGGTATATGGTAGATGGACTTCATATACCTATATGAAACAGAACTAAGAAACCTCTTATAATTGCTCTAAGTGGGGTGGGGAGGGAGCCGAGGCGGAAAGACTAAGGGGTCAATGTAAATAATGTACCATATAAGTCTAATCAAGGGAACTGTCACTACAAATCCCACCCCCTGTATAATGAGCATATCCTAATAAAAAACTCATTAAAAAAGAATCTGTCTTCCAATGAAAGTTTCGCTCTGAAGTTGTGCACTGAGTACTCTGAATAGTAAATATAAAAATGACTTGCCCCAAAGAAGGCAGGAGTGGAATTCACTAAATAGTCTTAGGTTTCCACCTGCATATTTTCCATCATGGTCAGAGCAAGTCTCCTGGGCTACCAGACAAATAATGAGTCATTGCTTTCTGATTGATATTTTAAGGTATTCACTCAAAATGTATTGGAGGAGAGGAGGCATGTGTTCTTAATAATAATGTACCTGTTTATAGTCAAAAATAAATACTAAAACATTTGTTACATGCTCTGAACTTAAAAATTTAACTTTTTGTTGTATTTGTTCCTTTCACAATGTTATAGATATAAGAATATATGTAACTAACCTGCACTTATTTGTTATAGAAACTTACCAGAGTAGAAGTGTATTTTCTTCTGGCTACTCTATCAGAAAAATGGTTTCCAATTTCTTTAATTCTTAATTTCTCCTCATATTTTTGAGCAACAACTATTTGGGAAGCATATTTAAGGATTTAGTCGTTATATAACAAAGTGAATTGCTGGTTACTGGTCAACAGTCAGATATTGAGCATTATTCTCCCTCAGCATTTTGACTACCTACACCTGCTGGCTTCAGGCACCTGTCAGCTGCTTGGTCTCAGGCTTAGAGGCACTATCTGCAGCTCTACTTGCAACCCGCCAGTGTGAGATGCAAAATAGTCAACTGTGACAACATCCATAAAGAGGTTTGTTTTTCCAGATTTGTTTCCACTGAGAAAATTGGATTTGACCAGGTGAGTAAAGAATTGTGTGGGGAAACCTGAGCAGAATATCACCTTTATCCAGTGCACCCTGTTGTTTCTGTCAGTCTCCTAAAGAGTGATAACTTACAGTGCCACAAAATTGGTCTAATCTTTAATCCAACAAGGATATCATAATGAAAAGAAATAGTTGGGCTTATAGTAATTTATGATTTATGTGAAGTCTATCTCTTACTTGTTTCATATAATCATTTCTAGGAAGAAAGAAGTCCTGCAGCTTACTCATCATTGTATCCCACACAAAACAGCATATAACATAAAATCAGTGTTTAATATCTACTTGTTGAATTAATGAAAAGTAATATTTAGACATTTAATATAGTCCCCACATGTTACATGCAGCTAAAATCATCCTTTTCATTTCAGAAATATGTACATATTAAAAATTGTTGAAACCATTTTAAGAAGGGGGAAGAGAATGAGGGAGGGAGAATAATGTAGGGAATAAATGAAATCAGAGTACATTGTTTACAGATATGGAAATGTCACAGTGAAACCTCCTGTATTATATTAGTACCATACACTAATAAAAATGTTTAAAATTAGACAAAATCATGCTGTGGTTTATATTTTGAAGTTATAAAAATAATTCCTAAATGAATGGATCATAACAACTGTAAGAAAGGTGAGCTATAATACAATTCTTTTTCTAATTTTTAATTTTTCTGTTGTGCTGGGTGGGGGTTCATTGTAGCATTTACAAAAGTTCTTACAATATATTAACTATATCATACTTGAATTGACACCCTCTACCACTCTCCTTTATCTCCTCTTCTCCCCTCCCATTTCTGGAATAGTTTTAACAGGTATCATTTTTCTATTTACATACAATGTGAACACAGTAATACAATCCTTTGATTTTAAACCTTGGAATCTTCTTGGAGAAGGGAGCTTTATTATAACAAAAACAAAAATGGTCAACACTTTCATCACACTTACTATATTTCAGGTAATGCACTAAATACTGCTCAAATATTAAATAACTGGACAATCCTATGAGGAGGTATGGGTGTAATTTAAGGGTATTCGAATAACCATATTCTGGATGAGAAAACTTGAGGCACAGTGTTCAAGCAAATCACCAGTCATGGTGAAGGCAAGAATTCAAGTTCAGGAAGTTTGGCTCAAATTGAACCCTTAGCACTACACTATTTTCCAGTGATAAAATTCTCTAGGTACCTCTCAAAGACCCTCACAAGAGCAACAAGAACCATTCTACAGAACTAGGGCAAATAGTATGTTTTGGTTTTGTGTTAATATACATCTTATGACATTTAGAACCATTTTATTTTACATCTGGGTGAGTGGATGTTTGTCTACATTGGCACAGTTTGGATCCATTTCATGGAGAAGGAAGAGTGATGTGTATCACTATGAGTAAAAGCAACTACAACCACTTCTTAATATTTACAGCAAATATCATTCATTATTGATTTAATTCTACCCAAAATGGTACTATTATTTGTTAACATTCACCTTTTTCCAAATTATAAAATGAAAATTAGTGAATTAACTTTTTTATGGGGTCTTCAGGGCTTCGTGCAAAAAACGTACAGTTGAAAGAAAATCAGCAGCCAATGATTTGTCGTGAGGAACTGTAAAGATGAAGCTGGAACTCCCCAACAGGGGTAATCTGCTAGAGAAAATGGGAGCATGGTTTTTGGATGTGTTAATTTTGAAGTATGCCAAAATATGATAGCAGAGGATATGCAGTGCATGAGAGTGGATTCAGAGTAAAGAGAAGGAAGCCAGAGATTGCAGGCTGATTCTGAAGCTGGGAAACACAGCTATGAGTCTGTGGAAGTTCTCTTTTAACTGCTTGTATTTCTTCAGTGAAGCAGACTCTAACAACAGGGAAAGAGGTGTGAGGTTGGTGAGAAAGCAGATCTGCAAGGGAGGGGGAATGAATCCTGGACATATCATTGGACTTCTATGCAGCATCAAGGGCCAATTTGAGGTTCAAAGATGCGAACTGAAAGTGAAAGGCCTTTTTGATGTGTATGCACAGAATGCAATCGGATTTAAGTAAGTTTGATGGGCAAATGATTTGAAAGTATGAAGAAGGGCACTTGAGCATCGTTGGTGGCAATACCATTGATGATAATAATGGCGCTCGTTACTTCATAGCACATGTTATGTATCAGGAGGGGGCTATTCCAAACGCTTTACCTGAAATATTTATTCATCACAATAACCCTATATGCTATATCTAAATATTGCTACTGTCGTTCTGTAGTAGACTTAAACTAAAACACTGGGTAATTGACTCAAGGTTGCAACTAGTAAATAATGAAGTCAGAAAAAAGCTCCTT